>NC_037357.1:18212813-18512813 GCF_002263795.3 Bos taurus | reverse complement strand
TATGCAGAGTACATCATGAGAAACGCTGGGCTGGATGAAGCACAAGCTGGAATCAAGATTGCTGGGAGAAAATTTCAATAACCTCAGATATGCAGATGACACCACCCTTATGGCAGAAAGCAAAGAAGAACTAAAGAGCCTCTTGGTGAAAGTGAAAGAGGAGAGTGAAAAAGTTGGCTTAAAGCTCAACATTCAGAAAACTAAGATCATGGCATCTGGTCTCATCACTTCATGGCCGATAGATGTGGAAACAGTGGAAACAGTGTCAGACTTTATTTTTTTGGGCTCCAAAATCACTGCAGATGGTGATTGCAGCCATGAAATTAAAAGATGCTTACTCCTTGGAAGGAAAGTTATGACCAACCTAGATAGCATATTAAAAAGCAGAGATATGTCTGTCTAGTCAAGGCTATGGTTTTTCCAGTGGTCATGTATGGATGTGAGAGTTAGACTGTGAAGAAAGCTGAGCGCTGAAGAATTGATGCTTTTGAACTGTGATGTTGGAGAAGACTCTTGAGAGTCCTTTGGACTGCAAGGAGATCCAACCAGTCCATCCTAAAGGAGATCAGTCCTGGGTGTTCACTGGAAGGACTGATGCTGAAGCTGAAACTCCAATACTGTGGCCATCTCATGCAAAGAGTTGACTCATTGGAAAAGACTCTGATGCTGGGAGGGATTGGGGGCAGGAGGAGAAGCGGACGATAGAGGATGCGATGGCTTGATGGCATCACCGACTCGATGGACATGAGTTTGAATGAACTCCGGGTGTTGGTGATGGACAGGGAGGCCTGATGTGCTGTGATTCATGGGGTGGCAAAGAGTTGGACACGATTGAGCAACTGAACTGAACTGAACTGAACTGATACATAAAATTTACCATCTTACATTTACCATTTTTTAATTGTACAGTTCAGTACAATTAGTACTGTTAAATAAGTACATTTGTGTTGCTATGTAACCAATCTCTAGAATCCTTTTCATCTAGCAAACACGAAACTCTATAGACCCATGAAAGAACACCGCCCTCAAGCCCCTGGCAAACACTACTCCGATCTCTGTCTCTGGGAATTTGAATACTCTAGATTCCTGCAGCGCCAAATTTAGGGACAGTCTAGTATGAGACATGATCCTTAAACTTAAGTTTCATGCATTCAGTAACACTTTTTAAATACAGTTGACCCTTGAACAACATGGGTTTGAACTGCACACATCGATTTATACATGGATTGTTTTTTTTTTTCCAATAAATATACAGCTGGCCCTGAGGGTTCCCACTCGTGGGTTCAAACAACCACAGATTGTAAACAATACACAACCTGTGGCTGGTTAGATCTGAGGATTCAAAGCCTTGGATATGGAGGGCAGGCTATGGGACTGGAATATACTCAGATTTTGGTATCATCTGCATCATGGAATCAATCCCCCATGGATATACCAAGGTACCAAGGGACAATTATATTTTCAAAACAATATTTGTATCAAGAATGATTTTTCTATTTTGCAATGTGATATATTAGCTAGAAATGAAAACATCTCTATTGTTGATGCTCTGTGAAAAACATTCAAATAGTATAGAAATACATAAGGCAGAAGTAAAAATTTTCCCACAATTCCATGCTCCAGAGATTACTAATAATAGATTGATATATATCCTTCTTGACATCTGTAAATATATAGATCATGTTATACATGTGATTCTGAACCCTGGGTTTAATTACTAGGTACAAAGGTGAGTGAGGCTGCTCAGGATGGTAGAGTGGAAAGATGGAAGAAACCTGGGCCTCTGATGACATCACTGAGCCACTGAAGTAACTAACCCTGGAACCTCCTTTAACAAACTTCTTGTTATTTGATATAATAAAGGTCCCTTATTGTTTAAGTCACTTCTAGTTGAATTTTGTTGCTTTTGCCCAAAACATTCTAATTATCATTTCATTCTCCTAGATAATTCAGCCTATCTATAGTGAAGGCAGATATATATCTCCATAAATTTCATAATGAGGTAGTACTTGGAACAAAATAAAAGCATATGCATAATGCTGTTGCTGCTAAGTTGCTTCAGTCGTGTCTGACTCTGTGCGACCCCATACATGGCAGCCCACCAGGCTCCATCATCCTGGGATTCTCCAGGCAAGAACACTGGAGTGGGTTGCCATTTCCTTCTCCAATGCATGAAAGTGAAAAGTGAAAGTGAAGTCGCTCAGTCATGTCCGACCTTCGCGACCCCATGGACTGCAGCCTACCAGGCTCCTCCATCCATGGGATTTTCTAGGCAAGAGTACTGGAGTGGGTTGCCACTGCCTTCTCCTATAATGCTGTTACAGCAAGCTAAACCAATAAACCTTGAAATTCTCATCATCAAATAAGGTAAAATGACTTCAGTTCTGCCAAACCTAATCCATTGTATAAGATGGTTTATTTTAAATATGCATGATATTAAGCTGAACCTTATGGGAATTAAGAGCCTAGAAATCCTAAGGAAAATTATGCATTTAAAAAATGCCAGGTACCTAGTTTCTCTACATAGGTACTATTACTAGTAAAAAACATATTTAATGAGCATTTAGCAGTATTCTTGCCTTTAGAATTCCATGGATAGAGGAGCCTGGTGAGCTACAGTCCATGGTGTGGCAAAGAGTTGGACAACTTTCACTTTTGGTAGGTATCATTGCTGTGCCAAGTGTTTTACACTGATTGACATAATCACAACAAACTTATGAGGCATAAGCTATTACATTCCCATTTTACAGATGAGGAAATTAAGGTGCAGAAAGGATAATCTGTCCTCAGGTAATCAAGTTCATATGTATAGTGCCATTTATAGGTCCTTGCCTCTCAGTCATATTTTAACCCAATCCATTCTGGCTTCTTCTACCCTTTTTTCCAATGAACTTTCTTTCAAATTAAAGTTCATGATAAGCTCTATTTTGGTAATTCAAAGGACACATTTCAGTCTTTATAATGTTTAACCACTTTTATTTTCTGTGGTTTTTCATGGTACTACTCTCTCCTGAGTCTCCTCCCATCTCTCTGACCATTCCATCATAGTCTTATTTGGTGGAGCCTTTTCTGAGATTGTCAAGAAAGCAAGAGAGTTCCAGAAAAACATCTATTTCTGCTTTATTGACTATGCCAAAACCTTTGAGTGTGGATGACAACAAACTGTGGAAAATTCTTGAAGAGATGGGAATACCAGACCACCTGACCTGCCTCTTGAGAAACCTGTATGCAGGTCAGGAAGCAACAGTTAGAATGGTACATGGAACAACAGACTGATTCCAAATCAGGAAAGAAGTATGTCAAGGCTGTATATTGTCATCCTGCTTATTTAAATTATATGCAGAGTACATCATGAGAAACGCTGGGCTGGATGAAGCACAAGCTGGAATCAAGATTGCTGGGAGAAAATATCAATAACCTCAGATATGCAGATGACACCACCCTTATGGGCAGAAAGCAAAGAAGAACTAAAGAGCCTCTTGGTGAAAGTGAAAGAGGAGAGTGAAAAAGTTGGCTTAAAGCTCAACATTCAGAAAACTAAGATCATGGCATCTGGTCCCATCACTTCATGGCAGATAGATGGGGAAACAGTGGAAACAGTGTCAGACTTTATTTTTTGGGGCTCCAAAATCACTGCAGATGGTGATTGCAGCCATGAAATTAAAAGACGCTTACTCCTTGGAAGGAAAGTTATGACCAACCTAGACAGCATTTTAAAAAGCAGAGACATTCATTTGCCAACAAAGGTCCGTCTAGTCAAGGCTATGGTTTTTCCAGTAGTCATGTATGGATGTAAGAGTTGGACTATAAAGAAAGCTGAGTGCTGAAAAATTGATGCTTATGAAATGTGATGGAGAAGACTCTTGAGAGTCCCTTGAACTGCAAAGAGATCTAACCAGTCCATCCTAAAGGAAATCAGTCCTGAATATTCATTGGAAGGACTGATGCTGAAGCTGAAACTCCAATACTTTGGCCGTCTGATGCAAAGAACTGACTCATTGGAAAAGACCCTGATGCTGGGAAAGATTGAAGGTGGGAGGAGAAGGGGACGACAGAAGAAGAGGTAGTTGGATGGTATCACTGACTCAACGGACATGAGTTTGAGTGAACTCCAGGAGTTGGTGATGAACAGGGAGGCCTGGTGTGCTGTGATTCATGGGGTCACAAAGAATCAGACTGAGCAACTGAACTGAACTGAACTGAACTGAACTTGCTGAGATTGATTTTTAAAGCTTTTTCCTATTCCTCTTCTTCTTTTATACTCTCTCCATAGGTCATTTCATTCATTCCCATAGCTTCAAATAATGATCTATTAATGATCCTAAATGTATCTCTAACCCAGATCTCTATCCCAAGTTTCAAACTTGTATATATAACATCTCCACTTGAAAATATCAGAGAACCTCAAACTTAACAAGGTCAAAACTAAACTCATCTTCCCTTTTAAATCTACCCTTCTGCCAATGTTCCCTTTCTCCGTGGTACCACTATCCCATCAGTTGCCCAAGTCAGAGAGCTGGTAATCATCTTTGCCTCCATGGTGTTCCACTCTCCATCAAATCTATCACCAACTGATCCTACTTTTCCAATATCTCATGGATCTTCGCACTGCCACCACATTTGTCCAAGTTACTATCAGCTGTTTGCCAGAGTTACTACAGTTGCCCATCTGATCTTCTTACATCTACTTTTGTCCTCTTCCAATCTACTTGCTACCCTGAAGCCAAGGTAATCTTTTAGAAGTGCAAATTTGATCACAAACTTAGATTTGTCTGTGATTTGGTCAATCACAGACAGAATTCTTCAATGAGTTTCCATTGAAAATAGGATAAAGTGGAAAAGTCTTTCCTCTTTTTGGCTGTACTGCATGGCTTGTGGGACCTTAGTTTCCTTAACCAGGGTTTGATTTCAGGCCCTGGCAGTGAAATCCTAACCACTGGACTGCTAGGCAATTCCCAAAGTGCAAAATCTTTAAAAATGACTTTTAAGGCCCTACAAGATTTTTGGAGAAGGAAATGGCAACCCACTCCAGTATTCTTGCCTGGAGAATCCCATGGACAGAGGAGCCTGGTGGGCTACAGTCCATGGGGTCGCAAAGAAGTCAGACACGACTGAGTGACCTCACTGTAACAAGATTTTTCACAAGTTTACATCTCCAATGTCATTTCTCACCATTTCATCTTTACTTTCACTCTAGCTAGAATGGATAGAGGAAGAAAGATTTGTTTAATGAACAGTTCTAATTTTCCCCCAACATACTATTATTGCATTTGTGGTAATAATGTTGAATATCATTTTATAAAGAGGAAAGTGCTCAGTTTTAAGATTAGAAAGCAATATTTTAAAGTAGAATCTAAGCTATAGCATTTCATTAAAAAGTTCTATAGCTTTCATCATATTAAATCATATAAGAGAAATATATGAATAATTGTATATCAACAAAGCAGATAATCTAAACGAAATGGACAAATTTCTAAAAACACACAAATTACCAAACTAACTCAAGAGGAAATATAAAATCTCAACAGACCTGTTAACAAGTAAAGAGAGAGGCTCTGTTTCCAAAACCTCCCAACAAAAAAAAAAGTCTACAGCCAGATGGCTTCACTGGTGAAATCTATCAAACATTTAGAGAATCAACACCAATCTTAATAAAACTCTGCCAAAACTATAAGAGAAGGAACATTCCCTAACACATTCTATAATATCAGCATTACCCCAATACCAAAGTCAGCAAAGATACTACAAGAAAACTATGGACCAATATCCTTTATGACTATAAGTGGAAAAATTCTGAACAAAATAATAGCAAACCAAATCCCATAGTACATTAAAAGGATTATACAGCAAGACTAAGTGGGAATTCAAAGGTGGTTCAACAAAAGAAAACCAAAGTAGTAAATCATATTAACAGAATGGAGAGGAAAAAAAAACAATCATCTGAATAGATGCAGA
The DNA here is from genome assembly GCF_002263795.3 of Bos taurus. NCBI lineage: Eukaryota > Metazoa > Chordata > Mammalia > Artiodactyla > Bovidae > Bos > Bos taurus. The sequence goes on along the minus strand of NC_037357.1, from coordinate 18,506,858 downwards.
AAAAGCCTCTGAAACAATTCAACAGCCTTTGATGATTTAAAAAAAAAAAAAAAGACTCAGCAAGCAGGAATAGAAAGGAATTTCCCTAACATGAAAAAGGGCATTTACCCAAACCTTCAGCTAATATCATACTCAATAATGAAAGACTGAAAGCTTTCCACTTATGATCAGGAATAAGACAAGGATGTGTGCTTTTTGAGACAAGAGAGAGGTGGTGGTTGAATAACTGTGAATTCACCAAATGCCCCTGAATTGTTTAAAATAACTATGTGCTATATGAATTTCACCTCAACAAAATGATTCCTAGAGTGAAACATTTATTCACTTTGGCTTACTGACATACAAGCATATTTCCTACGTTTACAGGATAATTAGTAGGTGAGTTATCATTTAGAGATGGCATTATAACACCATGAAAAACAAACTATATTTTCAATTCAAGGTATATATGAGATAAAATCAAGCTATAAGCCTGAAAATTACCCTTAGGAGAACTTGCAAATTTCCCCCTCAAAATCAGATTGTTCTTTTAAAAACTGGAAGCCAGATGGTTTTATATATAAAAACAAACCTCAATGTTAAATCCACGTGGGATTTAAAAGTTCATTCTCCTGCAGCTGCAGCAGCTGCACCAATCATAACTGTAGTCAGTGTGATTATTTTTCCTTCACTAATGTTTAGAACAATGTTTCTCAAAGTGGAAACTTGTTTACAAATGCAAATTCTCAGGCCCCACCCCAAAACTCCTGAATCATAAACTCTGGGGTTGAGGGCCAGTAAAGTGGTCATGTATGGATGTGAGAGTTGGACTGTGAAGAAGGCTGAGCACCGAAGAATTGATGCCTTTGAAGTGGTGTTGGAGAAGACTCTTGAGAGTCCCTTGGACTGCAAGGAGATCCAACCAGTCCATTCTGAAGGAGGTCAGCCCTGGGATTTCTTTGGAAGGAATGATGCTGAAGCTGAAACTCCAGTACTTTGGCCACCTCATGTGAAGAGTTGACTCATTGGAAAAGACTCTGATGCTGGGAGGAATTGGGGGCAAGAGGAGAAGGGGACGACAGAGGATGAGATGGCTGGATGGCATCACTGACTCGATGGACGTGAGTCTGAGTGAACTCCGGGAGTTGGTGATGGACAGGGAGGCCTGGCATGCTGCGATTCATGGGGTCGCAAAGAGTCGGACATGACTGAGCGACTGATCTGATCTGATCTGATCTGAATCTGTTCTAACAAGCCTTCCAGATTCACACTCAAGTTTGAGAACCACTGGTCAACAACAATAGCACACATCTATAAGCATTTTCTTACCAGACTGTGTTGTGTCATACATGTTGCACTGTTTCTTCGAGTTGTTATTGAATCAGATTGTAACAATTGTGAATTATCACTAAGAAGAAAAGGAAAACATTTGTCATGTAAAATTCATTACAAATTTTTTTTTTAAGAAATAAGATTTCAAATCCTTAAACAACATTGCCATTGATGTAAACATCTTCTTCATGGAAACAGCTGTGCAGCTGTAGAAAATAAAACATGCATGTGCACGCGCGCGCACACACACACACACACACACACACACACACACACACATCCTTAGTTGACTGAACCTAAACAAGTGTCCATGTAAGGTAGGGAATTCTCAAGCATGCCATTTTATCTCTAATCATGCTACCAAGAATAAGTATAAATTATTGTGGCCTTAGAGACACATCATTTTCTATGTAAACCTGTAACCAATTTAAATTTGTGATTGAAGCTATTATGTTCTAGCTGCAATTTCCTCTGGACTCCCAAACTTTCACATAATGAGAGGGATAGCCACTAGCAGGGTCAATAGAACTAAGCTTTTCAGATATGTCTCATTTGGCCTACCCAGTGTTAAAAATGTTTTTAATTAGCTGTGCAAACTTGGAACAACTATGGAGATTTCACATAAAGAACTCAGATTCCAGGTTTCTGGCTTCTATTGAAATTTTGCCACACTGAGTCACAGTCCCCCATGGCAACAATGAACTGAGCTGAGCAACCACTGCCTGCTGAAGATGTTCCTAGTTTCCTCAGCTTTGAAAGTGCCTACTTAGCCAGCCTTGTGGAGAAGGCACTGGCGACCCACTCTAGTACTCTTGCCTGGAAACTCTCACGGACGGAGGAGCCTGGTAGGCTGCAGTCCCTGGGGTCGTGAAGAGTCAGATGCTACTGAGCGACTTCACTTTCACTTTTCACTTTCATGCATTGGAGAAGAAGTGGCAACCCACTCCAGTGTTCTTGCCTGGAGAATCCCAGGGACGGGGAGCCTGGTGGGCTGCCGTCTGTGGGGTCACACAGAGTCGGACACGACTGAGCCGACTTAGCAGCATCAGCAGCCAGCCTTGACCTGATTTGAGCTTGGGACCCTGAAGAAATCTTTCCCTATTTATGTTTTCGTTTTGTTATAACTTTAGAAATATTTTTATTTTATATTGGACTCTAGTTGGTTTACAATGTGTTTCAGATATACAGCAAAGTGATTCAGTTATACATACATATATATCTTTTTTCAAATTCTTTTTTCATTTAGGTTATTACAGAATATTGATGAGAGTTCCCTGTGCTATACAGTAAGTCCTTGTTGGTTGCCTAGTTTAAATATAGTAGAGTATGTTGTTATAACTTTTTTTTATTTTGAAACTGAGACTCACAAGAAATTGCAAAAAGAATATAGAGTGTTCTTGTGTACCTTTCATCCAGGTTTCCCTAATGATAATAAACTATCTTTAACATGTTCTTTTCTACCCCCTATATCCAATTAAGTGCCAGTTCTTTTAGGTTTCACCCATGATTTTTCATGTCCATCATGCTTTCCAGGTTCCTTGCTAAAAACCAATTCAAAGCATTCTTACTTTTCCACAGACTCTGTAATAGTCTAATTGGTCAGCTCACCTCTGTTCTTTTCCTACTGCAATCAGCTTGCTCTCCTGCTCACAACTTTCAGTGATTCTCTTCATTGCCTTCTGAATTCAGTTACATTCTTTACTATAACTTTTGAGCTTCCTTGGTGGCTCAGACGGTTAAGAATCCGCCTGTAATATGGGAGACCTGGGTTCAATCCCCGGGTTGGGAAGATCCCCTGGAGGAAGGCATGGCAACCCACTCCAGTATTCTTGCCTGGAGAATCCCCATTGATAGATGGAGCCTGGCGGGCTACAGCCTATAAGGTCGCAAAGAGTCGGACATGACTGAGCAACTAGGCACACACACTATAACTTTCAAAGCCCTCCACAATTTAGCTCCACAGACTTTCGGATTTCATAGACTAGGAAAATTTCAAAACAAAATCTTGGCATAAACATGCAGTTGCATTTTCTCTTGCCAAGTAAGGTCATTAAAAAAAATCTCATCAACTACCATCATTTCATTTATAAAAGGGCATTTTGTTATTTGAAAAAAAAAAGCAGGACTGACAGTACAGGACTGAGTAAAATACAGTAATGCCCAGGAAAGTATGCTTTATTTAACTTTTTAAAGCCATCTATTAGGTACAATGTCACCTGGGATCAGCACTAGTCAGTAGGTAAACATTTGGGAGCCAGTGATCTGGGCAGAGTTGACCAGCGTTCTGGAATACACCTGTATTTTCCTACTTCCAAGCCTATTCTTGAAACGCTGTTCAGTTACCTGGCCACCTTTCTTCCAGTCTGCTTCCTATCGATCTATTTGTTAGGACCCATCTTCAGTGCCATCTATCCAAGAAGCTTCCCTGTATTCCTCACCAATCCTGCTGTCATTTCTAACTCCCTTCTTTTAATTACCCTAGGACTTTCTTTCTCTTCTAAGCATAGATCTTATTCGACCACACATTTAAGTCTTCTCAGTATTCATTTTCCCTATTAAAAGCTTATTGAGCCTTGAGATACATCTTTGCAGTGCAGTAATTTGCATATAATAGGCAGTAACAATATTTATGAGAGGATATGTGTATATGTGTATTTTTACTTTCTTTCCCAGTCATTTTCCCCTACAAGAATAGGAATATATTTTAGCAGTTACTACTAGGAAGAAGGCAATGGCAACCCACTCCAGTACTCTTGCCTGGAAAATCCATGGACAGAGAAGCCTGGTAGGCTACAGTCCATGGGGTCACAAAGAGTCGGACACGACTGAGTGACTTCACTTTCACTGGGTTAGGTTCTACATGAAGATCTTGTCTACTCTTCTCAACAACCTGGTAGTCTTAATAATGAACAGATCATGGAGCCTCAGAGAGGCCAAGTAATTTAAGGCCTCTAGAAGGTGGAAAAATCTGGGTTCAAATTCAGGCCCATTGGATTCCAAAGCATGGGTCTTCCATTCCACCACCCAGATACCTCTACCAGCCACCTTTGTGGAAAACCCTAGTTCTCTGTCAGGCTGAAAGTGGTGTTAACTCAGCAAAGGTAAAGGTAAGGTAACTAGGAAGTTGGAGGGTCACTAATGGGTGGCATATTTCCACTGTCTTTTGCATGTAGGAGGTAATTCTTTTTTAAAAAAATTTTATTGGAATATAGTTGATTTATAATGTGTTAGTTTCAGGTGTACAGCAAGGTGAATCATTTATGCATATACATGTATATACTCTATTTTAGATTCTTTTCCCATATAGGCATTACAGAGTATTGAGTAGAGTTCTCTGTGCTATACATTAAGTCCTTATTGGTTATCTATTTTATATATAGTAGTGTGTATATAATGGCAACCCACTCCAGTGTTCTTGCCTGGAGAATCCCAGGGATGGGGGAGCCTGGTGGGCTGCCGTCTGTGGGGTCACACAGAGTTGGACATGACTGAAGCGACTTAGCAGCAGCAGCAGCAGTATGTATATGTCAACCCCAAACTTCCAACTTATCCCTTCCCTCTGCTGGGATAATTCTTAAAGCTAACAATTACACTCTCCCCTAAATTTTTGTCTGCCAATTTTATTTAATAAGACTATAACTGAAAAGTGAAAAAGCTGGCTTAAAACTGAACATTCAAAAAAATAAGATGCAACATTCAAGTGGCATCTGGTCCCATTACTTCATGGCAAAGAGAAGGGGGAAAGTGGAAGCACTGACAGATTTTCTCTTCTTGGGCTCCAAAATCACTGTGGATGGTGACTACAGCCATGAAATTAGAAGATGCTTGCTTCTTGGAAGGAAGGCTATGACAAACCTAGACAGTACAATAAAAAGCAAAGACATCACTTTCCCAACAAAGGTCCATCTAGTCAAAGCTATGGTCTTTCCAATAGTCACGTATGGATGTGAGACCTGGACCATAAAGAAGCTGCTGCTGCTGCTAAGTTGCTTCAGTCGTGTCCGACTCTGTGCGACCCCATAGACAGCAGCCCACCAGGCCGAGTGTCAAAGAATTGATGCTTTCTAACTGTGGTGTTGGAGAAGACTCTTGAGAATTCCTTGGACAGTAAGGAGATCAAACCAGTCAATCCTAAGAGAAATCAACCCTGAATACTCATTGGAAGGACTGATGCTGAAGCTGAAGCTCCAATACTTTGGCTACCTGATGCAAAGAGATGACTCATTTGAAAAGACCGTGATGCTGGGAAGGATTGAAGGCAAAAGGAGAAGATGGCAGCAGAGGATGAGATGGTTGGATAGCATCACCAATTCAATGGACACTAACTTGAGCAAACTCTGGGAGATAGTGAGGGTCAGGAAGGCCTGGTATGCAATATACTGAGATAATGTTTAAATGATCAGTAAGCAGCTCTGTCTAAACTGCACTATATTTACACCAGTTACATCCCTAAAGCAATAACTCTTCATGACCATTATTCTTCTTCCAGGTTTGTATTAATACAAGCTTATTAAACCAGTGTGCTTGTGCTCAGTCGCTTTAGCCATGTCCATCTCTTCTCAACCCCATGGACTGTAACCCAACGGCTTCTCTGTCCATGGGATTCTCCAGGCAAGAATACTGGAGTGGGTTGCCATGCCCTCCTCCAGGGGATCTAGATGGTTGATAAAGTCTGTAAAGGGCCAGACAGTAAATATTTTGGGCTTTGTGACCCATACAATCTTTGCTGCAATTAGTCAACTCTGCCACTGTAGTACGAAAGTGGCCCAGAGATAGTAAGTGAACAAGGGGGTGTGGCTATGTTACAATAAAACTTTATTTGCAAAACCAATCAGTTTGGCCCCCAGGCAATAGCTTGTCTTTCAAACAGAATTGAGGCACTAACAGTTTAAATGCAGGGTCAGACTAGCGGTATTTAAAGAGGGAAGGCACTAGCAGAAATCCAAGAACTTAATCTCTAATAAGGGCCTAATAAGGGCCAGAGAAGTAGAAGAAAAAAATACCTTTAAATAAAATCACTGATACCAGTAGTGAAGTCAGCCACCTCAAGGGGCTAAAGATAGAATCAAGAGGTTAAAAACTTTGACATTGATATTTTTATTAATATAAGATGAATACAAAACTATACAGGAACTTAAGAAATAGTGATGTTTGTATTAAAGAGTTGACATTTACACAACAAATTCTGCAAATGCTGGTGCAAGGGAGACTGAGAGTCTTTATACATAGGAAACATCAAGCAAAATTGGAAAACTGCTTCAAAGAAGTGCAAAAATATTTAGTGAGCTGTGAAAGAGGGAAGGCAATGAGTATGAGAGGCCAAGTAAAAGAAAGTGCAGTGAGCAGTGGACATACTCCACTGAAAAGAATCTGCAAGAAAAAGAATGCAACTAAGTCTCCATGTAATTCTGCTCTAAATTTTTCTTGTTGATTACATGCTAAGCTTGTCACAACAGCACAAAATATGCCCTCAGATCACTTGGACAAGTTCCTTGACCTCAGGCATGTCACCTATCATTCCTATGCTACTTCTTGATAGACAAGAGTCCCTGGACTTGGTCTTTTTTTTGGGTTAATTCCTACTAGAGAAATATGCAACTGCCCTTCACCTTTCTGTACAAAAATTCATGTCCAGCATCAGGATCTTAAGCTATGGAGTTCTACACTGTAACCATGTTCTAATATAATAAACATTTCCAATCTTTTGCAGAACAAAGCAAATTATGAAGGGATAACTGTGATCACTCTGTTTCCAGGACTTTGAGGATTGGGAAAAGGGACCTGGTCAGCTGCCCCCCAACCCCCACCCCAGCACTTAATATATTAAATAGGATCCACATGTTCCTGCAAATATATATCCTCCATCATCTACATATTTGTGACTTGTTTCTTCATTTCACAGAGCTTTTCAATAAAATGAACATTCTCAAGTATTTTCTTCTACTAGCAGAGTGCACCCATAACAATTCATTTATTCACACAACAGGATTTAGAGTAGAATCCTGAATTTATAGCATGTTCTTTTTCTCAGTACAACATGCAGAGCTGTCTCCACCCCTTATTTTTCTATCTGCCTATTTTAAAAGGTAATGTATTATTTTCAGGTCACTCTTAGTTTGCGTTTCATTTTGTTAGAACATATTCTCCCTTAACTCAAAAGACCAGAAAGCTGCATTTATTTAATTAATCAGCTTAGATATTGATTGAAGTTAAGTGAAGTGAAGTCGCTCAGTTGTGTCCGACTCTTTGCGACCCTGTGGACTGTAGCCTACCAGGCTGCTCTGTCCATGGGATTCTCCAGGCAAGAATACTGGAGTGGGTTGCCATTTCCTCCTCCAGGGGATCTTTCCAGCCCAGGGATCGAACCCGGGTCTCCCACACTGCAGGCAGATGATTTACCCTCTGAGCCAGTGGACAAAGCACTAGCTTAGGAGTCTGGAGCCACAGCTTCCTAGTACTGATAGATTACTGCCTATGACATCTTGGAGATCGACAGGCCTGTTAGCCCATACATTAAACAAAGAGGGTAGATCTGGTCTCCTGAGTTCTCATCTAACAGTTGTGAATTACAGCTATCAAGTAGGATGATGCCAGCAAAAGGTGAGGTGCAAACTTAATAAAATGTATGCAGTGAATGCATTTTTCAGACATTTTTACAACATTGAGAAAAACTTACGATACTGGGATGTGAAATCCAAGATCTCACTTTAAAATTCTATTTTAAGAAATAAGGTTGAGTCAGGCCAGATCTTTGGATATATGCAGGAAATACAGTTAACCATCAGTTAATCTTTTAAACCTTTTTTCATCATCAGATCTCTAGAGTCTTTTTAGATATTTCCTCCCTCCTTATTAGCTCCTCTTGGAGAATTCCCACACAATTTTAATAGCACAAATATACTGCATATCTGTCTATGGGCCATATACACATATATCTGTTTTATGCATATGAGAAAACAACTTTCACCTGCCAAGAACTAAGTAGGGCCAATGTAGGTCACTGAGAATACAAAATTAGGAGATCAATTTTCTGTGATAGCTAAACTTTTTGTTCAAATAAAAACTAGGTGTAAAAAAGGCCCAAGCTTATTTACTTGACAACCATTCCCACTCTGAGTGTGCTAAGGTGAAGGTCAGAGGTGACAAAGCAGACTAGAGAATGACAAAAATTACAGTCATTACAGATCTGGAGGCAAGGGTGGGGAGTACACAATTTCTTCAATGGTGTGGGTAAGAGATGGGGTGAAGTTAGAGAAAGTCGTGCTCCACACCAAATAGTTGCTGCTTTAGGGTCCTGGATCTTGATGAACTGTCAGAAGAGGATGTCAGGTTTCATTTGTGCCCTTGCCCTCCAGCCAGCCCGTCCCCCTTCCCCCACCCCCAGGCTGAGAGTGGGATCTTCAGGTCACCAGGAGCAAGGGAGATACCTGCAGAAACTCGATGAGTCAAGAAGTGGGAATGCTATTGTAAGTCACTTTCTTGCAACTCTTGCCACCCTTTCCCGCCCCCGCAGGCCTCCTCCAGTATCTCAATCCTGCTCACCCAAGGCCACTGATCAAAGGGGCGCTGCTGGATCGCCTCAAAGTGTTATCTTCTGTAGTGGTTGAACTCGGCAGCACCTCCAAATGTAGCTCCATTTTCTCCCGTGCTCTGTCCGTGCAGAAGCTTAGTTTGGAGCTCTCTGGTTTTTCTGGCTCCCGTTCACATAAGAACAAGTCAGCTAAGTGAGGAGATGATGTAGGGAGAGAGGAAAAAGAGGAAAAATAAAAGAGAGAAGGAAGTTCTTAGACAAGTGCGTGCTCACTTTTGCAGCCCTACCATCCCTAACACCAGTGGGCACAAAGTGGGACAGGACTGGCTCCGACCCTCCTAACTCCAAGCTCGGGGCACCTAACACTGAGATCTTCCACCTCCAAGCCTGTAATGAACATGAGGAATTTATCATAATCCGTGAATGCTCCTTTATTTCCCTCAGCCAAGGAAACCCGGGTAAGCCTTTCCGGTCAAAACAAAAACCACAACCCACTGCCTTGCAGAATCATTTGGGCACTGCGCTTCTGCGCATGCGTCCTGGGTCCGGCCCGCTGACGCACGTCTACTACGTAAGCAACGAACATTATTACAGGCGCCTGTGTCCGCCGTGATGTGGGCGCACGCGCAGTGAAGGAGCCTTTTTTCGCAAGCCAGGCAGTCTCTTCTCTGTCCCTAGTGCGGATTCACCTTGGTTGTTCCTCCTCTCTTCCCGTGTTAACCCTAGCATGGTTTCCTTAAGCATTATTTAGGAAAGAAAGGATGGAAATAAGGTGTATGAGAGCGCCATCCTTTCTGCCCTAAATCTAATACTCAGTTTGGGTTAGCTCGTCTCATGACTGAGGCTGACAAGCTTGTTACCTCCAATGAAGAATTTTTCCATCCTGTTAGAAAAGACATCCTACACCTTTGCAATGTAAAAAACACTAAATCCTGGGGGTGGCGGTGGGGGAGAGGACCACCCGCTCTCAAAGGGTCATGTTAAAGTCCTAACACAATTGAACCAATTGCGCTAATAAATCATCCCGTGTGTGTGTGTGTGTGTGTGTGTGTGTGTGTGTGTGTGTGTTACCATAATCATGCAGTGTATATTTTTTACATTGAATAAAATCTAGCTAAGAAAAAGGGTTAAAGCAAGGAGGCTTATTTCTTTAAAAATCTTAGAATTTAGTATCCATTCAAATCAGTGTTGCCATTTAACAATGTTGTCATGGATTGAAACATTTTAAGAACTGCTCTTTTAGAATTTTTTTTTTTTTTTACCACCAGTTAATGAGCCACGTTGAGTACTGAAATCTTACTACTACTACTACTACTACTACTAAGTCACTTCAGTCGTATCCGACTCTGTGTGACCCCATAGATGGCAGCCCACCAGGCTCCCCCGTCCCTGGGATTCTCCAGGCAAGAACACTGGAGTGGGTTGCTATTTCCTGCTCCAATGCATGAAAGTGAAAAGTGAAAGGGAAGTCGCTCAGTCGTGTCCGACTCTTTGCGACCCCATGGACTGCAGCCTACCAGGCTCCTCCATCCATGGGATTTTCCAGGCAAGAGTACTGGAGTGGGGTGCCATTGCCTTAACTCCATGCTAATAATTTTGAAAAACCACCCATCTTAGGAACCATATAGAGAAATGGCAGAGAAGGCAAGTGAAACGATTGAAATGGGAGTTATTAATTAAAAGAATCACAACACGGTATAGCACTTTACAGTTTAAAAAAATGTTTTCACATATTTATCTCAATTGGTTCAATCGTTAACCCTGCTCAGCTAATCAGCGGTGAATTTAAATAGGATTATTTTGAAACAGTTCATGACAAGTTTATGTCATAAACATGAAAGATCATAATAATTCTTCATTCTGAGAATAGAATAAGAAAAGTGTAATTATATTAGACAGAATTAGGTTACTTAAATCCCTGACATGAGGACGATTTGGAGTCTCCATTCCTGATATAAGACAGGTTAACAATAGCTACCATTTGGGGGCCATTTATTATGTGCCAGGTACTGTCCTAAGCACTTGAGATATGTGATCATATTTAATGCTTACAGTAACTCTGTGAGGTAGGCACTATCACAATGCCCATTTTTCAAAGGAGGAAACTGAAGCTCAGAGGGATTACTCAAATTACAACTACTAAGCGGCAAAGCCAAGATTCCTCTGCCGTTCTATTTAAGTGAAAAGACAGACCAGGGGCCTCTGGATATTTCTCTGGACACTATTTATGAACAAGTAAGCACTCAATAAATAGTTATTAAATTATTTTATAAATAAATACAGGTTTAAGTAACTTGCCCTTCACAGCTATCTTGTAAATTAGGTAAATATTTTCTATTTTACAGTTGATAAAATTCCAGAGAGATTAATGGCACATAACTAGGTAGCAATAGAATCTGGGCTGGTACCAAAATTCCTGAAAGCCACTGTGGAATTTCCCAGGGTAAGCTGGAGAATTTATGAAAGATGGCAGCTAAAACTGAGTCTTTAGTCAGTCAGGGTGACTGCAGAGGCAGTGGTTAAATACAGAATAGAGGGTCAAAACGAAACCATCTGAATAAGATAAAAATATGGAGTACATCAGAGAACAAAGAGCTCTTACTTTCAATCTACTGCTTATTTTACTTTTCAAAGAGTTTGTTAATATCCTTGGCAGACAATAAGGTTTAATGGATATACTGTGAATGAATAGAAAAATCAAATCTCATCATGTCTAAACATTACTGATATCTAGGTTTTTAAAATGGTCACAAAAGAGTTGGACATGACTTAGTGACCAAGCAACAACAAAGATATAATACTAAGAAAATAGGTATAATAAAACAACAAGGAAAGAGCAACTAAGAGTTTTGAGAAAAGGGGTTAAGAATATGAAATGATTAAATACATGAGATAGCAGTAAGTTTCCAGCTACTACCAAAAAGGAGGGATTCTCTTTAACTTAGTTCAGCTATATGACAGGAACCTAAAACCTGTAAAAATAGCAACAGGACATACTCAAGTTGGAAAGTCAAAAGGAACAAGTACTACAAAAACAAATATTTCTATATACTAGAGTGGCAAACACAATATTTAAAGAAATTATTTTTACTTCCCATTTTTACCCACACATTATTATACCAACCTGGCTTTGTTCCCTGCTTAACATTTGCTGTTCTGTTGTCATGCGCCATGATCTTGGTTTGTTGTTTTGCTTAGATGTATACCTTGACCCTTGCGGTGCTCTTCTTTATGTCCCAGTCTGCAGCCATCTGCCCCTTGCCTCTTTCCTGTGAAAGGTGTCCCACAAACATGTCATAATCAGTTCTTTATTTTGTCCGTTGTCACGGCAACTTTAAAGCAACATGTTAGCCTTTAGTTATCCCAAGAGCAATACTAATACAAGTTGATACCAAGCCCACAAACCACAAGCCCACAAACCACAAACACCCCAAACCTTTCAAAAGATTTACATAAAGAGTAAAAGGAACTAGGTAGGCAAGAAGATATGAATAATGAATAAACCCTGAAAATGATGGTCAAGATAGCATCTGTCTTCTCACATATCCTTGAATGTCTCCTAATTGTTCAGCCCCAGAAAGTTAAGGATTCTTTTAAATTGTTTGGCTCTTCAGAGTTTGGGACTGTGCACTTGGTCAACAAATGACTATTTGGTAGCTATTGTGAACAATAGAATGTACTATAATTTTTTTTGAGCAGATTTATGGGGAGTGGGGGTATGGCTGAAACACTGAAATAAAAAGAGAAACATAAATTGATTTAAAAAAAAACAGAACTTGCTTTTCTAATCCAGCTTGCAGGAAAATATAGGCAATTTAAAGGAAACTATCTTGTGCTTACTTTAGCAGCACAAATACTGCAAATTGGAATAACAAAGAGAAGAGTAGCATGGCCTCTGTGCAAGGATGACATACAAAACTTTGTGAAGTGTCTGATATTTTTTCATCTCACACTGTTCAGAATCAGTTCAGTTCAGTTCAGTTCAGTCACTCAGTCATGTCCGACTCTTTGCGACCCCATGAATCGTAGCACGCCAGGCCTCTCTGTCCATCACCAACTCCCAGAGTTCACCCAAACTCATGTCCATTGAGTCGGTGATGCCATCCAGCCATCTCATCCTCTGTCGTCCCCTTCTCCTCCTGCCCTCAATCCCTCCCAGCATCAGGGTCTTTTCCAATGAGTCAACTCTTCACATGAGGTGGCCAAAGTATTGGAGTTTCAGCTTCAACATCAGTCCTTCCAATGAACACCCAGGACTGATCTCCTTTAGAATGGACTGGTTGGATCTCCTTGCAGTCCAAGGGACTCTCAAGAGTCTTCTCCAACACCACAGTTCAAAAGCATCAATTCTTCGGTGCTCAGCTTTTTCACAGTCCAACTCTCAAATCTATACATGACCACTGGAAAAACCATAGCCTTGACTTTATAGATTTTTGTTGGCAAAGCAGTCTCTGCTTTTTAATATGCTATCTAGGTTGGTTATAACTTTCCTTCCAAGGAGTAAGTGTCTTAATTTCATGGCTGCAGTCACCATCTGCAGTGATTTTGGAGCCCCCAAAAATAAAGTCTGACACTGCTTCCACTGTTTCCCCATCTATTTCCCATGAAGTGATGGGACCAGATGCTATGATCTTAGTTTTCTGAATGTTGAGCTTTAAGCCAACTTTTTCACTCTCCTCTTTCACTTTCATCAAGAGGCTTTTGAGTTCCTCTTCACTTTCTGCCATAAGGGCGGTGTCATCTGCATAGCTGAGGTTATTGATCTTTCTCCCAGCAATCTTGATTCCATCTTGTGCTTCTTCCAGCCCAGCATTTCTCATGATATACTCTGCATAGAAGTTAAACAAGTAGGGTGACAATATACAGCCTTGACGTACTCCTTTTCCTATTTGGAACCAATCTGTTGTTCCATGTCCAGTTCTAACTGTTGCTTCCTGACCTGCATATAGGTTTCTCAAGAGGCAGGTCAGGTGGTCTGGTATTCCCATCTCTTTCAGAATTTTCCAGTTTATTGTGATCCACACAGTCAAATGTCCATCATCAAAAAACAATCTACAAACAATAAATGCTTAAGAGGGTGTGGAGAAAAGGTAACCCTCCTACTCTGTTGGTGGGAATGTAAATTGATACAGCCACTATGGAGAACAGTGTGGAGCCTCCTTAAAAAACTAAAAATAGAACTACCCTATGTTCCAACAATCCCACTACTGGGCATATACCCTGAGAAAACCATAATTCAAAAAGATACATGCATCCCAATGTTCACTGCAGCACTATTTACAATAGCCAGGACATTGAAGCAACCTAAATGTCCATCAACAGATGAATGGATAAAGATGTGGTACATATGTACAATGGAATATTACTCAGCCATAAAAAGGAATGAAATTAGGTCATTTGTAGTGATGTGGATGGATCTAGAGTCTGTCATACAGGTGAAGTCAGAAAGAGAAAAACAAATATCATATATTAATGCATATATATGGAATCTAGGGGGCATTCCAGGTGGTGCTAATGGTAAAGAAGCTACCTGCCAATGCAGGAGACATAAGAGACCCGGTTCTATCCCTGGGACAGGAAGATCCCCTGGAGGAGGGCATGACAACCTGCTTTAGTATTCTTGCCTGGAAAATCCCATGGATGGAGGAGCCTGGCAGGCTACAGTCCATAGGGTCGCAAAGAGTCGGACATGACTGAAGTGATTTAACACACACACGGAATCTAGAAAAATAATACAGATTAACCTATTTGCAGGGCAGTAATAGAGATCCACATGTACCGGACATGTGGATGTGGTGGAGTGGGGAAGGGGAGGGTGGGATGAACTGGAAGAGTAGCATTGACATATGTACACTGTTGTTGTTCAGTCGCCCAGTCCTGTCTGACTCTTTGCGACCCCATGGACTGCAGCATACCAGGTCTCCGAGTCCCTCACTATCTCCTAAAGTTTGACCAAGTTCATGTCCATTGCATCAGTGATACATCCAGCCATCGCATCCTCTGATGCCCTCTTCTCCCTCTGCCCTCAATCTTTCCCAGCGTCTGGGAAATGAGTTAGCTGTTTGCATCAGATAACCAAAATGCTGGAGCTTCAGCTTCAGTATCAGTCCTGACGAGTATTCAGGGTTGATTTCCCTTAAGATTGACTGGTTTGATCTCCTTGCTGTCCAAGGGACTTTCAGGAGTCTTCTCCAGCACCAAAGTTTGAAAGCATCTATTCTTTGGCATTCTGTCTTCTTTACTGTCCAGCTCTCACAACTGTACATGACCACTGGGAAGACCACTGTTGTTCAGTTGCTCAGTGGTGTCCAACTATTTGCGACCCCATGCACTACAGAATGCCAGGCTTCTCTGTACTTCACCATCTCCTGGAGTTTGCTCAAACTCATGTCCATTGCATCAGTGATGCCATCCAACCATCTCATCCTTTGTCGTCCCCTCCTCCTCCTGCCTTCAATCTTTCCCAGCATCAGGGTGTTTTCCAATGAGTCAGGTCTTTGCATCAGGTGGCCAAAGTTTTGGAGCTTCAGCTTGAGCATCAGTCTTTCCAATGAATATTCGCCTTGACCTTTGTCAGCTGAGTAATGTCTCTGCTTTTAAACACTGTCTAGGTTTGTGATAGCTTTCCTGCCATGAAGCAATTGTCTTCTGATTTCATGGCTGCAGTCACCATCCGCAGTGATTTTGGAGCCCAAGAAGAGGAAATCTGTAATTACTTCCACCTTTCCCCCTTCTATTTGCCATGAAGTAATGGGGGTGGGTGCCATGATCTTAGTTTTTTTAATACTTAGTTTTAAGCCAGTTCTTTCACTCTCCTTCTTCACCCTCATCAAGAGGCTCTTTAGTTCCTCTCTGCTTTCTGCCATTAGAGTGGTATCATCTGCATACCTGCCTGCAAGTTAGGAAACCAGGGTTCTATTCCTGGATTGAGAAGATCCCCTGGAGAGGGAATGACAACCCAAACCAATATTCTTGCCTGGAGAATCCCATGGACAGAGGAGCCTGGCAGGCTACAGTCTATCGGGTTGCAAAGAATCGGCCATGACTGAGTTACTAACGCATGCACGCACACACGTGCACACACACACACACATACATACACACACACACATATCTGAGGTTGTTGATGTTTGTCCCACCTATCTTGATTCCAGCTTGTAACTCATCCACCCCAGCATTTCTCATGATGTGCTCAGCATATAGGTTAAACCAACAGGGTGACAGCAGACAGTCCTGTCGTCCTCCTTTTTCAATCGTGAACCAATCAGTTGTTCCATACAGGGTTCTAACTGTTGCTTCAGTTAGAAGCAACATACCCACATGCAGGTTTCTCAGGAAATAGCTAAGATAGCCTGGTATTCCCATCTCTTTAAGAGATTTCCACAGTTTGTTATGATCCACACAGTCAAAGGCTTTAGCGTAGTCAATGAAACAAAGGTATATGTTTTTCTGGAATTACCTGGCTTTCTCTATGATCCAGCAAATGTTGGCAATCTGATCTCTGGTTCCTCTGCCTTTCCTAAACCCAACTTGGACATCTGGAAGTTCTTGGTTCACATAATGCTGAAGCTCAGCATGCAAGATTTAAGCATGACCTTTCTAGCACTGGAGATGAGTGCAGTTGTTCAATGGTTAGCACATTCTTTAGTACTACCCTTCTTGAGAACTGGGATGAGGATTGACCTTTTCCAGTCCTGTGGCTACTGCTGGGTCTTCCAGATTTGCTGACATATTGAATGCAACACCTTGATGGCATCATCCTTTAGGGTTTTGAATAGCTCTACAGGAATTCCATAGCATCCACTAGCTTTATTTCCTAAGGCCCACTTGACTCCAGAATGTCTGGCTCTGGGTAACTGACTACACCATTGTAGTAATCCAGTACATTAAAACCTTTTTTGGACAGCTCTTCTGTGTATTCTTTCCATCTCTTCTTGATCTCCTCGGCATCTATTAGGTCTCTACCATTTCTGTCCTTTATTGTGCCCATCTTTGGGTGAGATGTTCCCTTGATATTTCCAGTTTTCCTGAAGAGATCTCTAGTCTTTCCCCTTCTGTTGTTTTATTCTACTTTTATGCACTGTTCATGGAAGAAAGCCTTCTCCATGCTGTTCTTTGAAACTCTGCCTTTAGTTGGATGTACCTTTCCCTTTCTCCCTTGCATTTCACTTCTCTTCTTTCTTCACATATTTGTAAAGCCTCCTAAGATGACTACTTTGCCCTCTTGCTTTTCTTTCTCTTTGGGATGGTTTTGTTCACTGTCTCCTGTACAATATTATGGACCTCCGTTCATTGTTCTTTAGGCACACTGTTAACTAGATTTAATCCCTTGAATCTATTCATTACCTCCACTGCATATTCATAGGGGATATGATTTAAGTCATACCTGGCTGGCCTCATGGTTTTCCCTGCTTTAGTTTAAGCCTGAATTTTACTATGAAAAGCTGATTATCTGAGCCACAGTCAGTTTTTGCTGACTGTATACAGCTTCTCCATCTTTGGCTACAAAGAATGTAATCAATTTGATTTTGGTATTGACCATTTGGTGATGTCTATGTGTAAAGTCGTCTCTTGTGTTGTTGAAAAAGAATATTTGCTATGACCAGTGCATTCTCTTGGCAGAATTCGGTTAGCCTTTGCCTTAATTCATTTTGTTCTTCAAGGCCAAACTTGCCTGTTACTACAGGTATCTCTTGACTTCCTACTTTTGCATTACAATCCCCAATGATGAATAGAACATCTTTTTGTTTGTTTGTTTGTTTTTGGTTTTGATGTTAGTTATAGGCGGTCTTCTAGGTCTTCATAGAACTGATTAATTTCAGCTTCTGGTGGTAGGGGCATAGACTTGAATTACTGTGATGTTGAATGGCTTGCCTTGGAAACAAATCGAAATCATTCTGTCTTTGCACCCAAGTACTGCATTTTGGACTCTTTTGATTATGAGGGCTACTCCATTTCTTCTATGGGATTCTTCCCCACAGTACTAGATATAATGGTCATCTGAATTAAATTTGCCCATTCCCATCCATTTTAGCTCACTAATTCCTACTAAAAAGTCGATGTTTATTCTTACCATCTCCTGCTTGACTACATCCAATTTACCTTAATTCATGGACCTAACATTCCAGGTTCCTATGCAATACTGTTCTTTGCAGCATTGGATTTTACTTTTATCACCAGACACATCCACAACTGAGTGTCGTTTCCTCTTTGGCTCAGCCACTTCGTTCTTTCTGGAGCTAGTAGTAGCTCTCCTCCACTCTTCCCCAGTAGCATATTGGACACTGCTATGTGTAAAATAGCTAGTGGGAAGCTGCTGGATAGCACAGGGAGCTCATGTTGGTGCTCTATGATGACCTAGAGGGAGACTCAAGAGGGAGGGAATCTTTTTCTTATTACTTATTTTAATTAATTTACTTATTTTTGGTTGTGCTGGGACTTTGTTGCTTCACGAGGGCTTTCTGTAGTTGTGGTGAGCAGGAGTTGCTCTCTAGTTGTGGTGCAGGGAATTCTCACTGCAGTGGCTTCTCTTGTGGTGGAGCATGGGCTCAGTAGTTGTGGTGCATGGATTTACTTGCCCTGTGGCATGTGGGATCTTCCTGGACCAAATAAACCCGTGTCCCTTGCATTGGCAGGCAGATTCCTATGCACTGTGCCACCAGGGAAGTCCTAAGAGGGAGGAAATATATATATAACTATAGCTGATTCACCTTATTGTACAGCAGAAACTAACATATTGTAAAGCAATTGTACTAATAATAAAATTTTAGAAATAAGGGAAACTATCTAAAAGTGGTTTTAAAACTCCCATTTTATAAACAGAACATATAAACATTGAGGAATAAAATGACAATTGGGCTTGGCAAGTTTAATATGGTACAACTAAGTTGAAGAAGTTGGTAAAATTATTTCTGCAAAAGATAATTTTCCTTTTTTTTAATTTCCTTTTTAAATTTCCTGTACTTTCTAGGTATGTTTGATTAACACAGCACAGTGGCCCTCTCTCTCCCAGGGTCCTTCAAGTGGTGAGGATTAAATGAGTTAATATTTCTAAAGCTCTTAGAATATTGCCTAATATGCAGTAACTGCTATGTAGGTGTTTAATAAAATAAGTTTAATTCCAGGTCTCACATAAGCTGAATCATGACTGTTAAGTCTCTATAAAGCCTAGAAAGAAAAAAAGAAATTCTGGTTCTGTTACGGTTCTTCAGGACTTTCCCTGATAGCACTGAAACTAATGGTGCTTGCATAATGGAGGCGAGCGCTTCTCATTAACTATAGGAACTCTCATTGGGTTCTCTTTATTTTTATCCCATTGCTTTTGTCCATTCACTTCCTTTGGTCTAGTGCACCCAAATGGATGATCTAACAGACTGCCCCAGACAAATACCAACAAAGTTGAGGGATTTAAGAAATGAGCGGGGATCACAGAAGTCAGGGTATACAAATTGGGAACGAAAAAACGTGGAAATCACATGTTTCTTTTTCCTCTTGAATACTGGCCCAAACTCCTCCAGAAAGATGATGCTCCAGTGTCTCCAAAGGATTGGTTCTTTTCAAAATCCGGCGCCAGGTTCCCGGAACCAATGCAGAGGAGAAAAGCGCCCTGCTCCCTGGAAACGCTCCTCCCCTTTGAAGGAAGTTTGCGGGGCGGGGCTCCCACGCATGCTCCATGCCCGCAGGCCCATTGGCGCCGCTTGTGGGCGCGTGCGCAGGACCCAATGGGTGCCCGGACGCGGAAGACCTGGCTTTGCTGAGGTTCCCGCTTCGGCAGCGTGGGAGGAGTGAAAGGCTGCAGGTTGTAGATATTGGTCTTGGCCCCGAGGGGTTCCCCCGGGCCATTAGAACCCAAGAAAGGAAAAACAGGCACAGCGGCGGCGGCTGGCCAACCCCCCGACCTGTCTTCCAGGCAGGGAGGGGGTGGCGAGGAGGGGGAGCAGCTCGGATAGCAGGGCTGAGGAGCGTCCGGAACCGGGGCACGGACCATGAAGGGCTGGACCGGCTCCCCAAGCATGGGGAGCTGGAGCCGCCGAGGCCGCCCAGCCGGGCCCTGCCCGACTGTCAGCTCCTCGGTGCTAGTGCTGCCCGGGCAGCTCGGGTATCTGTAGCACGGCCCCGCTTGAGGTCGTTGGCCGAAAGAGCAGCATGAGTTCCGCTGCTGCCTAGTTTCCACACTCCTCCCTTGTCTTCTCCCTCCGTCCTGTCTCCTCTTTCCCAAACCCCGTCCTTCTCTCCTTCGCTCCTGTGCTCCTCTTTTCCCTCCACCCTGCCCTCCTCCTTTCCCTCTATCTTCTTCCTCTCCCCTTTCTGTCCCCCTCCTTTACCTTCTTTGTCTTCCTGCTTTTCCTCTATCCTTTCCCCCTCCCTCTTGCTCTTTTCCCTCTTCCTTCCATCCCTCTTTCCTCCTCTCTCCTTTATTCTGTCACCCACCACCACCACCTCTCCATCCTCCTCCCCTCCACTCTCAGCCTCCCTTCATCATCTTCCCTTCATCATCCTCATCCTCTTTCCCTCCTCCTTCTTTCCAGCTTTTCTCCGCCCCCGCCCCTGCCCCCGCCCCCAAGCCTCCGCCCCTTAGCCCCCGCCCCCAGCTGCCAGTCCCCAGCAGCTCAGTCCTGCAGTGAGAGTCTTGGGAGTCCATAGCTAAGCACCAGGAGCAGAGCACTGTCCGCGTGCTGCATGCAAGTCTCCGACATGGCTCAGGAGAAAATGGAGCTGGACTTTGAGCCTGACACATCTGATGGGGGCACCCTCAGGAGATCTAACAGCGCTCCCTTGATCCATGGGCTCAGGTGAGGACGGTTGGGGAGGATGGAGTGCAGGGTTCAGGAGCTCCTCGACCCGCTGCAAGCAGTCTTCCTTTCCTCCAGTGAGAGTTGGAGCTCATATGAGTTCACCATGCTGAGGGGGTGGGGACTTGTCTGCTTGACAGTGACTTGGGTCCCAAGGTGGAGTGAAAGTTTGACCCTAAACTCTGGGCAGTGTGGGGAAAATGGGGCTCTCTCTACCTGGGGCTCTGTTGGCCCCTCTCAAAGGAACTACAACAGGCTTCTGGCTCTTCTAACAGGTTGCTTGCCCTGCCTAATTTACACCACTGAATATCAGACTGAAGCCCCTGGAACTAGGATTGCAACTTGACACCTGTCTCTAAGAGCTGCTATTTCTAAGCTTAGTTTAGGAACCCTGGCGTTAACAGAGGTTTACTTCGATAAATCACAGTTTATCTAATAACTTGTAATTAAATGCCACATTCGTGTCCTATTAAGTGATTCAGATTTGTCATAATGTTTTTAGATCCTAAAAATGCCTGAAACAAATTCCAGTCAATAAAAAAATGAAGGGTGGCATGTAGCTTAGGTAAGTGAAAGTGTAGGTTTTCAAAAACAATAGAAAGAATTGACCCTTGAATTTTAGTGGTAGGGTCTTGTGTTTTCCTGCCAGTAAGTCACCAGAGGGTCTATTTTAAGGCAGACTCTTGTGATAGTGAAGGTTAGGTTGGCAGACCTCTTGAGCCTATTACATTTCACTTTTGTAATTAGACAATTCATTTTAAAGCCAATTTGTGAGACCCTGTAGAAATGGAATAACTCCAAAAAAGGGGGATGGGAGTAGAATTAGCCAAAACACTAATCAAGCACACTGAAGGCAAACAGAAAGGTAATCCTTGTCTATCAAACTGATTATGATATCCTTATTTTGGGGAAAAAGCAGACTTACCCTTTGTCTTTTATTATATTTCAACATTGAGGGAATGGTGAAGTGACTCTTTGCTTTCTTAATTGTGTCCTTGGCTCTACATTTATTTTTGATACTATAGAAATAAATTGGTATTTTTTTCAATCTTTTTTTAATATAAAATTTATTTTAATTGGAGGTTAATTGCTTTACATTTGTATAGCTTTTGCCATACATCAACATGCATCCGCCACGGGTGTACACATGTTCCCCATCCCGAACCCCCCTCTCTCCTCCCTACCCATACCATCCCTCTGGGCCGTCCCAGTGCACCAGCCCCAAGCATCCAGTATCAAGCATCGAACCTGGACTGGCGATTCATTTCATATATGATATTATACATGTTTCAATGCCATTCTCCCAAATCATCCCCACCCCCTTTCCCACAGAGTCCAAAAGACTGTTCTATACATCTGTGTCTCTTTTGCTGTCTCGCATACAAGGTTATCGTTACCATAAACCAGCAGTTGTTGGAGACTGGGGTGATCCTGTTGACCTGCATTTAGACTGTTGCTGCTTTTTTGCTTCATGACTTAAGTAATTATTTGAAAGTAGCATGATGTGACAGGAGAAAGAGAGGTGACCAGGCCTAGTCCCAATTTCCTCCCTAACTGGCTATGATTAGGAATGAGTCACTTAGCCTTTCTGAGTCTCTGTTTTCTAATTTAAAATTTCAGAGAGCTGGATTAGGTGGTCTCCACCATTCCTGGAAGCCCAATCCAGTTTGGCCTTGAAAATCCTTCTTCACCTCTTGTCCTGGGCATGGTACTCTGCTCAGGACTGCAAGGGTGACCAAAACACCTCTCCCAAGGGTGTAAAACTTGCCTTTAATAAAAGGTGAAGTTGATGTCTCAAGAAGCATCTGGTTTCCCATTGTACTCTTTGGGTGCAAAGAAGGGAATGATAGCATTAGGTTTGTGGAATGAAGAGAGGCTTGTGGAGGGTCTGGGATCTGAGATGGCTATTGAAGGATAGGAAGGGTTTTGACAGAGAGTGGTGGGAGGGAGGGCATTTGAGGCAGAAGGGGCAACGTGAGCAAATCTCCAGGTCTGTTGATACAGTTGAACAGCAGGGTTCCAGAGTAGCACAAGTGTTTAGGGCAACAGGGGGAGATGTGCTGATAGGGTTCCTACTGGGCATGAGGGCTCCCCAGCCCTATTCACGTGACAGCACACGTAGGCAGTAACGTTTACAGGTAGGTCCTCTGGGGTAAACAGATGAGGCTACTGGTGTCTGGTGGTAACTGGTTTGGGGGCGTGAATTCTGACCAGAAGGAACTAGAGGCAACCAGTCTGGAGCTCCGCCCCATACCTCTTCTAGCTGTCCCCCAGCCCAGAGGAGACCAGTATCTCAGCCAGCCTCTTCCACAGCACACCACTGGGCACGTTCTGCAGAGGACAGTGAGGAGTTGAGGGGCCATCGAAGACTTCAGTGTTAACCAGAGAACTGGCATTCATACAGCCATAGGATATCTTATATGAGAAGACATAAATCATTTTATTTTTTACTTTCCAGTGACCTTTCACAGGTTTTTCAACCTTACACGTTTAGAGCTCGGAGGAATAGTACAACTGTCATGAGCCGTCACAACTTGGTAAGTATAGGAGTAAGTATCCTTAGTGGTTGGGATTGGAGGAGACACTTTCAAATGTTGTTCTTTTTTGAGATGATGTGCTAGGCACCACCGGAGAAGGTGATGGCACCCCACTCCAGTACTCTTGCCTGGAAAATCCCATGGATGGAGGAGCCTGGAAGACTGCAGTCCATGGGTTCGCTGAGGGTCGGACACGACTGAGCGACTTCACTTTCACTTTTCAGTTTCATGCATTGGAGAAGGAAATGGCAACCCACTCCAGTGTTCTTGCCTGGAGAGTCCCAGGGACGGGGGAGCCTGGTGGGCTGCCATCTATGGGGTCGCACAGAGTCGGACACAACTGAAGCAACTTAGCAGCAGCAGCAGCTAGGCACCACTGCTTATAAAAGAAACAAATGATTTTACCTGTCTTGTTTACTGCTTATGCTGTGGCCATTTTCAATTTTTGGTGCAAAAAGGAAATCTGGTTAAAAATTTTTCTTGACTGTGGGACTTGGTATTTTTAAACACTATTCATTGTTTTTTGTCACTACTTGCATCATGGTTGTGAGGTAAGAAACTGTTAGTCACTCAGTCGTGTCTGACTCTTTGTGACCCCATGGACTGTAGCCCACCAGGCTCCTCTGTCCATGGAATTTTCCAGGCAAGAATACTGGAGTGGGTTGCCATTTCTTTCTCTAGGCAATCTTCCCAACCCAGGGATCAAACCCTGGTCCCCCGCATTGCAGGTGAATTCTTTACCATCTGAGCCACCAGGGAAGCTCAGAGGTAAGTCAGGATTAACTTCTAATTATATCTGAGAACAGGTCTTTATTTGTCCTAGGATGCAAAAATCATGTATATGGTAGCAGAGTATTTATTTTTGTTGGACAGAGCTATCTATTTAAAGTAAAGTCTACTTGAAAATGCTTGTATTTGCATTCCCAGTAGAGGTGCTGATGGTGACTGGTCTATATAGCCAGAGCCATCACGGATCACCTTTTTAGTTGGTCATGGTGGGATAAATTATGAAGAGGTTTTTATATAGTAGCCTTTCACGTGTGGAGTCCACTTATCCAGTAACTGCAGTGCCCCGGAAGGTATGAGGTGTAAGCAAATAGGCCTCTAAATGGCTGAACCAGATTTCCATAGTCTGTGCACAAAGGTTCATCATTTTATTTATAGGAGAGGCTCTCTGACCTCTGAATCATCTAAAATTTATGCACAGTTATAATAAGCTTCGAACTCAGTAGTGTGTGAGAAACAGCAAATCAGAAGAAGTACATTTGGGTTAAAGGTATATTAGCTGCCGCTAGCAAGGGAGGAGAGGGGAAGACTGAAAAGCAGATAGAGGTTTTTACAAAATTAGTCTGTGGCTTAGTATTCGAGCTGAGAGCCTGTTAATAGACCCTGAGGGTGTCACTGGCATCGAACTGTAAAATAATTGATGTTCCTACAATATCTGGGTCATTAACCTTTTCTTAAATTGTAGTAATACTTACACTTATATGGTATTTTACATGTTACAGAGTACTTTCACACATTTAATTCTCAGCAACCCCTATGAAGTAGGCAGGGCAAAAGATGTTTTTCCCAATTAAAAGATGTGGCAGCTAAGACTCAGCCGATCAAAGTGACTTGCTCTGAATCACAGTTTAGTAAGTGGCAGAGCTGGGGTTAGACTAGACATCTTCCAGTGCTATTCTGTTTGGTAAAATCTGTTTAAGAAAGGGAGGCGGGGATAGAACACTTTTAAGATTTCCAGCCAAAGTGGCTACAGATACTTCAAGGGGGAAACGATAGCTCTCTCGAGGTTTGGTTTCCTGCACCTTCTTCCCTGAGGATACTAGAAAATAGAACTACTCGTTTTTGCTGTATATGTGAAAAATCTTTCTACATGTTCTACAGCTGTGTTCTTGATATCAATAGCATAGCAAAGAAGGGAAAATGATTTTGCCCCTCTGCACTTCACTTGGCTGTTTTCTAAGATGTGAAGATTCTTAGCATCTAAGATTCTTAGATGATTTGGGGCTCATCTCATTAATAGCCTTCCTTCTGGCTGCACTAAAATGCATGAGTTTGCTGAAGGGATGTGTGGGTGCACTCTTCTTTATTGATCCCTGTGCTCTCTTCACTCTTTCCCCTTCTCCTCTCTGGTTTTCTGGTTTAGGACACCTTCCCCAGCACCCTTTGGCTACTTGTTTCATAATATTGATTACACCATATGTATTACGTCACCACAAGCTCTACAGATCTTAATATACTTACCTATGTCCCATCTTGGCTCAGACGGTAAAGCATCTGTCTACAGTGTGGGAGACCGGGGTTTGAGCCCTGGGTTGGGAAGATCCCATGGAGAAGGAAATGGCAATCCACTCCAGTACTATTGCCTGGAAAATCCCATGGACAGAGGAGCCTGGTAGGCTACAGTCTATGGGGTCACAAAGAGTCGGACACGACTGAGTGACTTCACTTTCACTTTTCATGTCCTATCTTAACCTGTACAAAATGAGGTGTTGCAGACTGAAATGGAAAGAGGTGTGGTTGGGGGGCTGATGAAAGAGACATGCAGAAGCAGGATCTGATTTGCTGATTAGATAAAAAGGCAGAGGGAAGGTGTACTCAGATTGACTGATATTTTATTTCTTGGTGACCAGGAGAAAAGTGTTGCCTTTATTCCAGATAGGAATTGAGAGGAATTAGACATTTGAAGGGTAAGCAGTACATTCTTTCCTGGAGTGTTGGGTTCAAGGAACCAGTGGCCCCATGTTGCTCTCCAAAGCAGTATTCAAAATCTTCTCAAAAATGGCAGTCCTCCTGTCTCACCTCCTTGCACTTTCAGCAGATGACCTGAGCCTTTTCACTTTGTGGAGATGGCAGACACTTCTCTTAGATAACCAGTGACTTCCTTCTCCTGGAAGTCCTTCCCTTCACACAGGGAACTTTCCACTAATGGTTGGGAAGTTGTTGGACTCCCCTGGACCTTTGCTCAATCTGTTGTCTCTGCTCTATCTTGTGTCCTCTGTCCCTTCCTTGCTGGCTCTTGCCCTCCTGCCTTCTCCCACTTCACACATCCCATACCTGGAAAACAAGCCTCTTCCTTCATAGGTCTGTCTTTGCCTTTTTCCCGTCTGCTCTCCAAGTTTTTTCAAAGCTTAATCCACACTCAGTTCAGTTCAGTCACTCAGTCATGTCCGACTCTTTGGGGGCCCATGAATTGCAGCACACCAGGCCTCCCTGTCCATCACCAACTCCCAGAGTTCACTTAAACTCATGTCCATCGAGTCGGTGATGCCATCCAGCCATCTCATCCTCTGTCGTCCCCTTCTCCTCCTGCCCTCAATCCCTCCCAGCATCAGGGTCTTTTCCAATGAGTCAACTCTTCACATGAGGTGGCCAAAGTATTGGAGTTTCAGCTTTAGCATCAGTCCTTCCAATGAATACCCAGGACTGATCTCCTTTAGAATGGACTGGTTGGATCTCCTTGCAGTCCAAGGGACTCTCAAGAGTCATCTCGAACACCACAGTTCAAAAGCATCAATTCTTCTGTGCTCAGCCTTCTTCACAGTCCAACTCTCACATCCACACATGACCACTGGAAAAACCATAGCCTTGACTAGACGGACCTTTGTTGGCAAAGTAATGTCTCTGCTTTTTAATATGCTATCTAGGTTGGTCTTAACTTTCCTTCCAAGGAGTAAGACACTCAACTGCCTCTAATTCCTTGCCAACAATTCATCCAGTTTATAATGTCACGACATCGATCACAACTCCATTCAAAAACCATTCTGTAAAACTCCCCAGCACCCACTTGACCACCAGTGTCAGGGACCTCTTTTCTGGTCCCACTTGAGCTCTTTGCTCTATTTCACACCATTAACTCAGCCCATCCATTGCTCTCATTGCTGGTACCAGACACAGCTCTGCTGTTCTCTGTCCCTCTTGTGGGTTGACTTTCTAGTCCTGTCTCAAATTGACGAGTTGTGTAGGATGTAGACCTACCATCTAAACTGGTGACTTTCTCTGCAGTCAGCTTCTGGCAGTCCTTTGGCTTTCCTGATTATTTTGCTGCCTTTGGTGTTTCTTTTGTTCCCCGACGGACCTGTTCATGCTCTCTGCCCTGCTGTCCTCATAGAGTCTTGCCTGCCTTATTTACTGGCCCAGTAGCTTAGCATTTTTTTCAAATGGCCTTATCAAGAGTTCACCAACAAACATGTATTACTTTCATAATGGAAAAGAAATACTTTTGAAAAGAATTTTACTGGTAAAATTTTTCTCTTTTCAAAGACTTGGAGAGGAAGAAATAAAAGAAAGGGGTGGGAAATGAAGGGATCTCTTTTGAGGTAAAATCTTATTTCAGTGGATAACTAAAAAATTTTAACCTGAATTAGCTTCTGCCTAAAACACTTAGTTTTTTTTTTTTTTCTAATTTTATTTTATTTTTAAACTTTACAATATTGTATTAGTTTTGCCAAATATCAAAATGAATCCGCCACAGGTATACCTGTGTTCCCCATCCTGAACCCTCCTCCCTCCTCCCTCCCTATACCCTCCCTCTGGGTTGTCCCAGTGCACCAGCCCCAAGCATCCAGCATCGTGCGTCGAACCTGGACTGGCGACTTGTTTCATACATGATATTATACATGTTTCAATGCCATTCTCCCAAATCCCCCCACCCTCTCCCTCTCTCTCAGAGTCCATAAGACTGATCTATACATCAGTGTCTCTTTTGCTGTCTCGTACACAGGGTTATTGTTATCATCTTTCTAAATTCCACATATATGCGTTAGTATACTGTATTGGTGTTTTTCTTTCTGGCTTACTTCACTCTGTATAATAGGTTCCAGTTTCATCCATCTCATTAGAACTGAGTTTTTTAGTTTATCACTCCTTTATACTACTTGCCACAGGAGTATTGTTTAAAGTTTGGATAGGATAGGGCCTCTTATAGCAGGATAATTGTCGTATTTGGCTTTATAGTATTACAGATTCATTCACCTTTCACTATCCCCCTGCTGTAAGATGTTAGTATGAATTTTACCTTACATTTCATGATCAGATCATGATGCTTTTTGAAGGAACATATTTTGGTACCCAAATCATTTCATCTTTGTGTTATTAGAAAATGATCTAAAGGAAAGCAACAGTTATCTTTAAAATGCGCCTTGCCTCTACATTGATTTTTTTTCTAAACTAGTAAGCTTTGTGGTGATAACATTAATGATCAAATTTTAGAATGGACTTAGATCATGCAAGTAAAATCTCCTTATTGCAGTTTTTTAAAGTGTTTCAGTAAATATTAACTATAAATAAAATATTGTTGTTCAGTTGTTGTGTCCAACTCTTTGCAACCCCATGGACAGCAGGCTCCTCTGTCCTCCACTATCTCTCAGAGTTTGTTCAAATTAGACAAAATATTTTATTGGGCTTATTTGCTCGTCTTCCTCCATTGGTGCATTGATAATAAAAGTGAATAGAATCAGGGTTTTTGCTTTCCCCTCATACAGAGTTCCTTATTTTAGTTAAGTGGGGTAATGGCTATTTCTAAGACCTGGAGTCTTTTTTTACATAAATGTACACAGCTCTGCATTCATTTGGGAAAAATGTTAAAGTCAGTGCCTGTCTAGCGACAGATGGTGCTTTGAGGTTGGACACCTGGTGTACTTTCTAAAGACTGAATGTACTGCCTCTCTAGTGCATTAATGTTCAGTGATTTAAAGAGCTCGATTTCTCAGAAGAATATGAGAAATTATCTAGGAAGAGGTTGTACACTGGCACTGACAGCAGACCACAGCTTTGTGGTTCAAAAAATAGTAAATGTTGACTTTTTCTTTCCAGTTGCTGTCAACCTCACCTAATCGGATTCCTAGCAGCAGACTGCATCAAATCAAAAGGGTAAATTTTACTTACTGGCTCAGATCTGTAATTTTCTGTGTTTTGCATTTTGATTTTATCTTCATCTTGCAGAATTAGGTATTAAAAATGAGTCAGGCTGCCACTCTGGTTAGTTATAGACAGGTTAAAATTCTTCTGAGTGGGCAGATAAAATACAGATGTGCCACAATCTTAGAATGTCAGTCCTGCTGTACTCTGATGATGTCAAACGAAGTAGAAAGGTCCTTTTCGTTTCCTTGGAAATAGAGAACTGTGTGGATAAATATTCTGTTTTCAGCACATGTTTGTCTTTGTAGGAGGAAGGCATGGACATAATGAACAGAGAAACTGCGCATGAAAGGTTAGTGCTTCACAAGAACAGGGTGTGGCCTAAGGTATGTCTTGTTTACAAGCTCTGATGGCTGTTCATTTTTGTCTGTTTTAGAGAAGTGCAAACTGCAATGCAGATAAGCCAATCATGGGATGAGAGCTTGAGCCTGGTAAAGTTTTCACATATCTGCTTGTTTTTTAAATTTTCTAGAGCCCACTGTATTATTTATTGGCTTCATTCACTTTTGGCCCTCCTGTTTCCAAATTTGAATTCAGCATTTGATCTCTGCTTTCTCACCAGAATATGAAATTACAACTTTTAGGAGTGTATATCTGTAAAAGCGTAGGTGTGTTTGTGTAGTAAAGAACAGTGATGTGTTGACTTGTGAATTATGAGGAAATAACACTTTCTTTTTACAGAGTGATAGTGATTTTGACAAGCAGGAGAAATTATATTCTCCTAAAAGGATTGACTTCACTCCTGTTTCTCCTGCACCATCACCCACCAGAGGATTTGGAAAGGTAGGTTCACTGATAAGATATTAACTCTCTTTCACACACTGAGCTGATTAATTTCTGTAATGCACAATACACAAACACAAATCACCTAATTTTTGATGAATTCAATGACTGGAAGGAAAATTAATTGAAGTCTATGGTAGTAATTTGAGGAAAAATCTATCACTCTATCTATCCATCCATCTGTTCTCTAATAAACATATATGAGAGACAGGTCAGTAGTTCTAAAATGTTTTTGTCATTTTGAGAAGAATCTTTTGAAAACTGGAATACTAGAACTATTTTAATATATGTTTTTTCCTAGCA
Organism: Bos taurus; assembly: GCF_002263795.3. Lineage (NCBI taxonomy): Eukaryota > Metazoa > Chordata > Mammalia > Artiodactyla > Bovidae > Bos > Bos taurus. Next base: position 18,476,679 of record NC_037357.1, on the reverse strand, counting down.
ATGTTTTTCACCATCCTTGCAGATGTTTGTGAGCAGCAGTGGGTTACCACCAAGTCCCGTTCCTAGCCCAAGACGCTTTTCCACGTAAGTAAACCGGCTTTTTCAATGTGGATGAAAGGCTGTTCATTAAATTTGTCTCTCTGGCGAACTTTTCCTTCAGCATTTTATTATGGAAATTTCAAACAGCAAAGCTGAAAGAATTTCACAGTGAACATCTATATAACTACCACCTATATATTCAACTGTTAACATGTTACCATATTTAATTTTTGAGACATAGTGCCCGTTTATGTTCGGTTTACATTTCACGCATATGGAAATGTATTCTTTATAAAAGTAAGGAAAAAAATGTTAGCCCAATCAAAATCCCAAATAACTCATTTATAAGATTTATCTTTAAAAAAAAAAAAACTTGTGGATATTTTGTCTTCGGAAATGAGTTTTTAAAAATGGCTTAAAATGCCATGTTATTCCAGATTGTCATATGCCAGGTCAGATCATGTATTGGCATTTCAATTACTCCGCCTACAACACAGATATTGTCCATTTCTCCCTATATGGCTATAAATTGTATTGATTTGCCAAAAGTACTTACTGTTATCCTGTTTATTCTTTAAAGCAGGAGAAGCCAGAGTCCAATCAAGTGCATTAGGCCCAGTGTTCTTGCTCCTCTTAAAAGAAAAGGTATGCATCGCCCTTCTGCTGTTAAACATAGTCCAGCTTGAATTACAAATTAACAGTTTCTGTCTGAAATTAGTTCAAAGCTTTTTTAACTCCTTTTTTCTAAAGAAATAGTGCAATATTCTTTTCCAGTGTATGCTTTATTGACTCTAAATTCTGGGAATTAGTTGTTTGATACCGTCTGTATTTTTTTTACACTTCATAACTGAGTCTTATTCATGTATTCATATAATCAATATATGTTTGAGAAATTTCGCCTCTCAGCAATCTGAATATAAAAGAGATATGTTGATATGTTGCAGAAGTGTGTGTTACTGTCATAGCAAATAAGTCCATACACATGCTGTATGCTCAAATATAAGCCACCACCAAATGATGGCTTGCCAAACAGAACAGCCTCCCATTCAAGTCTCTGTAGGGTTTTTGATATAATAGAGTGCTCTGTGTGTGTGTGTGGTTTATAAGAAATACACTTTGTTTTTTTCTTCTTTTAATTTATGCTTTAATTGAAGTCTAGTTGATTTACAGTGTGTTAATATCTGCTGTACAGCAAAGTGATTCAGTTATACACATCTATATATTCTTTTTTACATTCTTTTCCATTATGGTTTATTCCAGGATATTGAATGTAGTTCTCTGTGCTATACAGTAGGACCTTGTTGTTTATCCATTCTATATGTAATGGTCTGCATCTACCAACCCCAAGCTCCCAAGGGGTGCTCTTTTAATTACATTATTTTAAACCACAAAGCACTAAATGAAAATGATCTCACTCAGTGCTAGTTTTAGATGCTTATAGAGGGCACCCAATGGAGTCTATTTAAAGAAAGGCAAAGAAATTTAACACGGGTTTAGTCATTATTCCTGGGGATATAACCACATGATTGCAAGTGTTGGATGTCATTTTAAATGAGAGTTTTAATGATAATTCCGAAAAAGCAATTTAGTAAGTTTTTGTGTGTGTGTGCAGATCACCTCCAGGGCTAGTAAACAAATCAACTCTTCTAATGTTAGGTAAACTGATACTTGCGGCTTTGGTGAAAACTTTCCATCAGTATCATACACAGATTCGAAAGTGCTATATTTCAGACAACTTAAAATTAAAGATGGTGTGCTCTGGGGAACAGATGCGGATACAGTGACAGGATTTGTATTTAGTGAATAGATTTTAATTTATGAATAGTCTTTTTCCTTAATGCTGCAAGGAATTATTTACAATCCTAAGAACCTTCTCAGGAGCTATGATATGAAAGTAAAGCTTAGAAATTAAAGCTAGTATTGTTATTAGTATTAATTTTAAATATATTATAGGAAGTTGGTGGAGCTTAATATGGTTGTTCCATTTCAAAGCTATTCCAAAATATACCAGCAGATGGAGGGATTCTTTGCTCAAAAGGGCTAAAGTCTTTTGCTAATGAAGTGTTAAAAGCCTGGCAGCAGCTTTAAAAAGCTGCATATTAAAGCATGGAAAAAAGCAAATGAAAATATAACCTTTCTTGAATTTCAGTAATTTTCAGGATAGCTCCAGAGGAAAGATAATATGAATTAATTAATAATATGGGGGGGAAATGAATGTTGTGTTTGTTCTTCCTTGATCTTTTTCCATCATAAGACTCTTGTAGAGGTTTAAGTTCATGGTTGCTAATTTCCTAATGGAGTATAGATAAGCCCATGAATTAAATTGTCTTTAATGTTTGATTTTAAAGCTCAGATAAAGAGCTTTGAAACCAAGGTGTGTATGTGTTTTAAATCATAGCTTATTTGGAAAGGAGCTTTTTCTGTCTAATTTAGAGTTGTTAGTCTTTGGTCTCCCGCGGCAAAATATTAAGTGTTATTTCTTCCAGTGTAAAGTGTTTCTATCCGCAGTTCTGAGAAAATCTACAGGATTGAAGTAGCCAGTACAGCATTAATTTTGTGAACTAATTAATAATTGCTTTTAATTACAGATGTGCTTTTAAACTTGCATATTTTCTAATCTTCATTTTCACTAAGTAGCCTAAAGCAATCTTTGATTTATATGTTCTTTATCAGCCTGCATACTTTAGAGTCCATTTGACTTCATCTCAGGAAATGTTTTGATATTAAAATATATAAAATCAAGAGTCTTTACTAATCATCTAGCATAAATTGCTATTCACTAGGAGCTTCAGCTATTAGGGGATTCTTTTTTTCTGTTGTGGTTAGTCTTGATTCATTTTGCCTAATGAAGTCAGTGTTTTAGTCTTCTATTAAAGAAATTGACTGTGTGGACAGCATGCTATATACAATAAATGAGAAGGTATTTTTAGGGCTGCTGACTTTTTAGTTGAGGTTATGTGGCAGTGTATTTCTTCTACATTAAAGCACATAGAAAAATAGCTTTCAAGTAACAGCCTGAAGTATTCTGATCTTTGGTCACAAAAAGATCACCCCATTTTAGCAGCAAGCCTGTATCTGTAAGATCACATTATGGTAGCATCACCTCTTTCTGTTTTAGGTGAAATGGAGACCGAAAGCCAGCCCAAGAGGCTCTTCCAAGGCACCACCAATATGCTGTCTCCAGAGGCTGCACAATTGTCTGATCTCAGTTCATGGTAAAAAATGAAATAAAACCCCAAAGATATGAAGGGATGATGTATTTGAAAAGAACCGCAGCAAAAGTATATTGGAGTGATGTAAAATATATTCAACTTTTTATCCATGCTCCCTAGAGGTGAAATCTCCGTGGAGGTGTAGGCATTGTAAGAATCTAGATTGTTTGAAAGTCAGTACTACCTTTGGAAGTGTGTGTACCTTTTTGACATCTTCACTTTCCTGCCTAGCTCCTGTTAGGTCAGCCTCTCAATAGTTGCTGTTGGTATGGGAGTGTGTCGGTAGCTGGATGGCATGAGAAGGAGTTTCTGGGCTGTCCTGGGTAGTGTCCTGCTCTGCCTGCATTTTGTATTGGATTGGCCAAAAAGTTCATTTGGGTTTTCCCACAAATTGAAACAAAGTTTTTGGCCAAGCCAATATTCTATCCTTTTACCTTAGCAGAGAACACCAGCATTTCTTAAGCAGGTCATTTTCTAAATAGCACTATCTGTTGATATAAAATCTTTTTTGAATATTTTGGGGTATTCTGTCACAATCCTAAGGTTTCACTTAAATAGTAACATTTCCAGATTCCTGTGGTCTGTTCACATAATTTCTTTTTTAGTTTGACTCATCTGAGTTTAGAAGTTTAGCTTAAGGCTCTTTAGTGTTTTTGTGCAAAGTTAACTTCTTTTCCTATATCCAAAGTTGAGTACTTGGATTCCAACATGTATTGAGAGGAAGGGGAAGGGATTATAGCAGTGGCCAGGTGATATTTGGAAATCTTTCAGTATCCATCAACTTGTGTATATGTTTGTGTGTGTACACACACGCATGTGTATGTGTGTTAGTTGCTCAGTCATGTCTGATTCTTTGTGACCCCATGGACTACTGTAGCCTGCCAGGTTCCTCTGTCCATGGAATTCTCCAGGCAAGAATACTGGAGTGGGTTGCTGTGCACTCCTCCAGGGGATCTTGCGAACCCAGGGATCGAACCCAGGTCTCCTGCATTGCAGGCAGATTCTTTACTGTCTGAGCCACCAGAGAAGCTCCCTTCCATCAACTTGCTGAGTACCTATGTTGTAGATGCAATTGTGTAGAGCCTTTCAGAACTTTTTGATTTGAGTTTTACGGCTAAGGATTTTTTAAAAAGAGCCCCAGAGGGCATTCACTTTAAAAAGAATGATGTCCTCTAAATGGAAGATGTATGTAAGCCACTTATAAGTTATACAGACTGACAATTATTGCTTTCCAATCACTTATTCATTGTTTTGTCTAAGATAACCCCTGCTTCTTGTTCACCAAGAAGTCACAGATTGTTCTGGCTGATTCGACTAATTGATCAGTACTGTTCTAACCTTGGAACACATGCCTTTTAGATTGTTCTAGCTATTTTCAGCCCCACACTCTCTCTTCTCTCATCCCTGTCTGTCCTTGGTAGCTTAGTGTGCTAATTTTGGTATAGAGTGCCTTTCCAGGTATGTAGATGATTGCAAAGAGAAAACTTCAAAAGCTTGTTGAGAGGACTAGCAGGTGAAATTCTATACTGAGTGGAAACTGCATATCACTTTTATGGTAAAGTAGGTTTTAATATAGGCACATGACATTATAAATAGATTTGCTTACCCAGTTACTAACCAAGTAACCAAGTTCATGTTAAAAGATAAGAAAGCATTCACCAAATTAAAAACATACAGGGTGAGGCGATTTTTTTTTTTCAGTATTGTTATAGGGTGACTGTGCTCGATGCCATGAAACAGGTTCACACAAGTAAGGAAGGCAAAGAGAATGTATGTTATTTACCAAGGGTCCTCTCCTTTTGTTCAGATGTTTATTCCTCTGAGCAGCACAATCTAAGGTGTCTATGATGGTGACTGTTATGAGGCTTCTGTGTTTGTTTGGCTGTACCACATGGCTTGTATGATCTTAGTTCCCTGACCCGGGATTGAACCCAGGCTGCAGCAGTGAAGGCCCAGAATTCTAACCACTAGGCTACCATGGAACTCCTGTGAGGCTTGTTTCTATTGCTACACCTCTGTCCTCCGTGGACGTGTGACTGGCTGTGGGAGTCTTGGGAACATCAGCACTCTTGCTCTGTAAACACAAAAAGTATTGCCTCTGGATGCCTCTTTTCCATTATTAACTGACTTTGTTAGAATGTCAAAGAATAATGTATAGGCAGAAGGGAGAAGATAAAAAAGAGATAACATAGCAGATCATTCACAACTAAAGAACAAGGAGTGGAACAGCCAAGAATTGACTATTCCTAGAATATCCAACTCCTATAGAATTAAGATTTTTAAAGAACAATGCACAATGCTGTATTTTATTAATGCCTACCTTTATAACACAAACATAAATAAGTGATAATGATAGTAAAAAAATTTAACTGCAAAGTAAATGGGCATATTTGGGACTAATAAGAATATTAAAAAACAGACCCAATACAATTTTGCTACAGGGAATAGTAGTAGAAAATTTCTGGTTAATAGACTGTCATAAATTTGGAGTAATCAAATTATCTAAACCAGTAAAAAAAAAAAAAAGTGTCACCTCACATTGGAGAGGTTTGCTTTATTCATGGCTACTCATAGAGTGCTGATAAGCCAACATACAGCTCACATAATTTTTTAAAAGAAATTTAATACTCAAAATTCACAACACTCAGTGTCAAAGATATTTAGGTGATTAAACTTTTCAAATGGTGTTTTTAGTAAGTTTGTAGCATCTGGACTTCTGAGGATATTAAAGCTGACAATTGCACTAAGACTTCTGTAACACCTTGTATACTGAGATTGCTGACATTTATGTCTATAGTTAAGACAATTTAAAAATGAGTTATTCATGAATGTAAAAATCAGATTCTGCTTTTGCAGAAAATTTTTTATTCCTGTCTCTTAAAAGCAGTTTCATTGATCAGACATATTCTTAGAAATGAGGACAGAGACAGGAACTAACTGTATTCTTGTTTCTGCTGCCAAGGATAACAATCTACTCGATAACTAAAGGAAACCACTTTTATACATTTTAGGGAAGAAATGGTATCAGATTGTTAACAGGTATTATCTCAACATTTCAGTCATTACAGTTTGTTCCCTGCCCCATTCCACAAAGAAAAAATAGGTTTTAAAATTCGAAAGTTTATATACTAGTAATGATCTTTAAAATTTTGCATTTTTGAAGTATAAATTAAATGAGAAGTTTGAGTATGGACCCATATGGAGTTGGTGTCCAGTGCTCCAACTGCTGTGCAAAGGAATGGTATACATCCTTTTTATAAATGTACTTTTTACTAAAGATTCTGCAGTCTTTGCCGACCAAATCTGGGGAACTTTGCCCACCACAAGGCAAGGATTATGTCATTCTGCATTTAGTCCTTATGAACATCAAAGAGTTTGACCGTACCTCAGAAGTACACCTTTGCATGGTGCTTTGATGCTTTTTGCATGCTGGGGACTCTTGTTCTGCTCCTCATTCTTTTGAGAATAAAATTGTCTGTGGCATGCTGTGTAAAATAAAGGCATTTTCAGAGCTGCTAACCATGTAGTTAAGATTATATGATACTCTGTTTCTCCTACCAAAAAGGAAAAAGTCTCCCATGAAATTTCTTGCCCAGTGCTTTAGTGTTAACATGACTGCTGACTTACCTCTATGATTTTTTAAAAAAATATTTTCCATTAGATTTATCTTAGTAATTTTTGACAGTATTTTTAATGTTCTATGTGTCATGGCAAGAAAATTTTATCGTGAAAATATGACACATGCAAAGAATAAGTTTTAATTGTGATTTGATGATAGAAATGTTTACATTATACTTGAAGATTGTTTATGTGAGTAGCTTAGACTTCTGTGCTGATACTTTTTGTTTGGTGTGTTTAAAGAGTATTTTTAATTAAAAATGTTTTCTTCCCGTTTTATTGAGTATTATTCATATACAGCACTGTATACATTTAAGGTGTACAGTATAATGATGTGGCTTAAATACATCATGAAATCATGACCACAGTAGGTTTAGTGAACATCCATCATCTCCTATAGATACAAAATTAAAGAAATAGAAAAAGAAATTTTTCCTTTTGATGAGAGCTCTTAGGATTTGACTCACAACAACTTTTCTTTGTAACATACAGCAGTGTTAATCATCTTTATCATGTTGTACATTACATCCTTATGTGCTGATACTTTTAAACTCCTGTCCCCAAAGTGACAGTGGAAATGATCATATTTAAATGATCTTAAAAATATAGAGGTTATATAGCAAGATAATGCTGGGTCTTCATAAGGTAAGCTAGTAGAGACCAGAGAACATACTCTATGGACCAGGTTAACCCCCACCAAGGGGTCCGGGGATGCCCTGTAGTCTTACCTTATGCTAAAATCTCTACTGGGGTTGCTGGGCTATGGCTGATTTCTAACACATTTACCTACCTGCCATTGGTCTCATAGAACCCAGATTATTGACTGGTCAAGGTTCAGAGTGGTTCAGCCAGATGGATAGTAGCATGAGTCACACTGGACAACCCAGTTTTGTTATTACTTTATCATTGAATGCTTTAATGAGTCCCTTAGCTTTTTCCCTTTCTCCCTTAGCTTTTTTAGACAGAGAGCACTACTTTAAGAGTCATAAATATTTTTGGTGGTATGGTTCAAATAGTGCCTCAGTTTGTATAGTCAGTGGCTGGAATGAATTAGTTTACTTTTGTTTCATGTATTCTTATGTCCAATTTGAATTATTTAGGTCCTTTGCTTTCCTGCCGTTGTTTGGCTTTGGGCCATTAGTCTAAGGCTCATTAGCACCTCCACCAGAGCTTAAACTGGGGAATAAAAAGAGAAACTTAAATTGGACCATACATTTTGCTTCTGAAGCCCTAGTAGAAGGTTTAACAGCAGACACTGAAAATCACTTGTGTACAGTGATCTCTCTACGGATTGCAAAATCACATAAGCCTTGCTTGTGAATATATTAATAATGTGTAATCTGTGACCTGTAGTCACTGCTTCTAGGACCGTGTATAGTAGTGCCAGGTTAATTAGAAGAGAAACTGGATTTTAGTTTAGAGAAAATATCTGGTTAAAGGTTTACCAGGCTCTGAATCTAAGTTGCACTATAGACAAAATGCAAGTATGCTATTCTTTGTCAATGAAACAAAATTATATATGTTTATACTTAATACCAGAGAAGAAATTCCTAAAAAAATACATGAAGTGAAATGTTCAGACTCATTTTTTTTTTTTTGTAAACGTCCCCGTTACCTTATTTCTTTAAGGTAATCAACAGTGTCAGAAGACCAGATTTCACAGCATGAGTCATGTTCTGTGTTTTTGAATGAATACAGATTCACCAAGCAAGCAGGTTTTATTGCAAATGGAATCTTTTAACCCAGGGCACACCATCAGTCTGGTTAGAATAAGAAAGTATTTATATTCAGATTATCTGCTTGGTGGCCAAATGTTAATCCAAGCCTGTTTCTTCCTGCCAACTAGCAGAGAGCGTGTCCTTCAGCTTCCCAGCCAATATGTGCTTTAGGAAAGTAAATTCATTTTAATATTAGTCTAGGCAAAATGCTGCAGGAGGAAAAATCACATATGTTCCAAAGGCAAATATAAAGGTCTTTTGATTTTCCAATGTCTTAGATTATCTGTGCAACTGTTTTCAGTACTTTGAATAATTTCATATTTTAGACCCGTTTTGCCATTTGGGTGAAAAAAATACTAGAGCCAGCTAAATTTTCCAAACTTCTTACTTAAAAGTGGTATTATTAATGATGCATTTGACAGCAGTAAGCATAGAGTAGGAGGACTGTGGAATATACTGTTTCCATTTTTATTTTTACTTTTCCAAAGGCTATTTGTATTCTGTTTCCACCTGAAAACAATCCACAAGCAATAGAAAAAAAGGACATTTTGAAGGAAATTAGAAGAGTAGAGAAACTGGGTTAGGGAAAGTTACATTTTATTAAGGGTGGTACAGAGCTCAGAAACTTCCAAATGAACCATAGGTTATTTAACAATTGAAATATATTAATTTGGAAATTTATAGAAACGTTGCTATTAAAGTCATAATGCTTAGTCTCAGAGCAATTAGATCAGGATGGGCTTTTGCAAAGGAGCTAGTGATCAAACTTAAACTAGAACCCATACTTGCTGATTCACAATTCCTTCTCCAATCCTTTGCTTTGTTTCCTTTTCAAAAATAAAAAAGTATGGGAATTCCCTCGTGGTCAAGCAGTTAGGACTGTGCTCTCACTGCCAAGGGCCTGGGTTCAATTCCTGGTCAGGGAACTAAGATCCCACAAGCCTCATGGCAGGGGCAAAAGTTAAAAAAAATAAAAAGTATGTCTGTGTCGATCCTAAAACTGCCTGACTCCCTCGCCAGCTTTCTCTCATCATGTTCTTGCTCTTTGTGCTGTAGCAACAGTATCCTGCTTTTGGCTCCTAGGCATACCCATGCTTCTTCCCCAACTTTACCCAGTTAATGCCTACTCATCTTTCAGATGACTGCTCAAATATCACTTTGAGGGAGCCTCATTTCTCCGTATTCCTCCAAATTAGATCTGGTCACCCATGTTATATACTCTAAGAACCCCTTGCATCTTTTCCTGCTTTGATCACAGATTTGAATTATATATTTATTAGTATGGTTATTTAAGTGTGCGTCTCCTGTACTATACTGTAAATTAGATGCAGGCAGGGATCGTGTATGTCTTATATCCCTTTGTATTTCTGATATCTAGCATACATTCTGCACTTGGCAGGTACTCAGTAAATATCAGAAGAAGTGAAATGAGTGGATGAGTGAATTCAGGCCAAATCTAGAGCATAGAGATTACATGTTGGATTGACAGGAGTCACAGCTAGGAGGGCAGCCTGGGTCAGATTTTGAGGCCTGTGAATTGTGACTGCTAAAGTCTGAAGCTGGATTCGTGATGCAGGTGAGCTTGATTGTTGGGAGACGTGGTCGCCTGGACCGGATGGGTCAGGTATCCCCAGACTGCGTTCTAGAGGCTCTTGATGCCCAGATCAGGAGTCTTAGTGGAAAGAGAGGAGCAGAAGCCAGTTATCAGGATTAAAGGGGCAAATAGTCTGTGAGGGTATTGAGACCATGGATCCAGAGCATTCCATGTAAATGCTTGACTGGATGGTAACTGAAGGAATTAAAGAAAGGAGCCTTTTAGGAATAGGAGGGAGACGTTTGCGTTTTGAAAGCGAGAAGAAAGGAAATAGTCTAAGAAATTCATAAAATCAGAAGAACATAAAAGGCAAATGATGGAGGAGAGTAGGAAAAAAAATGTGTCTTTTAATGTAGGACCTCTTGGGAGTGGGGAAGTAACAAAATCCAGAGCAGTTGAAAGATGGTTTGGGAATGGAGGGACAGTGAAGCAGTATACTTGCTAGAATACTTCCAACAGTCCAGAGTACCTCCAAGAGTAACCATTCCTCTTACCTGAAGGCTGACAGGAAGGTAAGAATATTAAGATAAAGATAAAAATAATTTAAAAAAGAAATATAAGGGTAGAAATCTCTTGAACTGAAGGTAGGGGAACTCCCTCACAAAAACCATGACACATCCAGAAGAACACTTACTGGTACATTGGACCTTCCAGTGCCTCCACGAGAGCACCCAAATAATAAAGAGCCTGGAGTGTCTGACTTGGGCTGTGACATTGTCCTCTCTCAGATGTCTGAACACAGGACATTCTGTAGTTTGTTGTTGCTTTTATGCTGTTTATGATTTGCCAGTGCTGTACTGATCCACGAGTTCCTGAAACCATGTCGTTGCATGTTATGTTTGCCCTTACCCTGACAGATGCATCTGCTTATAATTCTTTTTGCTTTGTCCTCAGTTCAGATATTTTGGATGGCAGTAATAGCGGCAGTGGCTTGTCCTCAGAATCGCTGGCTAAAGGCAGCACAACTGCAGATGCTCCAGTAGCATGCTCCAATTCATGTTCTCCGTTCATCTTGATGGAAGATCTCTCACCCAAGTGACTTACCCATTTCTGATTCAGTGTTCTAACTGCTGTTTCCTGCATAATACATTCAGGGAGGAACGCAGAGAACTTTGATCCATAATGAGGATTAAAGTGTTACTGATCTAAACCATTTTGATGCCAGTATGTTTTGGCACCACTTTTCTCTAAAGTTTGATTTTATAAGTGTAGTAACCTTACTTATGTTTCTTTACGCTGATCTCATTTTGAGCTAGTAATGAAATCTCAAATACTCATTTTTGATTGCTTAGAGTATATGCATATATATATAAAATTTCTCAGTGCTTCAAAGAGCACCTATTTTAGAGTCTATAGTTTAAGGAAAGCACTAATATGTATTTTCAATAATGGTTCTTTTCCCCAGCAGTGACATGACAGCTGGAGTTGATCAGAAATTCTCTTGCTTGAGAGATTTTTGTTGTTGTTGTTCATAAGTCTCAAATCTCTTTACCTCACAATATTAGATTAATTGCTTTTGATGATATTACATTTTTATTTTTCTGCATCAGCTTCAAGTACATTATTTTGTTTCCCTTTCATGTTTGACCCGCTTCCTTGCCATTTCTCACAGAGGGGACAAAACATGTCGTTGCTCTCATTACTATCCATATCGCTTCTTTTCTATTGGAGTATAGGATGTGAGGATTGATTATAGTGCTAAGAATGTAAACAGACTTACAGGATGCTGGATTTAGTCGCCACAGCTTCTTATGACTTATCTACCCCAGTTGATATTGTTCTCCTCAAACCTGTTGCCCTAAGGAATATATAAAATATTGTTAATGTTTCTAGGTGGTGTTTTCAAGGAGAAGAAATTCCTGCCTTGACCAGATGTGTGGAGCACCTACAAATGAATGAATAATGTTATTTACACACAAACCACTATGTAGAAAAGCATACATGGAGCTTGACAGCTTGTCTCTGGTGGTGTAAGGAGGCCTGAAGGGCCTTGGAGTTCACTGTTGTGCTGTTATAAGCTATTTATCATAAGGTAGGGTAGAAAGGGGGCTTTATGTGTCTGATTGCTACATATTGTTTCTATTGCTGCTTCTTTCTGACTACTTTTTTGTCATTAGTGTCGTTTGTTTTTGTTGTGTGGTGAGTGGTCCTACTGACTGTATTTTGATTGTTGTGTTGCCACCAGAATCAGAATCCAGTTTAATAAAAGGTCAAGGAAGCTTTTAGGAGCTACCAAAGTCAGTGTCATTGTGCATTCTGCTTTTAAGAAGCTGTTGGAGCTGTCAACAGTGTACATGATAGTAAATGTGCAGTACCATAAGTTATTTAACATTTAAAAGAGGAAAATCGCGATAGAGCTGTTTTAAAAACCTGAGTGTAATCTATTGCTGTGTTATTTATTGTTTAAAACTGTGCAAAATGTCTGTAGATTTCTTACAGTGTTCAGACATCGTGGTTGGGTTGTCTGTATTTGACATGCAAATTTGCCTGCTAGGACCATAATATTCCATTTTTAAATGAATGTAAGAAGTGAAAACTACTGCATTTGAGTCTTTTGAAGGCAAAGATCCTTGAATTTTAAAGCAAGATGATGTACTTTGAGGGTGCTCACAGACTAGTAATACTGTAGGGCTCGAAGGGAAGCCTGTTCTCTCTGAATTATAAGAAAGCATCACTTAGCTTGCAGAAGTAATTCTGTTACAGCATCAGCTGTGTTGTTTATTTTAAATTGTGATAACCACCATCATGGCCATTAATGGCTTTATCTCTCATATTGGCTTTCACCTGTGCAAAATCCATAATCCTTCAAACTTAACATGAATGTATATATTATGAAGATTCTTCTCTAGGATGCTATTTTAAAGAAAAATTACTTCAATAGTATGCAGTAGGTTTATTCTGTTTATGAAAGAACCATGTTAAGAGTTTCTGCCTATATAATACTGAGAGATGGTTTTCTCCTATAGGATATTTATCCGCCTTCTCTCTACTGTCTTCTTTGCCTTAAGGGACACTTTTAGCCATCATTTTTTGGGCTCTAATTTAGGACTCTTGAGACATAACCTTTAGAATGTAATGATATTTAAATTTGTTTCTGAAATTCTGTGGTGGGGTAGAATTGGGATAGGAAAATGAAAGTAATTGTTCCACTAGTTTGAGAACTAGGAGGCAAGATGATTCACTTTACTATTTAAGCCAAGGTTCATTTTTATCATTTAAAGTGACTAGAAAGTTAAGTTTCTGCAGGGGTTGTTTTGGAATAAATAAAAGAGATGCTAGCCTTCAGATGAGCTTTGGTGACAGTACTTTATTTTTATATATGGTCTAATATTTGGAAAGTGATCATTGTTATAAAGTAAAATTCTCTCTTCCTATTCTAATACTATATCATGTTTCAAGCTTCTATTTGAAAACAAGTATAAAAGATGACATGATAAGAAAATTTAATAGATGCTCTTTTTGCTTGATTGACTTATATAATCACTGTGTTTCATGATAACTGCTTTTGGAATAGTAATAAGTTTTGTGAAATGCTGACCTTGTGTATATCTTAGAATGCAAAATTAATAAATTGTGTACACATGCATAAAATTCTGTAAAATTTTTAGCCTATTTCTTTTATTCTTACTGTTCTCTGCCTCCATATCCCAGTATTGCGCTCTCTGTGTGTGATTGCAGAGAAATTTTTAATAAAAGGATATCAAGAATACAAAAGAACTAATAGCTGTTTTGAAATTTGGGCTGTTTCCCAAAACAAAGAGAAACCTCTCCACATAATCTGTCAAATTTTCAAGAGCATTTTGTGGAATTTGACAATTTAGAAGGTTCTTGCCAAGGCCACACATATTTCTTACTTGTTTTGGATTTATTTTATCTTATTTTTTTTTACATATTCATAAGACTCTGCATTGTTTTTGGAACAAGATGGGGGGTGGGAAGACAGGCAAAAAATTAAAAGCCTTTCATGCATGACTCGGGTTCACTCAATTTTCTTTTCAGTATTTAAAAAATATTAATATATAAAGTATTTTATTTCACACTTAGAGAAAAGCTGCAAGAGTATCCCAAAGAACTCCCATATATTTTTCATCCAGATTCCTTGGTTGTTGATATTTAACCACATTAGTTTTTATTCCCCACACTTTATTTTATGTATGTATGTGTGTCACACATTTTTTTCTGAACCATTTGAGGATGTTATAGACATGATACCCCATTACTCTTAAGTGCTTCAGTGTAAATTTCCTAAAGATGAGGACATTCTATGTAATCACATTACACTTTCAAAATCATGACATTAACCTTAGTGGGATACAAAACTATCCCACTTAGTGTATAGACCCTGTTCATATTTTGTCTTTGGGCCCAATAAGGCTCTTTTAGCGAGGAAAAAAGTTTTCTTCTGGCCTAGGACTCAACCAAGGGTTCTGTGTTACACTTAGTCATTATGTGTCTTTAGTCTCCCTCCATCTGTAAGTCGTCCAGGCTTTCCTTGTCTTTTGTGATCCTCAGTTTTGAGAAGTACTGGCCAGTTATTTTGAAAAATGTCCTTCAATTTAGATTTGATATTCCCTCATTATTAAATTCAGGTTTATGCATTTTGGGCAGAAATAACCACAGAAATGGTGGCGTGTTCTCAGTAGATCATTGCAGGAGGCCCATGGTGCCGCTTTGTCCTGTTCCTGGTGACTGTCAATCCTTTGGTGAAGGAGATAGCTGCTGTATTTCTCCACTGTACAGTTAGCATTTTCCTTTTGAAATTTGTAAAATATTTTGTGTGGAGGTACTTTGAGACTATACATACCCGATTTTCTCATCACACTTTCCCCCACTAGTTTCAGTATCCATTGATCTTTCTTGTGTGCTAGTGTTACAATCACTACCCAATGGTGACTCTAATTCCATTATTCCTTCTACACTTAGTTGGCATTTCTAGTGTAAGGGAGAACTTTACCTTCTCCACCATTTATTTGATTTGTGGACTTACATTTTAGTCCGTGGGTTTTTATTCATAACCATGATTATTTTGATATTCACATATCAGATTTGGACAGTGAGAGTCCCTCCAAGCTGGCTACTATGTCCTTTTGGCAAATCCCTATCATTTGAGGGGCAGTGTTTCACTTTCCAGGATAAGATGTCCCAGATTTATACTTTCCCTGTCCCTGCCTTGAGAGTAGCCATTTCTCTAAGGAACCTTGATTCCTTTTAATAGAGGATGGTATTTGGTACAATTACCAAAGTATAGGCACTAGGTATAATCACTACTTCTTGGATGTTATGGTTTAAAGACCCTCTCTGGAGTTCCCTGTGGCTTAGTGGTTAGGATTCCATGCTTTCACTGCCATGGCCTGGGTTCAATTCTTAATGGGGGAACTGAAATCTGCAAGCTGTGCAACATGGCCAAAAAAATAATATAAATAAATAAAGGTCCTCTTAATACAGAGGGAATCCCAGGTGGTGCTAGTGGTAAAGAATATTTCTGCCAATGTGGGAGATGCGGGAGACACAGGTTCAGTCCCTGGGTCAGGAAGATCCCCTGGAGGAGGAAATAGCAACCCACTCCAGTATTTTTCCCTCAAGAATCCCATGGACAGAGGAGCCCAGTGGGCTAAAGTCCATGGGGTCTGATAGCACTGAGCACTCACACATGGCAATACAGAGAAAATAATGCATGTGTATTTATATACACACACATATGGATATTTGATCATCTACTAAAGGTCACAAGTTCAAACTGGCATCTTGGATTCCAGTTCAGCCCTACCAGGTGCATTCCAGTGTCCGTCCTATCCATATTTGTAACTGTTCTCAAATAGTGACAAGCCTGTTTCCTCTTATCCTCAATTTAATTGCTCATTTCTTTGTATGTAACCAATTTCTGACCCTGCCACCCTAATGCCCCCTCAGCCCTGCCAGCCCTGGCTGCCTCTATGGGAGAAAGGGAAGAGAATTCTAAATACTCAAGTTTTAAATATCCCCTTCTCACACCCACGCCAAGCATTGTTCCCTAGCTTCCCTTCCTCTGCGTTTACCTGTTCACGGCTCATGGACTTTTTTTATATTCATCAATTTAATAAGTATTTATTGAACCCTGTGGTGGGAACTGTAAATGCAGATGAAGTCAATATTTAAGATGACCAGGCTAGTGGAATTAAACAGAAGTACACTAATGTACACAGTCTGGATGGGAGGGGAGTTTGGGGGAGAATGGACAGATATGTGTATATGTGTGGCTGAATCTGAATCCCTTTGCTGTTCACCTGAAACTATCACAACATTGTTAATTGGCTGTACCCCAGTACAAAATAAAAAGTTTAAAGAAAAAAAAGAAGAAAACCTAACAGCAACAAAAAAAGTACAGTGACCACTAAAAACACTGATTCAAGTGTGTTGGGGAGTACAAAGGGAGTACAAAGTGTGTTGGGAGCCTAACCTGGTCTGGGCTTTTCGGTTGCTTCCCAGGAGAGGTAACACTGAAGCTGAATCGAAGAACAAACTTAAGGTGGAGGGAAAAGTGAGAGGGAAATAGGCAAGAGGAGACCAAGGCACACTCACAGTCATATGGGTCATTTGCTAACATGAGAAATGCGGGTGGAGAGAAAAACACGGGCACCTCTTGTCTTTTAGGATTTGGGAGTCTTCAGCTTATGTAGGGGGAAGCTACGAAAGCGAAAGTGTTAGTCACACAGTCGTGTCTGACTCTTTGCGAACCCATGGACTGTAGCCTGCAAAGCTCCTCTGTCCATGGAATTTTCCAGGCAAGAGTACTGGACTGGGTAGCCATTCATTTCTCCAGGGGATCTTCCTGACCCAAGGATCAAATCTGGGTCTCCAGCATTGCAGGCAGATTCTTTACCATCTGAGCCATCAGGAAAGCCCTAGTGTAGACATAAGAAGGGAGATTTATGGAGAAGAGGGTTGGTTAAGGACAAAATCCTGACAAGCATCAACATTTAAGGGGCAGGTTGAAGGTAAGCTGGGGTGGCAAGAGGGGTAGGAGGAAACACTGGAGAAACTAGCTAATGCTCTCAGCAAAGCTAAGGAGGGAGTTGTCTCCAGGGTCACTGAAGATGAGGATGGAAAACTTCCCATTGGATCTGATAATTAGGAGGTCCCCTAGAGACTTTCATGAGTGTACTTTTCATGAGGTGAATGGGACAAAACTCGGATTGCAGTGACTTGAGTATATGGGGGTTTAGAAAACAGAGATGAACAGTATAGTCTGTGCCCAAATTTTCTAACTTCTTCTTTCTTTCCCCATCCGTGCTCAATTGCAATACAAAATTGTTCCCATTTGCTCCCTTGTATACTCAGTGCTGTATCTAAAACATAATAGTCACTCAATAAAATTTTGTTGCATGATAACCACCACCCCCCCCCACCTCTAACCCACAGAGGGAGCTGTAAGAAAATCACTTCAACCTGTAGAGGGAGATGAAAGAAAGTCATAGGAGTGGGGGTAAGGGGAAGGGTTAACCTATAGAAAGAGCCAGAAGAAACTCCTAAGGCAATTAACCACACACTCTCACCTCTAGGAGGAGCATCAAGTTTCTTGTCTTCCAGGCATTCCCGAGGAAAACTTGTATGAGGAATCTTCATCAAGGAGTACTCAGCTTAGGTAATAATTATTCATATATACCTAATATAGACCTTCTGTTTGTGGCATGTGATACCAACTTTCCATTTATGAAAGCAATGTGAAGATTTTAGTTAACATAAACTTAACAAATAATATTTTTAAAGACATGTATTTTAAAGATAAATATAACAAAGAAAAAGTGAGTTCACTTAAACATCAAAGTAAAATCATAAATCAGAACTTAGATCCAGGAATGGATTGGATCACAGTGATGTGTGGAATTGTTGGTATGAAGAGGTTAAACTCTATTGAATCTGTGGGAGATGCTCTTTGGGGTGCCTCTTTGGAGCCTCTTCTGGGATTCTGATTCTGCTCACTCTTCTATGAAGTGTGGTAAGAGAAGTCGGGCACTTCTGTAGCTTCTGAGAAGATACCTCCCTCTCACCTTGGTCTCTTCTTGCCTATTTCCGTCTCATTTCTCTCTGCACCCTAAGGGGAACTTAGTTGGGGTTCTGGGAGAAGAAACCTAAAGAGTGCTTGAGGCCTGATTTCCTAGGTCCTGGTTTGCTTGGAACTGAGGGGTTTTCTGGGGACTTTGAGTGCTAAGGCAAGGAAAGTCCTGGGCAAACTGGGACCAATTGGTCACCCTAAATGGTTTCTTGCCTGGCCTAGATGTGGTTTTCCTTCAGTTTGTTTCCTTAATGATCTCTTCTGACTGAAGTAGGAGTGAGTGCTCCAAAGCTAAAATCAGAAAGTTGCCCTCAGAGAAAGAAGCTTCTAGACTGGGTCACTGAGGTCTACTTGCTTTGGGCAAAAAGAAGTTTTGGTGTAATCCTTTTGGTGACTACACTGAAGTTTGAGGTGACAGACGGAGCTAGTAAAGTGTTCATTTGTCTGAATCTATTCTTCAGGCATTTCTCTCCCTCTGGAACCTATGGGGTTGGATTGAGAGGAGGGGGGAACTGTGGCTGTTGTAAGTAGTGGGTCAAGAATTCTACGATTTATAATCCTAATGTTGTATATTTCCTCCTCTAAGACAAAATTAACATTTCATAGTAGTGTCTCACATTATTTTCTTTTTTTAAGAAGTGTTTTTCTTCATTCATTTAAAAATTATAAATTATGAGAGGAAAAGCCCATTATAAACAGTTTAAACCTTATAGAAGTATGCGAAGTAAATAAATGCCCCCCCCAGCCTTTTCACTTATAGTTTGATTTGTATGCCTAATTACCTCTTTCTATATATATGTGAACATGCTTATAACATACATGTGCATATTTTATAACTTTTTATTGGCGTATAACATACATAGAAAAAAGTGTTCAGCTTGATGAATTATTACAACTGGATGGTCTGTGGAATGTTCTGGCATGTTCTGTGTGACCTGGGTGATGGTTACATGGTTTTATTTGTGATTATTCATAGAGGGCAAGTGTCTAGAAGTGGGCATTCAGGGCACTTCAAGTGTTCTGGAATGTTCTGTGTGATCTAGGTGATGGCTATATGGGTTTATTCAGTTTGTAGTAACTTATAAGGGGGTGAACGGCTAGATACAGACATTAGAGAGTGCTTCAGAATGTCTTGAATTTTTTATGTTGACCAGGATGATGATTTATGGGTTCATTTTTAGCAATTGTGTAGTATTCCCATGTAAGAACATTCCATAATTTATTTAATTAACCTTTAATTGATGGTCATTTAAGTTGTTTATAATTTATTAGTATACACAAAAAATATTATTTTTGTTTCTATAAGTATTTCTGCAGGAGAGAGTCTTAGAAGTGATAAATTATTGAGTCAAAGGGTATGTGCATTTTGTTTATTATGTTCCTTTTGAAAAGATAATACATTTATATGTTTAAAAATTCTATAGGTACAAAAGGGTGGACAATGAAGTCTCTCTCCTGTCTTCATCCCCCAGCCACCAGAGCTCCTCTTCCCCATAGCAACTGTGTTTTTATTTTCTTGTGTATCCATCCTTATAGGGAAAGTTTGCATATATGCAAACAAATTAATCAATATATTCCTTTTTCCAAAAATTTACATATATAATAGCATATTTGTATGAGCTATTACTGTGTAATCTCCCCCTCCTTCCCCCTGAAACCTTAGTGACTTAAAATAGTTCATTTATTCTCAGGAGTCTATGGGTAAGCTGGGTGGTTCTGCTGTTTAGGACCAGGCTCAGCAGGTCAAAAAGAAATTATTGAGACAACTTGGGAAGTTTGAATGTGGACTGTGAATTAAATAATATTATTTAATCAATTTTTTTCAATCAAGGGTTCAAAAATCAGGGTCAGAGTTCATGCAAATTCATTTAGTTGTCATGTTTCTTTAGTTTTCTTTAGAATAGAACAGCTCCCCTACTTTTTTCCATCTTTTATGAAATATTCATTTCAGAGAGTCTGGGCCAGTTGTCTTGCATAAGGTCCTGTAATTTGGATTTGTCAGATGGTCTCCTCATGATTAGATTCAGTTAAACATTAGATTAGTTAAACCTTTTTGGCAGGAATACCACATAGGTGATTCTCACTGCATCACATCGGGAGGCACATGATGTCAGTTGTCCCACTGGTGATGCCAAATTTGATCACTCAGTCAAGGTAGTGTTCTCCAGATGTGTCCACTGTGAAAGTACATTTCCCCCTTTGTAATTAATGCTAAATCAGTATTTAAAAAGTAGATGTGACCATGTACACGTCCTGTTCCCCAACAGCTTTCACCCAATAGTTTCAGCATTCATTAGTGATACCTACATGGGTCAGTTTTTAAGATGGTGGCTGCAAAATATTTTACTAGTTCTGACAGTCCTTCCATATTTATTAGCATTCTTCTGTAAAGCAACCTTCCCCCTTTTTTGCATATCAATGTATTATAACCCATTACCTTTATTTTATTATACAGACAGATCATTGGAACGAAGCAAAAAGTCCAAAAATAGACCCAAGTATATATGAAATTTTAACATATAGTAAAGCCTTACATTATACACTGGAATAAACTCTAAATGGATCTAAATGTAAGAGACGAAACCATGTAAGTACTGTAAGAAAACATGGATGAATTCCTTTATGAATTTCGCCTGGATGTGGAGAAAGTCTTTCTAAGTATGACTCCAAATCCAGATACAATGAAAAAGATGGATAATTTCAACTACAAAAAATAGAAACCTGTTGCATAGGGAAAAAAAACATGGTCAAAAGAAACACAACCAAACTGGGAGAAATACTTATCTAAAGGGCTAATATCCCAAAAATATATATAAAGAAGTCCTAAATTCCATAGGGATGGAAAGGCTAAAAAACACAAGAGGAAAATGGGCAAAAATATGAAGACACAGTTCATAGAAGAAAATAAACAAATGACCCTTAAATATATGAAAAGATACTCAACTTCATATACAGTAAAGTGAAAGTGAAAGTCACTCAGTCGGGAATCTTTGTGACCCCATGGCCTATACAGTCCATGGAATTCTCCAGGCCAGGACACTGGAGTGGGTAGCCTTTCCCTTCTCCAGGGGATCTTCCCAACCCAGGGATCAAACCCAGGTCTCCCACATTGCAGGCGGATTCTTTACCAGCTGAGAGATGCAAGTATGCTTTTTAAAGAAATATGTAGTCTACTTGACTATCTGGGTCATTTGGGGAGGAGGGTGAATTAATGAATGAACTACTGGGTCCTTATATTTACCAGTTGGGCCTGCCACTTAATAGTCAAATGAATGAATGAATAAATGAATGAATAAAGTGGAGGCAACCTCTATGTTTTCTTTAGTTCCCTCTCCCCTCTTTTGTTTCCATATCAAAATTCCCTTCCAAATTTTTCTCCTTAATTTCCCTCTTGTGTCTATTTGTTAACTAAAGTAAAACTTTAAGTATGGCCAATAGCATAAAATAAAAAATTTTAAATGTTGCAAGTTTTAAAGGAAACTTAAATGTTAACATCTAAAGTGCTAAAAAAAGTCTGGCTTTCTTATCTTGCTATAAGTATTCTCTCATGTACCACAATAAGGAAATTGAAAAATAATTTACCAATGAAATCATTCCAACATTTTTATGATCTTATTACTAAGACTACTTCTGACAATTTTGTTGCAAAACTACAGTATTTTAACTTTACTCTTGTGAATTGATTTGGGACTGCGACCGTCATAACTTTGATTCCTCAAGAAAATGTATTCCAGGCACCAAAAAATGAATATATCAATAAATGTTTGAAATATAACACACTTGAAAGTTGAAGGTCTGCATGTTTTTGAGTGCCTATTGATTGAATTTGTTAACAAGCCCTTAAGCAGTTGTCTTTTTTTTTCTACCACTAGAAATTCTGGGTATATTTTTCTATTACAGTTAATTTTCAACTTGTAAAATAAGACTTTCTTTAAATGTTGATTTTTTATCTCAGAACTTTAATGAGTCACTTGATTTTACAAGCCCAGAAAAACAGGCCCCCCCCCCCGCCAGACAGTCTTAGAAATCAATCTTGTTTTCTCTAATACAATAATTATAAATTGATACAATAAATATTACTTTGAAATTTCACTCAGTTGAAAGACACTATAGAAAAATCTGCAGATCTGCTTTCTCCTTATCTCCGTGCATCTTTAGGAGTTTTGATAGCCTATGTAAACAAAGATGCTGATTAGCAGCAGTTTAGAACAGAAAAACATTTTGCAGGGCTTTTTTCTTTAAGGCTTTGATGAATGTGAATACAAATTGAACTGGGACAACTAGGGGTTTGAGGTTAAAAATGAGGTTTCAGCCTTTCAATAGCTTATTGTAAAAGGACTATACACTCACTGGAGAATACCTGAAAAGTAATGGGAAACAGAAGACAAAATTTCAAGTGAAAATGAAAATCACCATAATTACACCAGGTGGAAATAACTATATGTTTGTGGGTTTTTTCTAGATAATTGAGTTAATACTCTATATAATATATTTTAGTCTATGAAAGCACTTAAAAATTGAGAGTATTCTTTAAAGAAATGATCTTCCAGGGTATTTAGGCTTTATGGGTTCTCACACTGCTGTGGTGAATGGTTTAAGAATCTGCATCTTGAAATCAATTCATAGAAGTCCTGTTTTGATTACCTGCAGATGTCAGTGTGGATCTGAGTGTGGTTCAACAGTTTGTTCCAGGATGTGGGGAGACAGTTGAAGTCCAGTTGTGAACCAGTTGCTTATTAAACAAACACTAATTTAGTTTGGATGAGAGATGTGAGTTGCAAGGGCCTTAACTCACCAAAATTTCTTTTGACACAATTTTAATAAGCGTGGATATATTCTCTAGTTACAGAGGTTCACAGAAACTTACACCCTCTTGTTCCTGCTTCTGATTGCTTGACCAGTCTTTCTGAAATTTGTCATAGTGCTAGAGAAGTAGAGTTGGTGTTCTTGGGCTTATTCAATTTGACTTCAACCCAGATGGCAAGTCTAGGGGATATATTACAAGTTGTGTTGGTTTACTTTCTACTGTTATCACATACTTATACACAAAGTTTAAAACCCATAATTTCTACTCTCAAAGAGCATTGTCTCTGCCATTCCTTCTGATTGTTCCTTTCTTTTTTTACATTATCCCACTCTCATCCAACTTCATAACACACAAAGTCAAGAGTGTTTATTAGGCTGGGAAATTGTCAGAGACTAGCAGGGGTTCATCATGGTAAAACCCTGTTCTTTCTTGAGTCACAACAAATTACCATCTGTTTCATAAGCTAGCAAGCTTCCTCTCAGCTATAATTTGCTATATATATTGGTACATAAATTGTTGGTAGCTTCTGTTTACCTAGCAACAGAATCTGTTTGGCAGAAGGCAGTGGGAAAGGAGGCTTTTCTTTTTTTTTTTTTTTTTTAAGACAGTTTCTTCATCTTCAAATTTTCTTCAAGTGCAAGAAAGGCAGATGTACTGGCCCAAACGATCTGCCTTTTATATCATTTTAACCCAACTTGCCTAGTAAATGCTGACTTTGGAGATTATTTTTGCTACTTTGATTACCTCAAATATAACTGAATGCCCTCCTAAAAATTCTTTTTTTCTGTTATATGCAAATTTTGTACAATCACTTTGAAAAACTGCCTTGACCTTGTAGCTGTCAAAGACCACTGAGTTTTGGGACTACCCAGTGTAAATTTCTCCTGCTTTCGAGTGTTTTAACTTCACTTGTGGGCTTTGCACGCTAAATTTACAGTCAAGAGCATTGGTCAGGAGACAGAGAAAGAGAAATACTGTATGGCATCACTTATGTGTGGGATCTAAAAAAAAAAGTCAAACTGATAGAAACAGAGAGTAGAATGGTGTCTGTGAGAGGTTGGGGGAAATAGGGAGGTGTTGGTCAAAGGGTACATACTTCTAGTTAAAAGATGAGTAAGTTCTGAGGATCTAATGTACAGCCTGGTGACTATAGTTAATAATACTGTGTTGTGTACTTAAAATTTGCCAAAGAGGAGATTGTAAGCATTCTCGCCAGAAAAAAAAAGGAATTAGGGTATGGATATGTTTATTGTTCATTAACTTGATTGTGTAATCATCTCACTGTGCCTACATGTACCAAATCATCATGCTGTACACTTTAAATACATTGCAATTTTACTTGTCACTTGTACCTCAGTAAAGCTGGGGAAGGGCAGGAAGAGCATTGGTCAGGACCTGGTGGTCTTTAAATTAAGTGTAACTAAATCAAGCACTATGATGTCTGATTACTTTAATTTTCCTTTGATTGAATAAGTTATACATTCCTATCTATTCACTTTCTTAGCTTTCTAATCAGCAGAGCAATGTGTCTGCTGAAAGGGAAAAAAGACAGAGGGAGAAAAAACATTCTGACACTCTCTTCATGTTAGTTATAGATATCAGATGCTGTTAAAGGCCAGAGTGTATTTTATGCATTCATTTTGAGCAGGGAAGGAAGTGTTGTCCTGTCAACTTCCTTCACAAAACACCAGGCTATAATTTGCTGTGGGCTTCCTGCAGGCTCATGCCGTGTTGCAAATGACTGGTTTTCCATTTTGATCTGCAACTGTTGTGGAGTTTGCTATGAAAAGGCAAGGTGGAGGTTACTAACCTACTCTTCGCTCCAAAAGAAAAGAAAGAGGAAGGAATCAAAAGGAAAAAGAACTTCTATATCATCCTGAGGTTTTGACACTGGTTAAAAGAAAAGAACATGGCAGAATTGTTATATAGACAGAGTTCTTTTGACCAGAGTGTTTCCATGTCTTCCTTTTGCAGTCTTTTGATTTTGCACTTGCCCAGTGTTGCAAGGGACATGGGAATTAACTGGGATGAGGAGATAGTTTTTCTGCCTCCATTGTTAATACAAACACTTATTCTTGCCTCTCTCCCAGTAATGCCAGTCAGGTAGATGAGGAATTATCCATCTTAAGCCATGAGATTGAGACCCATTTTTGTAGAGAAGATGTGCTTAGTCACTCATCTCTTTGTGTCCAGCGCTTTGCTTCTCCATGGACTGTAGCCCGCCAGGCTCCTCTGTCCATAGGGATTCTCCAGGCAAGAATACTGGAGTGGGTTACCATGCCCTCCTCCAGGGGATCTTTGCAACCCAGTGATCAAACCCAGGTCTCCCACATGGCAGGCGGGTTCTTTACTGTCTGAGCTACTAGGGAAGCCCATAGAGAAGACAGTGAAAGGCAAATAAGGGAAGATGAATTCACCAGAGAGGAGCTGGCAGAAGAAAAGCAGAGGACTGGGCTTTCAGGACATGAGGGAGACATAAGAAGAATCTGGGAGTGAATGATCAAGGAGGGAAGCTCATTGTCTCACCTAAGCAACACTTCTTAGGCAGTGGGATGTACTAGGGACAAGAGGTGGGAAAAACAGTGCTCTTTAGAGAGGAGAAATTTTAGATGGTAATGACTGGGGGGAAAATGGTGGAGAATGCCCCAAATGTCTTTGGTGGCTTCTTAGCTATAAAGAAGGTACAGAAGCCAGATTGCCGAGGACCGAGAAAGTAATGCAGGCATGTAAGGAAGTTTTTATTCTAAAAGTTTGCCAGCATTTAGATACTGGTAGCAACAAGGAGAGCAGGGTCACTTGTAGAGTAGTTGTTGCTGTTGTTGATGATGAGATTGAAGAGCCCATGGGACAAGTGAGAAATCAGAGGATCCTATTGAGTACTGCTATCCAATAGAACTTCCCATGGCAGATTCATGTCAGTGTATGGCAAAACCAATACAATACTGTTAAGTAATTAGCCTCCAATTAAAATAAATAAATTTATATTTTAAAAAAACTAAAATAAAAATTTTAATGTACAGAATAAAAAAAATAAAAATTAACAACAAAAAAAGAACTTTATGCAGTGATGGAAGTGTTCTGCATCTGCATTGTCCCATCAGGTAATCTCACATGGCTATCGAGCACTTGAAATGTGGCTAGTGTGATTATGGAACTGAATTTTTCGTTTCATTTGATTTTAATTCATTTACATTCAAATAGCCACACGTGGCTAGTGGCTACCATACAAGACCATGCAAGTTTGGAAGGAGAGGATAAATGTGGGAGTAGAAAGGTAGGAAAGGGTGAATTCTACAGCAGAGAGGGAGAGAATAACTTAGAGAGTACTAAGAAAAAGAATCACATCTCCAGTAGCTAAGGGAGTTATACCCATAGCTTCAATTTTTTCAGCAACCTTTCTCAAGCTCATCTACTAAGAATGGGGGTGTTGGGATAAAGAGGACTTGGGGACCTGAAGAGAAAGACTGGAATATTCACAGTATAAGGTATATAAGGGACAACTGGGCAGTGATGAGAGCCAAGCTGTAGTTGACAGTATGAATTAGTGGTGGGCCAAGTCTAAGGGGCTCAATATGGTGAAATTTGTACTGGGCCAAGTATGTGCAATTCCATATAAGGTTCTTTTTGGAATAAGAAATGAGCTAAAAGGATCTGGAAAAGATTATCATGCAGTTTAAGCTTTGGAAGTTATGTTTAAGTGTATCTCAGCAGCTCTATTACTCTACCATAAACGTTTCCTGGTAAATTTCATTGTTTTTTTTTCTTGTGAGTTTAAGCCTTGATAGTATAAAATATATTTGAAAGAATTTCACTATACATGTTGGGCTTCTTCTGCCTAGGTGGTGTTTGGTTATCAGGTGACTGGCCAGATTCCATTGCTTGTTCTCCTCATGAAAGAGTTTGTGGGTAGTTCACGCATCGCTAGTGTAGGGGTAAAGGTGGCAGGAGGCTTCCTCATAGCTATAAAAATTATAGCACTGTGCAAATCAATGGCTAGTTGGTTAACACCTTTTCCAGATGTCCTAGGGGCAGAGGAAATGCTTATTGCAATAAAGATCTTATTTGTGGGAAAGGATAAAAATTAAAGGAATGAGCAGATAGGAATAGAAACTGATCAGCTAGAGTTTTTCTGTATGTCAACAGCATCAAAAGAATTATGAACCAAAGAGTTTTTTTTTAAGTCAAAGTACAGACAGATGTAGACAGCAATTTAAAAACTTGGTTTTAAAATGGAAATCACCAAGCATAAAATTTTAACTTCAGAAAAAAAGTGTGCACTTTGGCTAACTAGTCAACCCTGTGGATGTTTCCAACTAAGTCTTTAATTCTTGTTTTTGTTGCAGCCTAACACTCTTGGGAAAGGCTAGTTTATGTCAAAAGCCCATGACTAATAACACTCATCAGAACTCCTCCTCTAACACTAAAAAAATGAGCACAATGTGTCTCATTTAATACATTCCAATGGCCAGAAATGGACAACATGACCTCTCCATTCTATAGAGTTCCAGCCAAGGCTTTAAAGAGAAATAAAAAAAAAATATATTGAATCCTCAGCTTGCCAATATCACACCTAGGCCATTGACTTGCCAGTTGTTTTATCCATCGAGACAGAGAATCTGTTATATCAAACATTCCCTCATATAAACCCTGGTACCAGAGTATGTCAACCTGCCTAAGCAACCTCAGTAGCTCCAACCAAATGAAATTTCCAAAGATGAGAACCCTTCCCTGGTGGCTCAGACAGTAAAGAATCTGTCTACAATGCAGGAGGCCCAGGTTTGATACCTGGGTTTGGAAGATGCCCTGGAGAAGGAAATGGCTACCCACTCCAGTATTCTTGCTTGGGAAATCCCATGGACAGAGGAGCCTGGTGGGCTACAGTCCATGGGGCCACAAAGAGTTGGACAAGACTGAGTGACTAAAACACACACACACACACACATATACACGCACGTGCACACACACACACACACACACATACAAGCAACCTGAATAGCTCCAACCAAATGAAGTTTCCAAAGATGGGAACAAAATCATGGAAAGTAGAACCTGGTGTGCCTCTAAGATATAAGGAATAACTCAGAAATTCTAGAATTTTAATCTGTTAATTCAGGCATTTGTTGGTTATCTTCCAAGAACCCCTAACATTGGGGTGAGGTGGGAAGAGGATGGAGATTCAAAGACAGTGTGAGATCTGGCCCGCAAAGATCTTGGACTCCAGTTGAGATAACAAACTTGAAGCTGCTAAAGCAATTTGATAACAATTAGGTAATGGCAACCCACTCCAGTACTCTTGCCTGGAAAATCCCATGGACAGAGGAGCATGGTAGGCTCCTACAGTCCATGGGGTCACAAAGAGTTGGACACAACTGAGCGACTTCACTCACTCACTCAGGTACTTAGTAAAGGCCAAAAGGGTGACTAGAACCTGTCTTCTTAAATATAAAAGAGCTATGTGATAGCATGGAAAGAACCCTGGACTAGTGTGTCTAAAGCCAGTTTTGTCATGAATTGAATGAATCATCTTGGCCTGAAACGAAGTCCTTAGTTGTTGTTGTTCAGTCACTCAGTCATGTCTAACTTTTTGTGACCCCGTGGACTGCAGCACGCCAGGCTTCCCTGTCCTTCACCATCTCCTGGAGCTTGCTCAAACCCATGTCCATTGAGTGAGTGATACCATCCAACCATCTCATCTTCTGTTGTCCCCTTCTCCTGCCTTCAATCTTTCTCAGCATCAAGGTCTTTTCCAATGAATCGACTCTTCACATCAGGTGACCAAAGTACTGGAGCTTCAGCATTAGTCCTTCTAATAAATATTCAGAACTGATTTCCTTTAGGATTGACTGGTTTGATCTCCTTGCAGTCCAAGGGACTCTCAAGAGTCTTCTCCAACACCACAAGTCCTTAGCTGGTCTTCCTATAAAATGAAGATGGTGCTACTTGGTAAGCTGACTTCTGCAGAGGGCTTCTTAGAACATCAAATGAGAGAGATCATGGTGGTGAGAGTCTTGCCTGGGTGAGGGGCCATGCTGGGTAATTTCTAAAGTCCTTTCCCACTCATAAGATTCTAGGATTTTGTGGTAGCAGATGTAAAAGTGCTTTAAAAAATGTTAAGAACTCTAAAAGGTGACATTTGTGTCATTCTCATCATTATAAATGCTCCTTGTGGACTCCTGGTGGCTGATTCTCTCCCTCTCTCTGCTGATGGGCCCACCCCAAGGTGCACTTCCTGACTTCCAGGCCAGGGTTCTCTTTCTGACCCTTTAATGTCTCTTAAAAATTAGTAAGCTGACTGACCAGCAGAGAATTTCCCAAGGAAGTCCCTACTATTTTCCCACTCCCACAGACATTTATTTTCTCTTCCCTGACAGAGTATAAACTTCACTGCAGGCCACTGAACAAAATAATATCTTCTTTTAAAATCATTAAGCTGAGTGACCAGGCAACTTGAAATATAGGAAGGCATTTCCCGGGAAGGTCAGGTCACCACCATCCCCACGGCCTTAAGCATTTATCTTCCCTTCCCCATCAGAATGCAAGCAGTGTTATGTGGCAGCCTGGGTGGGAGGGGAGTTTGGGGGAGAATGGATACATGTATATGTATGGCTGAGTCCCTTTGCTGTTCACCTAAAACTATCGTACCATTGTTAATCAGCTATACTCCAATACAAACTAAAAAATTTGATTAAAAATAATCAAGTCTGCCTTTGACCACAAAAAGAAAAAAAAAAAAAGAATGCAAGCTGTCATATTACCCATTGGACAGACACTCTTTGGGCCTCCCAGATAGGCCATATTTAGCCACAGGAAGCAAGAAAATAAACAGGGAGATCTTGGTGCAGGTTAGCCATGGGTTAATGAGAGGTTTCGTTTAACTCTAGGTGGTCAGCAGCATTCCACCCCACCTCTCCCAGAGTATGTTATTGTCCTAAGTGAAAAAGCCCAAGGGTAAGGCTTAGAAATGAGTTTAAGCTGTTATACATCAACTAAGGACAAAGTCCCCCATGCCTCTGTGCTTACAGCCTTGCTCTATACCATTTCCTTTTGACCTAGTATATATTACCTTGGATTGTTTATAATTTTTCCAAATTATAAATTTGGATTGTTTATAAATTTTCCATATAGCACATATTCCTTACTAGAACCCTTGTAATCCCTTGAACATTGAGCAAAATGTTCTGTACACAATACTCACTAGATTTGAAAAACAAATTCCAAGTACTGTAGAAAATACGATCTTTCAAAGTATTTACAGTCCAAAAGAAATCATACTGATACTAATCCAAGAAACTTGGAAGTCTCTTCGCTTCCACACTTTCACCTCAAATAATGCAGATTGGTTTAACAGCCCACCATGTCTCACTAATGTGCATGTCTGGTTACCTCTGGCAGTCAGTGCTGGGATCTGGGAGTGGAGTTTGGGCATTAGTTAGCTTTGCCAATGACTGTGATATATCATCTATAATATATGATACGTGATATAGCCAGCACAGCCAAACAAGTCACTCTGAGAGTGAGTTATTGGCTTTCTGGACAGAAAAGGTATTGGGTCGAGTCCAAAAACAGCACTGAATTTTCCTACTCTGTGAGCAGCAAGAAAAATGAGGGCCAAGGTGACCACAATCCTATCTAGCCCCTACATCTGCATTTACTGAGATGTTTTTAAAGTCCTTTATGTTAACTCCAGAGAGGCAGTAAAAAACGGACCCAAACTGGAGAGATGTAAAGGGTGCCTTCCTGTCTCTTGGGACAATCAGGCAGCCTGCCGGCCTGGCCTGCTGAACAAGGCAACCTGCCCGGGGAGACCAGACAGAGGTTAGGCAAAGAACCGAAACCATTCTGCAAGAGGGATGCTGCTAAGTCACTTCAGTCATGTCGGACTCTGTGCGACCCCATAGACGGCAGTCCACCAGGCTCCGCCGTCCCTGGGACTCTTCAGGCAAGAACAGTGGAGTGGGTTGCCATTTCCTTCTCCAATGCATGAAAGTGAAAAGTGAAAGTGAAGTTGCTCAGTTGTGTCCGACTCCCAGCAACCCCATGGACTGCAGCTTACCAGGCTCCTCCGCCCATGGGAGTGAGTTGCCATGCAAGAGGGATAGGAGTTTTAAACAAATAACAGGGCAAGGAGAAAGCCGATGATGGGAACTGGACTCTGAGGCACAGGCCTATGGTCGTATACCATCCAGAACTGGATATCACCCTGAACTCGGCAAGTTCAGCCTGACCCGTCAATGGATGGCGCCCTCAATCTCAGCTTGGATGAACCTTAGTTTCTCCAGTTGATTCATGTTATATTCAATACAAACTGTAGAGGGGTAAGGAGGAGAACAGATTTTCAGGCCTCCTTACCTCCCTCTGAAGCTGCAGCTAGTGTGTTTTTTTTCACCCAACACCTTCAAACAAAAGAGAGCCACATCAGCTTCCTTCTGGGAAAGGAAGGAACCAGACTCTCTGGGGTTTGGGTCATGCTTGCTACTGAGGCATTAATCAGGGTCCTGACATTGCTGGAAAGGGCTGGTTTCCTCTTCACATATAGAATCATAAAGGGGGCACAACATTCAAACAAAAGGCCAAGGAAACCTCTCCCAAAGATCCTATCAACTGCAGTTATGGACCAAGGAGTCTGGCCAGAAGGGAAAGCCCATTTTAGAAAAGGACCCTGTTTTTCCAGGCAGTGACATTCCTGTTACTCCGGATATGACTATAGTTCCAACGAGGTCACTGGGGTAGAACTTAACTTCAGCTGGTGTTTCAGGAGAGGCCAATTACTCAGTGTACGGTTATTTTTCATTATCTCCAGCTTAAGGAGCGTGGATATCCTACACTTAAGGTGGTGGCCATTACAATTTGATATCCTACCATCACGTTGTTTAGCACAAGTATAGTTTTGAGAACTGCTTCCAGTTTCAGTGGGTGGAGCCTAATCAGTCTTAACAATCTTGGTAATGCTGGATATTTCAGATATACCTCGCTGCAAGGATTTGTGTAGAAATGGGTGAGCGACCCAGTTCACATTAATGAGAGATGAGGGAACGTTTGCTGTGAGGAAGGGTTCCTCATTGCTAAGAAAGCAGTCTCTCTCCCTCTAATATGTTGTCCTGTGTGGATGTGAGGTCTGAAACTGCCACAAACATCTCACTCAAGCTTGAGGATCAAGTCATTTTGGAGAGAATATCAGGACACAGAGAAGAGCAGGAAAAAGAAACTGGGGTTTCAGTTATATCAGCCCTGAAGCTACCTGCCTCAGGACTTCCAGTTTTGTAAACCAAAACCTTTATTGTTGGGGGTGTAGATGATGACAGAGAGAAGCTGGCTGGTCACTGAGACTGGAAACTCCCAGATCATGTAGTGGGGACTTTGGAGGACTGGAGTCCACTTAACTAAACTCAGAGGAGATTATAATTCAGAGGCCAGTTTATTCATTAACGATGGAATGCATGCCTTTCCAATGCCTGGAAGCCTTAAGTCCTCTAACTTCCTTTCCCAGTATTGAGGTAACTGGGAGACCAAGTTGGTAGTAACTGTAGCCACAACAACAAATAATAATAATAACAAACAGCCTAATTTGCCTGAAGTTACATAGCTAATAGAGCACAGCATTTAGACTCTGTTCTATGTGAGTCCAAAGCCCAAACCCTTTTAATAAAGTTTTTATTGGAGTATAGTTGATTTATAATGCTGTATTAGTTTCAAGTGGACAGCAAAGTGAATCAGCTATACATGGGCATATATCCACCCTTTTTAAGATTCTTTCCCCATATACAAAACCCAAACTCTTAACTATTAATTTATCTAGCCTTGAGTGGCAATCAGGAGCTTTTTATGACTCAGTTCAGTCACTCAGTCATGTCCGACTCTTTGTGATCCCATGGACTGCAGCATGCCAGGCTTTCCTGTCCTTCACCATCTCCTGGAGCTTGCTCAAATTCATGTCCGTTGAGTTGGTGATGCCATCCAGCCATCTCATCTTTGTCATCCTCTTCTTCTCCTGCCTTCAGTCTTTCTCAGCATCAGGGTCTTTTCCAACGAGTCAGTTCTTCGCATCAGGTGGCCAAAGTATTGGAGCTTCAGCTTCAGCATCAGTCCTTCCAATGAATATTTAGGACTGATTTCCTTTAGGATGGACTGGTTAGACTTCTTTGCAGTCCAAGGGACTCTCAAGAGTCTTCTCCAACACCACAGTTAATAATATGCTGTCAAGGTTGGTCAGAGCTTTTCTTCCAAGGAGCAAGCATCTTTTAATTTCATGGCTGCAGTCACAATCTGAAGTGATTTTGAAGCCCAAGAAAATAAAATCTGTCACTGTTTCCATTGTTTCCCCATCTACTTGCCATGAAGTGATGGGACCAGATGACATGATTTTGTTTTCTGAATGTTGAGTTTTAAGCCAACTTTTTCACTCTCCTCTTTCACTTTCATCAAGAGACTTTTTAGTTCTTCTTCACTTTCTGCCATAAGGATGGTGTTATTTGCATATCTGAGGTTATTGATATTTTCTCCCAGCAATCTTGATTCCAGCTTGTGCTTCATCCATCCCAGCATTTCTCATGATGTACTCTGCATATAAGTTAAATAAGCAGGGTGACAATATACAGCCTTGATGTACTTCTGTCCTGATTTGGAACCAGTCTGTTGTTCCATGTTCGTTTCTAACTGTTGCTTCTTGACCTGCATACAGATTTCTCAGGAGGCAGGTCAGGTGGTCTGGAATTCCCATCTCTTGAAGAATTTTCCGGAGTTTGTTGTGATCCACACAGTCAAAGGCTTTGGCGTAGTCAGTAAAGCAGAAGTAGATGTTTTTCTGGAACTCTCTTGCTTTTTCAATGATCCAACGGCTGTTGGCAATTTGATCTCTGGTTCCTCTGCCTTTTCTAAATTTTATGACTAACAAAAACAATAGAAACTTTTACTGAGCTCCTGTCTTATGGCAGGCCCTGTGCTAAGCACACCATATGTATTACCAAATATTCCTCATAGTAATCCAGTGAGGGTAAATATTATTAGTATTCCCATTTCATGAAACTGAGGCTTGGAGAGATGGGTAATAAGTAGTGGGGTCACCTGGCATGTCTCTAAAGGAACCACTATTTTTTAGGGAATCATAACCAAGGGAGGGAAAGAAGGGGAGCACTTGGGTTGTCTCCTCTGTTCTGATCCAAAATATATCTCTCTGATGGCACAAAGAACTTAGGTCCACTTCCATAAACAGTACTGCAGACTAACAGACAACTTCTTATTATCCAAGTCTCCTTATTCAGTACAGGCACCCCACTCCAGTACTCTTGCCTAGAAAATCCCATGGACGGAGCAGCCTGGTGGGCTGCAGTCCGTGGGGTCACTAGGAGTCGGACATGACTGAGCGACTTCACTTTCACTTTTCAGTTTCATGCATTGGAGAAGGAAATGGCAACCCACTCCAGTGTTCTTGCCTGGAGAATCCCAGGGACGGGGGAGCCTGGTGGGCTGCCGTCTATGGGGTCGCACAGAGTCAGACACGACTGAAGTGACTTAGCATAGCATAGACCTCATTTTATTGTGCTTTGCAGATTTTTCATTTTTTACAAATTAAAGGTCCAAACAGATGTATTGGCATCATTTTCCACTAGCATTTGCTTGCTTTGTATCTCTGTATGACATTTTGGCAATCCTCACAATATTTCAAACTTTTTCATTATTAGTATATTTGTTATGGGATCAGTGATCTTTGATGTTACCACTGCAAGAAAAAATTACCAATCTATTAAATTTCAGATGATGGTTAGCGTTTGTTAGCAACAAAATATTTTTAATTAAGGGATGCACATTGCTTTTTTTAGATATAAGTGTGCTATTGTACACTTAATAGAATACAGTATAGTGTAAACACAGCTTTTATATGCACTGGGAAACCAAGAAAAAGTTTGCATGACTTGCCTTATTGCATGCAGTATTTGATTTGTTGTGGTGGTCTCAAACCAAGCCAGCAATATCTCTGAGGTGTACCTAGATTCACACACCAAAAACTCCTGTGACAAAAGTTAACAGACTGATGCCTTATAGTTGAGATTTTAGAAGCTGTTCTCACAGTCCCTTGTTGATTTTGGGATACTACCCTCATCTTAATAGCACCAATGGTTAGAGTTTTTCTTGTTAATGTCAGTTTCAGAATGTGATGTGGGCTGGCCTTCTTTCTAGAGCCCAGAAGTCTACCTTATTGATATCCTGTAGCCCTCTCCTTATTATCTTCAGCTTTTTTGTGGAACTGAATTGCCCATTCTTGCCTCAACCATACATCTTTGCACTAAACTCTGTTTCTTTTGGCTCTTTACTATGTCTTTATTTTCTAATTTAATTGTATTAATTGGTCTATGTTTAGAAATCCTCTCTTTTCCTGCAAAATGGCCAACTTCTTGTAGGCACTGACTGTGTTTTCTACTTCCTCCACATTCCCCACAGCACCAAAGAGAATGTTGAGCACGTAGTAAGCATTCAGTGAATGCTGATGGAATTGAATTATGAACTATTGTCTCATGTTCAGTCTTTCCTCAAGGGCTTTTGGTTAGAACATTTGGCCGGAATGCCACACAGACAAAACTGAATTAGGAAAAAAAACATGCAATATATGTTACAGTCAAGGCTCAGAATTTCACATTACCTAATGTTTTGACTTCTTTTGAAATCAGTTAGTTATTATCTGGTCTCACAAACATCGCCTTTCTTTTCACACCTCCTCAGTTCAGTTCAGTTCAGTTCAGTCTCTCAGTCATGTCCGACTCTTTGCGACCCCATGAATCGCAGCATGCCAGGCCTCCCTGTCCATCACCAACTCCCGGAGTGCACTCAGACTCACGTCCATTGAGTCCGTGATGCCATCCAGCCATCTCATCCTCTGTCGTCCCCTTCTCCTCCTGCCCCCAATCCCTCCCAGCATCAGAGTCTTTTCCAATGAGTCAGCTCTTCGCATGAGGTGGCCAAAGTACTGGAGTTTCTTCTCTGTGACCCCTAATTTCACATTTTTCCCTCTCAAACAAATCCTTGAGTGAGGTTTTTCTTCTTGCTGAAAAAGTCACTGTTGTGATCATCCCAGAGTGGCCTAATTCAGAACTTGTATCATTTTACTTCTGCCTTCACTTTTCTTTTTTCTTTTCCTTTCTTTTTTTCTTTTTTACATTAACAGCTACATGTAGACAACAGCTCAAAGGTGACAACAGAAATGGAGGGCCCAGCCCCTGCTGTGCTTGAGAGAGCATCCACACAAAATAAAGCACACAGTCTGAGAATTCCATTGCAGGAGGAAACATAGAGGAGTCCACTTTTAACCTAATTTGGCCCCTTAAGGAAGTCAGCACCCAAATCATTCCCAAGACTTTGCTTATTCCTACTGAAGAGTTCAAACCCCCTCTCAGAGTTGCAAGACCACTGTAGTCTCCTGTACTTTGTCCTCCATGCTCCAGACAATGTGGCCACAGTCTTGTATTCTTGGTGCCTGGGCAGAGCTATCGGGGGACAGTCTTTCCATCATGGCCTGTCTGCCACCTTCAGTGATGGGGTCTCCTTGAATTGACAAGTTCAGTAACTGGATTTAGGCAGCAGTGACCCCTCTTTAAATAAATATGCATGAGAACTGACGCATATGAAGGTGGAAAAAGGCCCTTCCCCGGCACCCCATCCATTGCCCTGCGCCTTTCTGCACCTGTGGCTGTTTGCAATCCCCACCCTGCCAGCTTTGTTCCTCAGTAATCCCTGCTGAGGGAATTTGGGCCTGCTCTCCACAGTCACTTCCATCTGCACTTGGCTTTCGTCTTGAGTCCACAGTTCTGGCAAGTCCTGACTTCTTCAAAGCCAGTGTGAGGAGAGTGCACGTTCAAAATCATCTGCCTGGGGTTGGAGCGAGTGGAAAATGGAAAACATGCTCATTTTGGAGTCATCTCATTCTTGTGGAAAAAATCTGAAACCTCTACTGGCTTATTGTTTGTAGGCTGCCAAACGTGTCCTTTTTTTTTTTTTTCCCAAGGCAGAAGAAACCATCTTTGAATCTCATTATTAGTAACACACAAATTATATGTAAAGCTTCTCCTACCCACTGCAAAATTGCCACATAAGGTGGGGTTAGGGTTTGGCTTCTTCTTGTTGATCACAAACAGTTCCCAACCGATCCACTTTGAGCAAAACCAAGGTGTTGATCACTGTTTTGTTACCTCCAACTTCTAGACAGTTTCTGTCCTGGAAATTTGTTAGCTCTCACCCACCCTGCTGCCTACTTCAACAAAAAAATATATATATCAAAAACCTCATAAAAGCAGCCTCTATTTCCTCAAGATGGTGAGTAATTGGAAACTAGAATATAAAATCATAGATTTTTTTAAAAATCTAATATAAAGCTATTTTATTGTCTAGTACCATTCAGGATAAAGAATCTAGTGTTTTATTTTTTTATTTTTGGCTGTGCTGGGTCTTTGCTACCACACAAGTTTTTCTCTAGCTGTGGTGAGCAGGCTTCTCCTTGCAGTGGCTTTTCTCAGTGTGGAGCATGGGCTCTAGAGCACAGGCTCAGCAGTTGTGCAACATGGGCTTGGCTGTTTCATAGCATGTGGGATCTTCCCAGATCAGGGATTGAACCCATGTCTCCTGCACCGGCAGGTGGATTCTTTTTACTGCAGAGCCACCA
Source organism: Bos taurus (assembly GCF_002263795.3). Lineage (NCBI taxonomy): Eukaryota > Metazoa > Chordata > Mammalia > Artiodactyla > Bovidae > Bos > Bos taurus. The sequence continues at coordinate 18,439,012 of NC_037357.1, read as the reverse complement.
GGAAAGCCGAGAATCGTAGATTTTTAAAATAAGTTTTTATCAAAGTCTAACACACATGTGATCATCAGCCTAGAGCCAGACATCCTGGAATGTGAAGTCAAGTGGACCTTAGGAAGCATCACTACGAACAAAGCTAGTGGACGTGATGGAATTCCAGCTGAGCTATTTCAAATCCTAAAAGATGATGCTGTGAAAGTGCTGCACTCAATATGCCAGCAAATTTGGAAAACTCAGCAGTGGCCACAGGACTGGAAAAGGTCAGTTTTCATTCCAATCCCAAAGAAAGGCAATGCCAAAGAATGCTCAGACTACCACACAATTGCACTCATCTCACATGCTACCAAAATAATGCTCAAAATTCTGCAAGCCAGGCTTCAACAGTATGTGAACTGTGAACTTCCAGATGTTCAAGCTGGATTTAGAAAAGGCAGAGGAACAAGAGATCAAATTGCCAACATCTGCTGGATCATGGAAAAAGCAAGAGAGTTCCAGAAAAACATCTACTTCTGTTTTATTGACTATGCCAAAGCCTTTGTGTGGATCACAACAAACTCTGGAAAATTCTTCAAGGGATGGGAATACCAGACCACCTGACCTGCCTCCTGAGAAACCTGTATGCAGGTCAGGAAGCAACAGTTAGAACTGAACATGGAACAACAGACTGGTTCCAAATAGGAAAAGGAGTAAGTCAAGGCTGTATATTGTCACCCTGCTTATTTAACCTATATGCAGAGTACATTATGAGAAATGCTGGGATGGATGAAGCACAAGCTGGAATCAAGATTGCCAGGAGAAATATCAATAACCTCAGATATGCAGATGACACCACCCTTATGGCAGAAAGTGAAGAGGAACTAAAGAGCCTCTTGATGAAAGTGAAAGAGGAGAGTGAAAAAGTTGGCTTAAAACTCAACATTCATAAAACTAAGATCATGGCATCTGGTCCCATCACTTCATGGCAAATAGATGGTGAAACAGTGGAAACAGTGACAGACTATTTTTTCAGGCTCAAAAATCACTGCAGATTGTGACTTCAGCCATGAAATGAAAAGATGCTTGCTCCTTGGAAGAAAAGTTATGACCAACCTTGACAGCATATTAAAAAGCAGAGACATTACTTTACCAACAAAGGTCCATCTAGTCAAAGCTATGGTTTTTCCAGTAGTCATATATGGATGTGAGAGTTGAACTATAAAGAAAGCTGAGCGCCAAAGAATTGATGCTTTTGAACTGTGGTGTTGGAGAAGACTCTTGAGAGTCCCTTGAACTGCGAGGAGAACCAACCAGTCCATCCTAAAGGAAATCAGTCCTGAATATTCATTGGAAGGACTGATGCTGAAGCTGAAGCTCCAATACTTTGGTCACCTGATGTGAAGAACTGACTCATTGGAAAAGACCTTGATGCCAGGAAAGATTGAAGGCAGGAGGAGAAGGGGATGACAGAGGATGAGATGGCTAGATGACATCACTGATTCAACAGACATGAGTTTGAGTAAATTCTGGGAGTTGGTGATGGACAGGGAGGCCTGGTGTGCTTCAGTCCATGGGATCACAAAGAGTCGGACATGACTGAGTGGCTGAACTGAACTGAATATACATGTAAAAATACACAAATTATTAGGATACAAATTGATGAATTTTTATAAAATGATCATACCCATGTAAGCAGTACCTAGATCAAGAAACAGAGCACATTTCCTACATTAGTTTCCTAGGGTTGCTGTAACAAATTACCACAAAGTCAGTGGCTTACAACAATAGAAACATACTCTTTCTCAGTTCTGGAGGCCAGCAGTCTGAAATCAAGGTGCCAGGAGGGACATGCTCCCTCCAGGAACTCTAGGGGAGAATCCTTCTTGGCCTCTTCCAACTCTGGTGGCTCCAGGTGTTCTTGGCTTGTGGCTACATCACTCAAAATCTTTACCCCTTCTTGACAAAGCCCTTCTCCATCTTCATTCTCTTCTGTCTTTTCCTCTTCCATCTCTTATATAAGGACACTGGATTTAGGACCCATCCAAATAATCCAGATGATCTCATTTTGAAATCCTGGATTGAATTACATCTACAAAGACCCTTTTTCCAAGTAGGGTTATGTTCACAGGTTTTGGAACATATATAAATCTTTTGTGGGGCCACCATTCAACACATCACACCCTTCATTTCCTGACCTCTCACAGCATAGATTAGCTTTGCCTGCATTTGAACATTATATAAATGAAGTCATATAAGATGCACTTCTTTGTGTCTGGCTTCTTTTGCTCAATATCACACTTGTGAGATTTATGTACATGTTAACTTTTAGCCATAGACCAGCCTTTCTGGTTGCTGGATAGCATTCCATTGAATGGGCATGCGTTTCTGTCAAGAACCCTTAGGAATAGAATTACTGAGTCCTATGTTACTTGTATGCTCAGCTTTGGTAGATAATGTCAAAGAATGACAAGAGTATGAGATATATAAAGAGTTTTTTAGATCAAGACCAGCTGCCTCACTTAAAATGAAACTCAAGTAACCCCAAATCCACTTAATTAAAAGTGTACTCTTTCTCCTGCCATGACCTTTGGAATTGGGCAAATTTTACTATGCATTTTCATTCTGGCTCAGTACCCCATTAAGGTACTGGGCCAAAATCACACTACCTTGCTTTTATCAGATCACACAAATGAAAGGGAGCTTGGTGGTACTGTCCATGAGGGAGAAGAGAAGCAAACCATGTGACCAAGTGTGTTAGCTGGAGTTAATTTGCTTCTTCCTTGTATTTAGGCCTCCCATTTGCTCCAGGACTCAGCCAGCTCAGTAAGAAGTGTCTCAGGCAGACTCGTTCACCCTGACTTGTGTAGGTAGAGGAGCGCTGTGTGCTAAGAAAGAACATTACTCATGAAACTTTCAGTGCAAGAAGTTTATGTTTCAGAAAAGAGTCCCATATTTGGACCCTGAGCTGTGGAAAGCCAAAGGCAGCTCAAAGTCAAACAAACAATCTAACAAGATAGCTACTACTCCCACCCCCCACTCCCACCCTGCTGTGTTATTTTTTAAAAGCATTTAGTGTAATTAAGCCATTGCCTCATAAAGTTGTTTCACCAGGAACTTCAGTTTCCCCAGGAAGAGATGAAAACAAACTGAATGCTTCATGTCACTGTTCCCACGAGTCTTAAAAAATCATGTTTGTCTTTAACAGCCTGACATGAAACATCTCTTGTCGATAAAGTTGTTCTACCTCGGGAGAACAAGGCAACAAAATTTACAGTGGCAATTTTTATGCACATTTTAAACATGAATTTTTCTTATAAATTACCAGGCATGTTTGACTCCAACTGCATTTTCCCACATAATTATTTCTTTTAAATCTCCTAATTATTCCATTCTGTTGAATACCATCTGTCCTGCTGAGGGACAATTGTGTCTAAACAAATCAACAGGTTTTACATCACTGTCTAAATATGAAGGAGAAACGGCCCCCAAACTATACTCTGGCACTTTGGTGGAAATGAAGAGTTCTAAATCCCACACTGGGAATGCCTCATCTCTTGCTCTCCTGGAAGCTAACTTTCAGGACTTGTGGAGCCCCAAACAAAGCCAAATGAATTTTGGAAAGGTCAGTGGGAAAGGGATTGGGGTGGGACTTTCCCAGAGAATGTCTGAGCCTTTGCTCTGCGAGCTGTCCAGTCACCCGGACAGTTTGTCCTTCTCAGAAAGGGTGGAGGAGAGGACAGAAGCCATCCTGTCCTGGTACCTGGGACCAGGGGCCTGGACATGGGGCATTTGTGCAATTTGCTTGGAGGCAGCCATCTCACCCTGGGAACCCCAGGAACAGTGTAGTTATGTCAGGAGCCTTGGAGAACGAGCCCAGCATCTGTGGGAAGAAAACTGCCAAGGACTGTCTGTCTTGTGTCTTGTTATCTACAGAACTGTGTTTCAAATAATCAAATACTCTGCACTGGGAAAGTGCTTCTCCCTGCAGCCTGTTCCAGGCATCCCAGAGCCCCAGTGCTTCTGCTCCAGGCCTGCCGATGTTGCTCTTAGCACTCTACCTTCCAACAATAAATGACCTTTCTCCTTTTAGATTTTTTTCTCATCCTCTCTGTCTTGCTCTCGCTACTCACCACTACTCCCAACTTCGTTTGGCCTTTATGTGTTGATTTCCATCCTCAAAGTTGTGGCCAAGAAGCCCGGATGGCTCTCAGGATTAGAAAGGAGGACACATTCACTGGTGTGTGGCTAGCCAGTGGCTCTGAGTGATCAGTCAGTCCCAGGAGATTGTTTTCCTATCTCTGTGATCATACCAGCCTCCTTCTCCCCTACTGGCCTAGATTATCATATTCTTTTCTTCTAAATGCTCACTTCTAAACCAGTTCATCTAAAGACAGTCAGCATCTGCCTTCAGCTAGTGATCTTGATTTGGCATGAAGCCCAATCCAAAGAGATAAAAATGAAGGAGTAGGGTAGACAGTTCTTGAGCACCTCCGCTTCATTTCCCATAGACCTGATTGCTTCCTTCAGAGAGGCCTTCGTGCAATTAGAGATTCTGTCTCCTCTCCCCGGGGCCCCATGCACTATAGAGGGGAAGGCTAGAGGAGCTCACCATTATAAGTGCTGGGACTCAGCAGTGCCCTCAGTCAGGTGGTGTCAACACACACTCACTTCCCGGACTCTCCCCTGGCCCCAGCCCAGAACCCCAGCAAGCTAATCACCAGGAAAATGTCTGTGCATGAACATCAGAAGTGAATGGGCAGGTGGCTTGCTTTGGAATTAGCCTGCAGCACCTATTTTTCTAGCTGCCATTCAGCACTGGACGTGGTAACCACACCAGTTAACACCCCAAATTGGCTTGGGATTATGAATGGAGGGAAGGGAGATCCCCATGCAAGCAAGCAGCTGTCCCTTTGGTTAATTATTGGGATCCACAAGCCCATCCCTACTGCCAGGGCTCCAGTGTCGAGATGATGAAATAGGTGATTAAAGGACTTGGAGGCCAGTCCACACTGCAGCTTTGTCTGGAGTGTTCCAACGACAAGTGTTATTAGTCCACTAATCATAACATTGCCTGCAGTGGAATTTCCTTGGGAAGGAATGGGGCAGCGCCTCCATGCCAGAGGGCTGCGCTGCATGAAAATACTAACACATCACAATTGGCTGTTCTTTGGGAAGGCGATTCCAACAGCCAATTCAGGAAATAGGTCACCAGGCTTCTAGATGCACTGTTATTTTGATTTACTTCCTTAGACTCTTGCAGTTTTTATACAATTCTCTCTGGGTAGAATCAAACTCCTCCAAGTTATTTGGCTTCTGGAGTGCCACACAGGGAAAGAAGTGAGCTGCTTCTGAAAAGAGACAGGGGTTTTCTGTGGTCAGGCCTGCAGGGTCTGCTTACTTCTAAGAATTAGGCGCGATATCCTTCAGATTGACACTCCTCACCTTGACCCCTTTCACTGGGGTCTCCCAGAGGTCTGAGGCCATGGCTTTGAGGAGCCTGCAGCTGTGCCTGCCAGACAACAACTGTTTAGAGAGAGAGGATGAAGAGATACAAACAGGTTGGAGAGTGCCAGAACCCTCTCAGTAACGAGCATAGCAAAGCTTCCATTTCCAAGGACCTTGGGAGGACGAGCTGTACTTAGTACCAGCTGTTGGAGTCTGGGACCACCCTGTTGGTGGGGTTAGGGGCCCAGCCAACTCTTTCTTTTACTCTATATCTCTGTTCATTTGGGCCTTAATAAACAAGAGTCAGGGGAACTCTGGGTCTCTGTCACCAAGCAGCTGCCTCCTCTTTCCTGGATCAGTCTAGAGTTGCCCTGATTTTTCCTAAACCCAAGCAGTTGTCTATTGCCTTGCAGCGTCAGCAGAGGGTATTTGCGGGTCCACTGGTATTTACAGATTTCACATCAGGCAAAAGCTTATATTTCTTTTTTTTTAAGGTAGACAGATGGTCTGACACTGGGGCCTGTGAACTTACCCCTGCTCCCTTTCTGTTTTTAACCCTTCATCTGTTGGATATTTCTAGATTCACAACATCTTTCTTGGTGCTCAGAGACATACTGTATTTTATTGGTACATAAATTCTGGGCTCTAGCTCACCTGCCCAGAGATGCCGTCACAGTGCAGTCTTTTAGTAGATGAAGAGATGTGCCAATAATTCACTGGAGTATTGAAATGCCATGGGAGGGTTTGAAGAGGTCTCTCAGAGACTGAGACTTTGCTCAGAACTTCTTCACCCCCTTTCTTCTTTTCTGTAGCCCTGTTAGTCATGGCCTATCTTAGCAAATAGGACAGGGTAATCTTTATCAGAAACTCCCTTTTGTTGTTCAGTCACTCTGTCATGCCGACTCTTTTCGACCCCCATGGACTGCAGCATGCCAGGCTTCCCCGTCCTTCACCATCTCCCAGGCTTGCTTAAACTCATGTCCATTGAGTCAGTGATGCCATCCAACCATCTCATCCTCTGTCATCCCGTTCTCCTCCTGCCTTCAATCTTTCCCAGCATCAGGGTCTTTTCCAATGTTGTTTAGTCTCTAAGTTGTGTCCAGTTCTTTTTCAACCCCATGGACTATAGCCCGCCAGTCTCCTCTGTCCATGGGATTCCCAGGTAAGAATACTAGAGTGGGTTGCCATTTTGTTTGCCAGGGGATCTTCTCAACCCAGGGATCGAACCTGCATCTCCTGCATTGGCAGGCAAATTCTTTACCACTAAGCCACCAGGGAAGCCCAGAAACTCCCCTAGCATCCACCTATTTCTTTGGGCTCTGGACTTGAGAAGAGTTTCACCTGAGAGAGTTTAAAATTCTCAGTAATCTTCTGAACATTATCTCTGTACTTCAGTTTTGTTTGCTGGTTGTATAAATCATTAGAGCTGAAGTTGCCTACTTAAGTAGCTGGAATCGAATGCACAGTCATCCCAGAACCACCACGTGGCTTCTGCATGTGCTGTAGGGACACGGAGAAGAATCATAAGCACAGGTGCAGCGCAGTGACGCAGCCTCAGTGATGCACCTTGGAGCTCAGAGCAGAACACTCTTGGAGGCTGGCCCGCTCTGATTCCCAGTTGGGCTCCTTCCTAGTTGTTGAAGTTCCTGAGCCCCTGCTTCCTACACTCCAGGTGAAAAGGAGAGTTCTTAGCCTGAAATGATTGGGAAGGTGAAATGAGAAAATGTAGGTGATGTGTTTTGTTAGGTCAGTCCTGGAAATTAGCAAAATGGCCACTACATGTGACTCTTCTCATTATGAAAATCACTTCCTTCGCTGTGGAGTCCTGGTTCCTGTTTAATAGCAACTGCAGGAGTCACAGGAGCTACCACCCCCCCCCCCATCTGAGTCTGGCTATTTTCGAGGCTCCCTTTGGAATGGGCCGGCCCCTGCAGTCCAGGGGGTGGGAGGCGGAGAGGGAGCAGGCATTATTCTCTGGGTTGCAGCTGTGGCAGCCAATACAGTATCCCCCACATGCCAGATGAATCAAGCCGAGGGCCAGATCTGGGCTGTGGGCCAGAGGCTCCCCACCCTGATTTATAGTGTGGACAGAGATGTGGGTGTTTTGTGAATATATTTTGATGATGATAAAAAAAAGAGGGGGGAGAGAGGAAAAAAAATACCCTTCCTAAAAAATGTGCTGAGGGAGGGAGGTTCAGGCCTATCTGTGAGATTAGAGCAGCCTGACTGTGAGCAGCAGCAACTCGTTAGCAGGAGGCCCATGGAAGAGCAGCCTGTGATAGGCAATGTCCCTGGGAACACAGTGAATTGTGAATGAGGTCCCTGTATGCCAACCACTGGGGCAGAGCCGGCCTGCAGCCCCTCTGCAGGTGTGCAGTAGGGGACTAAGCCTGCATTTTAACTCCTGCAGGGCCCCACGAGCAGAGGGGCAGAGCACTGGACCTGCTGGGCTCTGGGGAGGCTTGCGTGGTGCTAATACTTCTCCAGAAACCAGCCAGGCGTTGCTTTTGGGGTCAGGCCCAGGTCATGGCCAATGGGCTGGGGACAATAGGCTAAGTGTGGGAAGGCTGCTCTGGATGGAGTTCCAAAAGAAACAATATCCAGGATTTATTCTCAACCTTCAACCCAGCACATTTGAGAGGGCTCCCAATTCTGGGGCAGAGTGGGAACTGGAGTCGGGGCTGGAGGTGGGGGCTCCCGCGGGAATGTTTTCCCTCCCAGGCAAGGCAGAGCCAGGCACAGCCCTCCTTGTTTTACTCATGAAATGTCAGGCACAGCTGTCCTGGCTTACTGTATTTCATCCGAGAAAGACCCTCAACCCGGTTTCCTGGGACCCATACAGATCTTTGAAGACAGCAGATTTATTCCCCAAAGGTGAGGCCACTAGGCAGACATCGATAGGGCTGGAGTGCGCAGCACGAAAACTCACGTCGGTCTGCAAACATTTTTTCCCCCTGAAGGAAGGGCAGTGAACACTCTTATGCCAATAACCTGTAGTATCTGACAAGTACAATCTGGTGTTTTGTTTTGTTTTGTTTTGTTCATTTCCTTACCTCTCAATGCTCCCGGCCTGGGGCCCTCTCTGCAAGCCAGGCTCATTCCTGGCCTCCAGCACCCCTGCCACCCTACCACGCTCATTTTTGCTTTTAAGTTTTTGCTTCATCTGAAGTCCTCTTGCCCTTTGATGATTCAAAGCTTCCTTATCCTTCCACATCGCCAGTTCTCTGAGAAAACAGCCCCAGGCACCCCTATTCCCCCATTATTGCCTAGCCCAGGGCTTTGGGGCACATGCTGCCTGCGTGTACAAGCTCATGAACTCCCTGTTTGTCCACCAATCCAGAGGACAAAGATGTCTGAAGGAGAAAAGTGAGCCTCTCTCTGTTTGGCTGCCCCTTCAGACTCAGCCACCAGGGCTTACCTGGTGGCTCAGACAGTAAAGAGCCTGCCTGCAGTGTGGGAGACCCAGGTTCAATCCCTGGGTCGGGAAGATCCCCTGGAGAAAATGGCAACCCACTCAAGTATTCATGCCTGGAAATAAAGACTGGAGCCTGGCAGGCTACAGTCCATGGGATCGCAAAGAGTCGGACACGACTGAGTGACTTCACTTTCTTTCACATTCTTTCCTTCAGACCCAGTTCAAGTGGGTTTTTGGAGCTTTTCCTGTGATTTTCTTTTTCTTTCTTTCTTTTTTTTTTTTTTTTTTGCGTACATTCATCTCTTTTACATGTTCACTCTACTGAAACACAAATCCACCACACCCATGAGGCCAACCCCAGATTACAAAATTTCAGCGCCTGTGGAGATTTCTTCCATCAGGCGAAGCCTCTCCTGCCCTGAGCCCTGGGAGTTTTCGCTTTCTATTGAGGATGAGAAATAACACTCCATGAGAGGGGCTCTGGTCTGTGTCACTTGGGGCTGGCTCCTTTGCAGAATGGTGAGAAGCCCCCTGAAAATGAAATGGAATGGCTTCTCAGGCGCTTGTATTTGAATTTCCCATTTCCTGCCGTGGAGCTCAACAAAGGACTTGTGTATGGAGTGTGTGTGAGTGTGTACCATGGCAAGAGAATGCACACAGGATCCTTGTTGTCCATTCACTTTTCTTGGGAGGAAACAGAAGTGGGTGTCTATTCCCAGCGGTATTAGGGAACAGCGGTGGGGGCCCTCACCATCTCCCCTTCCAGATTGCTAGAGATGTCTTTCACTCACAGTGTGGTTGGCTGAAACCAACAAGTTACATCTCTCACTTCTGACTACATCCCACTCTGTACTGGATGCCCTTTGAAAAAGCATGTTAAGTGAATGTTAAGGGAAACTGTACATATTCTTAGCAGATAAGGGAGGCTCGGGCCATTCCTGCCTCAGAGTGCTGGCATTGCCTGCTAGCAGATGGCAGGGTTTCTCCACCCCTACAGTAGTGCTTTTTGACGATCTGGCAACAGCATAACTTGAGTCACTGCTTGGATGGCCCTACCTCAGCATTTGAAAGCATCTGCTGGGGGCTGGGCTTCATAAAACTTGGGTTTTCTTTAAGACCCTGGTAAAAATGGAGTAAGCATTATGGCTACATGTTCGTCATGACCCTGGGAACAAACTGTTGGCTAGGAGTATAGTGGGGCCCACTTACAGACCAAATGTGCTAATTATAAATGGTTCTTATCTTGTCATTAAAACAGATCTGGCAGGCCTGGGACTTGGCAGCCTTCGGTGAGCTATTAGTTCCATGCTACTGTACCGGCTGGGCAGTCATAAAACTGTATCTCTTTGAAAAATGGTCCATAATGTAGACCAGCCTCCTCTGCACCCATTAGCCCAAATTGGTCTGACTTGATGGCCCAGTCTCGGGCTGCTCGGGTGCTGGGTTTAATTTCTGTCTGGAGCTGTAGGCAGAGTGGAGGGAGGGACTCAAGGGCCTTATGCAATGAGACTGGGTCAGAGGCTCTGACCCCTGGTCTCCACCTCTTTTGGCACCACTTCCTTGGCTTCCTGCTGTCAGGCAGCCCTCTAGTTCATGTCCTTGTCTGCTGCCCTACTCGGTCAAGCCCTGTTAAGGAATTAACTGCAAGTTAGGAGTTAGCTGGTAAGAGCCCGGGGCATAACAGGCATACTTGCATATTAACAGGAGTCTCAAGGAGGCTAAAAGTCTCCATGGATGGAGCCAAAAAACTAATAGGGTAGATATTTCTGGACTGAGTCTCCTTAGAAGACACTGCGAGCATTTCAAGCATCAGGATGGAATGGCTGGGAAAATGGGGTGAAGGAGTTACTTCCCAGTGGCCCAGAAATCCCACCAAATAGACCACACTGTCTCTGTCAGATGGTGCCGGAGTCTCTGCTCCACCCTGGCAGTTTGGTTGACAGCGTTTGTGAAGTACCAGATGGCGCATGTGTGTGAGTTTAGAGCCAGGCTCCTAGGGGTGGCTTCTAGTTTAGACAAGAAGGCTGAAGGCTTTGCCCAGTGCTTCTCAGACTCAAATTGGTTTTCATTTGATTTAAATGTTTCCAAATAGAGAAAGGATTCAATCTTCTATTGACACCTGAAACATGAATTTGGAAATCAAATCCAACCATGGCTCATTTCTTCACTTTTCAAAGCACATATTTAAATATTTGCTTTCATTGGGTGAGATTATTAACAGGTGCATCTTGCCTCTAAGAGTAATTTCAATTATCCTACAAAGGAAAATATACCTGCTCAGGATGTTGAGGAAATGACTATTAACCCTAATTCCATACAACAACAACAAAAAATGCTATTAAAAAAAAAAGCACACATTGAACACTTAATACATTCCAGGCATAGTGCTTAATATGTAACAGGTAAGTAGGATTATATTGCCATTTTATAGACCAGGAAACTGAGGCTCATGCATATTAATCGAGTTCACGCAGTTCTCAAGTGGTGGCACTGGAATTAAAACACGGTGTAGCATAGAGCACAAGCTCTGCAGTCAGGGGGGATAATTCTTTGTCTTATAGACAGATGTGTATAATTAAGTGATGTTTCTTCTTGTGAGTGTTCAGTGGACACCACCTCAGCCCTCCAAGGACAACAGCTCCAGCTCAGCGGGGAGGTTCAGTATAAAGATATAAGCGTGGGAGCCTTCAGCATACAGAAGGCAACTGAACTCCAGTGGAGGGGACAGCACCAGCCAGAATGATTTGCTCAAGGTCATGCAGTCATCAAGGGCAGAACCCTGCCCTGGCAAGAGCATCTCCCCCATCACCTCTCAACTACAACCTCCGAACCGGGAGGCTACTCCACCCTCCCCACATCATGTTCCTCAGCCCCTTTCCTCTTGCTTTAACAGGCAGGAGTTGTTTCCCAGATGGCAATAATGGTACTGACAATCAGAGGAATTTGTGCTGAGTAATATTTCAGAGATAACAAGAAGGGAATTCCAGGATAAACAGATGACTCCAGGGTTTTCAGAACCATTTCCCCTGAAGACCCATCCTCCAAGACTGCCACAAGAAAGACTGTCCTTCTCGGGAACTCAGTGCTGTCTGTGAAGATGTCTCCAGAACAATGACTGCCATTGGACAAAGGCTGGTCCTTTCCAAAACGATGGCATTTGTCTCTTGACACTCTTCACCTTGTTGCTTTCTCTTCCATGGAGAAAAAGCATGCTTTCCTTTATGATCTTGTGTTTTCTCCCTTCTCCAAGTATGATTGTATCTGACCTTGACTTGTCTGCATGTGTGCAATAAAGTCATCTCTCTGGAGAGAGTATCATAATACTTTTTCCTAGATCTTTGTTTCAGGGGAAAGTGAAGCCAAAGGAATAAATCTCTAAATGTAAAATTTCAGATATCAGCCAGCAAGTGGGAGATAAAAGGATATGGCAAAAAGCCACCTTTCTTGTACTTACCTCTGAGATCATACTAGTGGCTCTGAAAGTCAGCTCCTTATATGGGAACTAATGTCTATAGCTTGAAAAATTTCAGATACTCCTGATGTGGTTGAACAAAAAGAACATGGCATGAGCCCTGCAGCCAGACTGTAAGGTTGCATTCCAGCTCTGCCACTTCCCAGCTGTGGGACCTTGGGTAAGCTACTTACACACTTGGTGCATCACCTTCCTTATTCCATAAAACAGGATAATTATAGAACCTAATGTACAGATTCTAATATGGGTGAAACTAGACAACTTGAATCGGAGAAGGCAACGGCACCCCACTCCAGTACTCTTGCCTGGAAAATCCCATGGATAGAGGAGCCTGGAAGGCTGCAGTCCATGGGGTCACTAAGAGTCAGACACGACTGAGTGACTTCACTTTCACTTCTCACTTTCATGTATTGGAGAAGGAAATGACAACCCACTCCAGTGTTCTTGCCTGGAGAATCCCAGGGACGGGGGAGCCTGGTGGGCTGCCGTCTATGGGGTCGCACAGAGTTGGACACGACTGAAGCGACTTAGCAGCAGCAGCAGCAGCAGACAACTTGAATACGTATAAACACTTAGCATGGTGCCTGGCAGTTAATGAGAAGCAGTTAATGAATATCTAGTCTTGCCATTTCCTCACTAAACCTGGCTTTTCCTTGGGTCCTTCAGCCATGTAGGTCACTTTAGTGGAACTCGATCCAACTGGAATTTTTGAGTATCTGCTGTGTGCCTAGCCCCATTCTGGGAACACTATGAGGACTACAGTAGAAATCTACAAAGGAGGAGCTAATCTCAGGGATCTTTTTTGGTGGAATATTTTGAGCTTCTTCCAAAGAGCCCCATCTGACAGCTAGGTAAAGAGGCCCAAGGCTCTTCCTTACATAGCATAGAAAGGGGTTTATATCCATGGGCTCTGCAATCAGGCAGACATTCACTTCTTGCCTCTGCCTCTTGACTGTGGTGTGACCTTGGCAAAGCACACTATCTCCCAGTGCCTCAGAGCTTCATCTGTAAAACGTGTGTCATCATTACATCCTTCCCCATGCTGTTCCTATCAACAGAGATTTGTAATTATTGCTTTATACAGTTGTCTTTTCAATGAAATGGAAAAAATATTACAAAGATACATTAATTACAAATGTTACAAAGATACAAAATTACAGATACACTAATATCTTTAATATTTATAGATAAATATTATATTTACTAGTGTTCTTTATTTCTTTGTGTGGATTTGAATTACTGTATAGTGTCCTTCCATTTTAGCCTGACAGATTCCCTTTGCCATATCTTTTTTAACACTCTTTTAAAAAATTGAAGTATAATTGACATATAACATTGTATTATTTTTGTATATAATTGACATATAACATCAGGTGTGCAACATAATGATTCAGTGTTTGTATATATTATGAAATGATAACAATAGTTAACATCCATCAAAAGACATAGTTACAGTTTTGTTTCTTGTGATGAGAACTTTTAATATCTACTATGTTAGTAACTTTTAAATATATACTGCAGTATTATTAACTATAATCACCATGTTGTATATTATCTCCCCATGACATATATTTTATAACTAGAAGTCTATACCTCTTGACCTACTTCATCTATTTTGTCCAACTCCCAGCCCCCACCTCTAGCAACCACCAATTTGTTCTTTGTATCTATGAGCTTGTTTTTATTTTTGAACATTCCACATGTAAGTGAGATCATATGGTGTTTGTCTTTCTCTATCCAAGGGCATGATGCCCTCAAGGTCAGCCCATGTTGTCACAAATGGCAAGATTGCATTCTTTCATTTTTTATGGCAGAATACTATTCTCCTTCATTTTGAACAATAATTTTGCTGGATATAGAATTCCTAGTTGATGGCTTTGCCTTTTAGTACTTGGATTATGTCATCCCACTGCCTTTTTGCCTCCTTGGTTTCTGATGAGAAATTAACTGTTAAACTTATTGATGACTCTTTGTATGTGATGAGTCACTTCTCTCTTGCTGCTTTCAAGATCTTTTCTTGCCTTTGGCTTCCAACAATTTGCTTATGATGTGTCTAGGTGTTGACCTTTTTGAATTCATCCTGCTTGGAGTTAGTTGAGCTTTTAGGATGTGTAGATTACTGTTTTTCATCAAATTTGGGAACTTTTCAGCTATTATTTCTTCAGACATTCTTTCTGTTTCTTTCTCTGTCTCCTGTTCTTCTGAGAGTCCCATTACATGCCTGTTAGTATACCTAAAGGTGTCTCACAGGTCTCTGAGGCTGTGGTCATTTTTATTTGCTCATTTTTCTGTTTCTCATATTGAATATCAACATTTTCATGTTTTCTGATTTTCTCTTCTGCCTATTCAAATCTGCTGTTGATCCTCACTAGTGTCAAGGCTATGGTTTTTCCAGTGGTCATGTATGGATGTGAGAGTTGGACTATAAAGAAAGCTGAGCACCGAAGAATTGATGCTTTTGAACTGTGGTGTTGGAGAAGACTCTTGAGAGTCCCTTGAACTGCAAGGAGATCCAACCAGTCCATTCTTTTTTTTTTTTTTTTAGCTCTTGGCAATAGTTTATTATTTAGAAATAGAGATGATCATGGACATTTGTGAAATTCTGTGCTTAAAGTGAGTCGGTGAGTGAGTGATGGTCGGTCAGTCATGCCCAACTCTTTGCGACCCCATGGACTGGAGCCCACCAGGCTCCTCTGTCCATGGAATCTCTAGGCAAGAATACTGGAGTGGGTTGCCATTTCCTTCTCCCAACCAGTCCATTCTGAAGGAGATCAGTCCTCGGTGTTCTTTGAAAGGAATGATGCCAAAGCTGAAACTCCAATACTTTGGCCACCTCATGCGAAGAGTTGACTCATTGGAAAAGACTCTGATGCTGGGAGGGATTGGGGGCAGGAGGAGAAGGGGACGACAGAGGACGAGATGGCTGGATGGCATCACTGACTCGATGGCCGTGAGTCTGAGTGAACTCAGGAAGTTGGTGATGGACAGGGAGGCCTGGCGTGCTGCAATTCATGGGGTTGCAAAGAGTCAGACACAACTGAGCAACTGAACTGAACTGAACTGAGTGAATTTTTAAATATCAGTTGTTGTTCTTTTCAACTCCAGAATTTCTATTTGGTTCTTTTACAAATAATGTCTATTTCTTTATTGATACCTCTATTATTGAGATGTCATTCTCATACCTTCCTTTAGTTATTTAGATATGATTTTCTTTAGCTCTTTGAACATACCTAAAATAGCTGATTTACATCTTTGTATAAAAAATGCAATATCTGGGCTTCCTCAGAGGCAGTTTTTATTGGTTGGTTTGTTTTTTCATGGGTATGGGCTATTTCTTTGTAGGTCTCATAATTTTTTGTTGAAAACTGGACATTTTGAATATTATAATGTGTTCCATCTGGAGATCAGATTCTTCTTGGACCCTAGGGTTTGCTGTTCCTGCTGCTTGTTGTAGTTGTTGTTTGTTAAGTGGCTTTCTCTATCTGAACGTCCACCAGAGCTGGTTGGTCCCGTTTCATAGTTACCGTTTACAAGGTATAACTCCCCCTACTGTTGGCTTTGGCTGTCCCACAACTCTTTTGATGAAATTTGAGGCCTGTCGTTGGGTGAAGCTAGTTATAAATATCGGAGAAGGCAATGGCACCCCACTCCAGTACTCTTGCGTGGGAAATCCCATGGACAGAGGAGCCTGGTGAGCTGCAGTTCATGGGGTTGCTACGAGTTGGACACGACTGAGCAACTTCACTTTCACTTTTCACTTTCATGCATTGGAGAAGGAAATGGCAACCCACTCCAGTGTTCTTTCCTGGAGAATCCCAGGGACAGGGGAGCCTAGTGGGCTGCCGTCTGTGGGGTCGCACAGAGTTGGACACGACTGAAGTGACTTAGCAGTTATAAATATTAAACTTGTCTCATGCTTCTTAGTTCTCTGTGGAGTAACCTCTATTCAAGGAGCTCATAAATCACAAGGCCAACCAGCATTCATTATCTGCCTTCATTTGAGAAAGAGAAAAATATAATGAGAGATTATATGAGAGAAGAGCCCATTCCACTCTTCTAAGAGCCTCAAAAGACTCCTCTGAAGAGACTAAGCCACACTCCAGAAAGAGAGTTGAAATCCATGTCACCCAAGATGGATGCCCCTAGTTCTTTCCTTCTGTCCCAGATATTCCCCACTTTTGAGGTGGGATGAGAGAAGTACACCTTGCAGACCAGAGTTGGCTGAATCCTGTAGTGTTGCTGGAAACAGAGGTGCCTACATGAAGTTCTCCCAACAGCAGAAGGGGCAGCTTTAAGGGTGACCTAGAGGCATCCAGAGACTAGGGCAGAAAGACTGGAAAGCCTGAGGAGCACAAGCAGAGTGTCTCCAGCGCTGGATGGGGAGAGGAGAGGGCACTCCAGCGCTGGATGGGGAGAGGAGAGGGCAGGAAAGAGGGGACACAAAGAATGATCGATAAATTCTGTTCCATTGGGGGAGGCTTAAAGCAAGAAGCAATTTGCTTTTTCTGATTCCATATTTTCACCAAGTAGTTTTTAAACAGTCATTGGGTTATTGAGATGTTCTTCAACTATCTACCTTATGTATTCATTCAACAAACATTTACCAGGTGTCAGGCACTGGACATAATGATATGAATAAAACAGATCTCTCGTGGTTCTAGGAGAAACCAATGTATAGAAAATCACAGCATAATGAGAGAAAGGCTATAACTGAAAGAAGGCCAGAGAACTGGGAGCTCCAAGGAGGCCCCTCGTTCCAGCTTGGAGTGCGGGTAGGACATAGGAACCTGAAGGGCCTCTACTAGGAGGTTGTGCTTGCACTGAATTTCTAATCTTGAAGCACAAGAAGTTTTTCAAGTGTTGGTGGGAGGAGTGTGTAGGGATGCATTCATCCTAGAGAGAAGGAATGACAAATGAAGACAGAAGCCAGAGAATGCTTGTGGTACATTTGGAATGAAAAAAAAAAAAAAAAAGCTTTGGAGGGTGGGCATGGAGTGTATGGAGCGTACCAGAAGGAGGTGAGATTAGAAAGTTAAATAAGATCAGACCATGACATGACCTGAATGTTCCAAGGAGGCATTTGTGCTTTATCTTGAAGGTTATGGGGGAGTCAATAAAGGCTTTCAAAGGAGAATGATCTTGGTGGTGTAATAAGACGGTTCAGAGTGTAAAAGCTATATACTATTCATGTACAAAGTGTGGCCCCTCAACCAGCAGCTTCAGCATCACCTGGGAACTTTTTACACATGCTAATTCTTGGGCTCAATCCCAGACCTATTGAATCAGAGACTCTGGAGATTGGGCCCAGTCATCTGTGTTTTCACAAGCTCTCAGGTGATTCTGATGCATGCCCAGACTACTTATGTTGGAATCCCAGCTTTCCCACTCTAGAACCTTGGGCAAGTTTGAAATCTTTCAGTTTCCTCAGGTGTAACATGTGGGTTATAAATTTGTTGTTAGAATGAAGTATGTTAATATATAAAAAGCACTTAAAGCAATACCCTGTGTACATAGTATGTGAACCACTATCATGAATGTGATTGTCACCCAAATTCCTTCTGGATGGCTGAACATTTTGATCTGACATGTGGGCCTTGGTTTAGTGTCATGACCCTTCCCTTCCCTTCCTTTCCCTGTCCTGCCCTTCCCTTTCCTCATATGTAGAAAAATATCTATTAAACATCTATCACAGCAAAGTGGTGCTTAAGGGGAATTTACTTGGAGACAAGTTGTTATTTTTCAGTCTCTCAGTCATATCTGACATTTTGTAGCCCCATGGACTGCAGCATGCCAGGCTTCCCTGTCCTTCACTATCTCCCAGAGCTTGCTCAACCTTGTCCACTGAGTCAGTGATACCATCCAACCATCTTGTCTTCTGTCGTCCCCTTCTCCTCATGCCCTCAGTCTTTCCCAGTGTCAGCACCCTAATGAGAATCCAGGTCTACTGACTGTATAGAAGAGATGGAACTCAGGGGTAGCCTTAGACATGCTCTCTTCCCCAGGTCTTGTCCTCATTATGTTTATTTGTAGACTGAGGGGATTGGAACATACGATTTTGGAAGACTCTGACATTCAGTAATCGTGGTTACCTTTAAATGAGTCAGATTGAGCAAACTTATTGAGTACCATTCTAGTAACTTTCACAGAATTTCACAAGCCTATGAGATACATATTATTATCCCCCCAATTAAAAATGAGAACATAGAAGCCAAGAGAAGATCAGCTGGCCCCAAATTACATGGCACCCACAGGGCACAGCTGAGATTTGAGCTAGGTCTGCCTGATTCTACAGCTGTCTCTTCTGCCCAGTGACACGGCTTCCTGTGCTGCACTGTGACTTCCTTCAGAGAGATAAATTGGCTTGGCCAAGGTCAAACAACTAAGTAAGCTGCAGAGGAAGGACTAAAACCCAGGTTTTCTGACTTCAGGGCCAGTGTTTGATCTACAAATCACTGTGGCCTCTAACAATGAAAGCTAACAGAATGCTAAGTGCTAGACAGATTAATGGCCTGTCTCTTCCCCACTAGCTCCAACAATCTAGAGTCAATAGACAACACACCAGCCATGTAACCAAGAGCCATGTGGCACCAAGTCAGCAGACCTCTGCAGGAGTCAATTTGAAATGCCTGGAGGGATTAAGCATCAAGTCTTAAGCACTGGACCACCAGGGAAGACCCTCAATTTCTATTTTCTGTATATGCTTTATGATGCAGAACATATATACTAAGCTTAGCTTATAATTTAAAATTACTAATATACCCGTAATTTATAAATACTTTTTATTTTTGTATGTTATAGAATGTCCTTGGTTATTATATTAGTGTATAGTACATTAATATAATTTGTAAACTAAAAATATATTTACATAAGTATAAATACATTGATAAATATATAAATAAATATATTAAAATTATATGTATATGATATTTGGAGATACACTTGAAAACTTTTTCCTAAATACAAGTGCACAGAGATTATACACAGCACACCATTACCCACTAGATATGACAATATTCTGGGGCCTGTTTATGTTTTGGTAGAGCAGAAATCCCCTCTTCTTTGGCATTTACTATACATAAATCATGTGTTGGTCCATCTGTCCTGGTCTAAGTGTCTACTCGAAGTGCAGAGACTCTGTCAGGGACAGAGTCCCTGCCTTTGTATGGTTGACAAGCACATGGTCCAGTAATGGCAGGCCAGTAACATCAGTTTTGGTCTACCCAACAATTTTATCTTGTGATTTTAAATGATGTTGGAGACAAGATATATAAACAGATCATACAACTAAACATCAAAAAAATAAACACCCCAATCAAAAATGGTCAAAAGAACACAATAAACATTTTTTCTAAATAGGAAATGCATGTGGCCAATAACACATAAAAAGATACCCAGCATCACTAATCACCAGGGAAATGTAAAATAAAAACACAGTGAGATATCACCTCATACCTATCAGAATGGCTATCATCAAAAGTATACCCATGCTTGATTCATGTCAGTGTATGGCAAAAACCACCACAACATTGTAAAGTAATTAGCTTCCAATTAAAATAAATAAATCAACTTTTAAAAAGAGAACACCGATAACAAATGTTAGCAAGGATGTGAAGAAAAGGGAACACTTATACACTATTGGTGGGAATGTAAATTGGTGCAGCTACTGTGGAAAACAGTATGGAGGTTTCTCAAGAAACTAAAAATAGAACTACCATATGACACAGAAATTCAACTCCTGAGTATATGTCTGAAAAAAACAAAAACACTACTTGGAGAAGATACATGCTTCCCACTGTTAATAGCAGTGTTATTTACAGTTGCCAAGATTGGAAGCAACCTAAGTGTCCAACAACAGATGACTGGATAAAGAACATGTGATATATATATATATATATATATTACTCAGACATAAAAAGGAATGAAATAATGCCATTTGCAGCAACATGGATGATCTTGGAGGGCATTATGCTAAGTGAAATAAAACAGACAGAGAAAGACAAATACTGTATGATATCACTTATATATGGAATCTAAAATATAAAACAAAGACATGTATATAAAAAAACAGGAACTGACTCACATGTATAGAAAACAAGCTAGTGGTTATCAGTGGGGAGAGGGAAGGGGGAGAGGCCAATATAGAGGTAGTGTATTAATAAGCACAAATTGTTATGTATAAAATAAGCTACAATATATGGGAATATAGCCAATATTTCATAATAACTATAAATGGAGTATAACCTTTGAAAATACATACATACTTACATAATGTTGGGGAAAAGCATGTCATGATGTAGAGAGATGGTCATATATTGTAATTATAAAGTGAAGTAGCTTACAATAACAACAGGATGATCAATATTTTAAAAAAAAAAAACCCCACAAATCACACATATATTCATGGAAAAAGACAAGGAGAAAATAGCCCAATATACTCATCATGGTGTGCAAGAGTAGGCATTTTAATTTTTTTCTTTATAGTTATTGAATATCTTTGTTTTCTAAAATTTCTGTTAGAAGTTCATGTCGCTTTTGTAATCAGGAAAAACACTCTTTTTTAAAAGAAAATAAATTGAGCACATGCACTTGAGAAGGATGTATGCATCCTTTCAGTATACAATGCAGACACAGAAAGAAAAATGAGCCTCTCTTGTCACAGTTTCCTGCAAGAGGATGCTGAGGATCTTATCACATCAGCACGGTGAGGGCACTGGGAAGAAATTTCTCTTGGGTCTCAGAATCAGGAAGAGCTACACTGGTTTGCTTTTATCTTATGGTCACTGTGATGCATGTAATTCTACAGTCTTCAAATGGTTTTGCCGGACAATCCACTGAGATTTTAATTTTTTATTTTGAAGTAATTTTAGATTTACATGAAAGTTGAAAAAAACAGTACCCTGCATCCAATTTTCCTAAGTGTTAACATTCGTACTCTAGTACTAACTAAATGTCTTAGTCCACTCAGGCTGCTCTAATGAAGTACCATAGACTGGGTGGCTTGTAAACACCAGAAATTTATTTCTCACAGTTCTGGAGGCTGGAAGCCTGATAAATGGGTGCCAGCATGGTTGGGTTCTGGTGAGAGTCCTCTTTTGCATTGCAAACTGCCATCTTTTCTGTGTCAGCAGGGGGTGGAAGGGGCGAGGGAATTCTCTAGGACCTCTTTTTATAAGGGCACTAATCCCATTCATGAGGGCTCCACCCTCATGCCCTAATCATTTTCCAAAGGCCCCACCTACACATACCACCACATTGGGGATTAGGATTTCAACATATGAATTTGGGGAAACAGGGAACATTCAGTCCATTGCACTAAACATTAGAGTTTGTTCTGATTTCTCCAGTCTGACTACTGATTTTTCTTTTTTTTCTGTTTCAGAATCCCACATAGAATTCAGTTGTCATGACTCCTTAGTCTCCTCCAAACTGTAACAGTTCTGTCTTTCATGACCTTGATGCTTTTGAAGATACTGGCCAGGTACTTTATAGAACACCTTTCAAGTTAGGGTTATCTGATTTTTTTTTCTCATGATTAGATTGAGGTTATATTTCCTGATCTTGAATAATAGTGTCCCCTTGCACATTTTTATCACACAATCTTAAAATCATAAGTGTAATTGCAAAGATATTATTTCCAATCTATTATAAATATCAGCATTTTAAATAATGTTTTTACTTCACTCTTTTAAATGTATTCTAAATACCAAATACCAAAGTGATTTTTAACCATAGTCATTTTATTTTAAAACATATAAACGTTTAACATTTTATTCCTTGAATTTGTATTTCTAGTTCATTTCCCTCAGAGAATTTTATCTTAAGGTAATACATTATTTATATGTGAAAGTCCTATAATGCTTCCCCATTAGGCTTCTTTGCAACAAAGATATACTTATAAAGTGAAGTTAACTTTTATTTCCTGTGTCCATAAAACACTAATTATTAAAAATTATTATAATTACTGTACATAAATAATCAAAACAAAATAAATATATTTAAATATTTTGAAAATAATTCATAGTTGCAAAAAGTATTTTTTATTTATATGCAATTCAATGAAATGAATGGGGCTTTTTTTCAGGTATCCATGGATAAATATTACTGTATTGCTAGAAATATTAAATATTTAGCATCAATTCTAATTTTCTTTTTATACATAAGGACTGAGAAATCTTTTTTTAATTATTAATTTAAAAAATTTATTTATTTTTAATGAATAATAATTATCCTTACAGATAATTAGCCTTACAAAATTTTGCTGTTTTCTATCAAACTGGTCATATAAATCTAGATCATATAAATAAGAAGATGAGAATTGAAAAGTTTTATTATAACACTGCCATATAATTCTATGGATTCCTTCTGAGTTCCAAACCAAATATCAGACTGATCTCCCAATAAAAATAACTTTGCTCCATTTTTTATTGTGATAGAATTCACATACCATAAAATGCACCCCTTTAAAGTATAAAATTCAGTGGTTTTAGTATATTTTAAAAGTGGCACAATCATTCAGTTCAGTTCAGTTGCTCAGTCATGTCTGACTCTTTGTGACCCCATGAATTGCAGCATGCCAGGCCTCCTGTCCATCACCAACTCCCGGAGTTCACTCAAACTCTTGTCCATCAAGTCAGTGATGCCATCCAGCCATCTCATCCTCTGTCATCCCCTTCTCCTCCTGCCCCCAATCCCTCCCAGCATCAGAGTCTTTTCCAATGAGTCAGCTCTTCTCATGAGGTGGCCAAAGTATTGGAGTTTCAGCTTTAGCATCATTCCTTCCAATGAACACCCAGGACTGATCTCCTTTAGAATGGACTGGTTGGATCTCCTTGCAGTCCAAGGGACTCTCAAGAGTCTTCTCCAACACCACAGTTCAAAAGCATCAATTCTTCGGTGCTCAGCTTTCTTCACAGTCCAACTCTCACATCCACACATGACCACTGGAAAAACCATAGCCTTGACTAGATGGACCTTTGTTGGCAAAGTAATGTCTCTGCTTTTCAATATGCTATCTAGGTTGGTCATAACTTTCCTTCCAAGGAGTAAGCATCTTTTAATTTCATGGCTGCAGTCACCATCTGCAGTGGTTTTGGAGCCCAGAAAAATAAAGTCTGACACTGTTTCCACTGTTTCGCCATCTATTTCCCATGAAGTGATGGGACCAGATGCCATGATCTTAGTTTTCTGAATGTTGAGCTTTAAGCCAACTTTTTCACTCTCCTCTTTCACTTTCATCAAGAGGCTTTTGAGTTCCTCTTCACTTTCTGCCATAAGGGTGGTGTCATCTGCATAGCTGAGGTTATTGATCTTTCTCCCAGCAATCTTGATTCCAGCTTGTGCTTCTTCCAGCCCAGCGTTTCTCATGATGTACTCTGCATATAAATTAAATAAGGAGGGTGACAATATACAGCCTTGACGTACTCCTTTTCCTATTTGGAACCAGTCTATTGTTCCATGTCCAGTTCTAACTGTTGCTTCCTGACCTGCATACAGATTTCTCAAGAGGCAGGTCAGGTGATCTGGTATTCCCATCTCTTGAAGAATTTTCCACAGTTTATTGTGATCCACACAGTCAAAGGCTTTGTCACAGTCAATAAAGCAGAAATAGATGTTTTTCTGGAACTCTCTTGCTTTTTCCATTATCCAGCAGGTGTTGGCAATTTGATCTCTGGTTCCTCTGCCTTTTCTAAAACCAGCTTGAACATCTGGAAGTTCACAGTTCACTTATTGCTGAAGCCTGGCTTGGAGAATTTTGAGCATTACTTTACTAGCGTGTGAGATGAGTGCAATTGTGCAGTAGTTGGAGCATTCTTTGGCATTGCCTTTCTTTGGGATTGGAATGAAAACTGACCTTTTCCAGTCCTGTGGCCACTGCTGAGTTTTCCAAATTTGCTGGCATATTGAGTGCAGCACTTTCACAGCATCATCTTTCAGAATTTGAAATAGCTCCATTGGAATTCCATCACCTCCACTAGCTTTGTTCATAGTGATGCTTTCTAAGGCCCACTTGAGTTCCACATTCCAGGATGTCTGGCTCTAGGTGAGTGATCACACCATCGTGATTATCTTGTTCATGAAGATCTTTTTTGTACAGTTCTTCTGTGTATTCTTGCCACCTCTTCTTAATATCTTCTGCTTCTTTAAGGTCCATACCATGTCTGTTCTTTATCGAGCCCATCTTTGCATGAAATGTTCCCTTAGTATCTCTAATTTTCTTGAAGAGATCTCTAGTCTTTCCCATTCTGTTGTTTTCCTCTATTTCTTTACATTGATGTCTGAGGAAGGCTTTCTTATCTCTCTTTGCTACTCTTTGGAACTCTGCATTCAGATGCTTATATCTTTTCTTTTCTCCTTTGCTTTTCGCTTCTCTTCTTTTCACAGCTATTTGTAAGGCCTCCTCAGACAGCCATTTTCCTTTTTTGCATTGCTTTTCCATGGGGATGGTCTTGATCCCTGTCTCCTGTACAATGTCATGAACCTACGTCCATAGTTCATCAGGCACTCTGTCTATCAGATCTAGTCCCTTAAATCTATTTCTCACTTCCACTGTATAATCATAAGGGATTTGATTTAGGTCATACCTGAATGGTCTAGTGGTTTTCCTTACTTTTTTCAATTTAAGTCTGAATTCGGCAATAAGGAATTCATGATCTGAGCCACAGTAAGTTTCTGGTCTTGTTTTTGCTGACTGTATAGAGCTTCTCCATCTTTGGCTGCAAAGAACGTAATTAATCTGATTTCGGTGTTGACCATCTGGTGATGTCCATGTGTAGAGTCTTCTCTTGTGTTGTTGGAAGAGAGTGTTGCTATGACCAGTGCGTTCTCTTGGCAAAACTCTATTAGCCTTTGCCCTGCTTCATTCCGTATTCCAAGGCGAAATTTGCCTGTTACCCCAGGTGTTTCTTAATTTCCTACTTTTGCATTCCAGTCCCCTATAATGAAAAGGACATCTTTTTTGGGTGTTAGTTCTAAAAGGTCTTGTAGGTCTTCATAGAACCGTTCAACTTCAGCTTCTTCAGTGTTACTGGTTGAGGCATAGGCTTGGATTACTGTGATATTGAATGGTTTCCCTTGGAAACGAACAGAGATCATTCTGTCATTTTTGAGATTGCATCCAAGTGCTGCATTTCAGACTCTTTTGTTGACCATGATGGCTACTCCATTTCTTCTAAGGTACACTCATTACCACTATCCAATTCCAGAATAGTTTCATCACACCAAAAAGAAATTCCTTGCACATTAGCAGTCACTTATAATTTTCCCTCCCGCCTACCCAACCCCAGCCCTTGGCAACCACTAATCTTTCTTTTCTATGGATTTTCCTATTCTGAGCATTTCATATAAATGTAATAGTATAATGTGTGGCCTTTGGCGTTTTTATTTTTTTTGCTTTTCTCAGTATTTTCAAGGTTCATTGTTTTTATGGCTTAATAATATTCCATTGTATGGATGTATCTCATTTTCTTTACCCATTCATCAGTTGATGAACATTTGATTTGTTGCCACCTTTTGGTCATTGTGAAAAGTGCTGTGATGAACATTTGGATGAAAGTTTTTGGGTGGACATATGTTTTCATTTTTCTTAGGCATATGTACCTAGAGTAGGATTTTGGGGTCTTATGATAACTCTATGTTTAACCTTTTAAGGATGTGCCAGACTCTTTTCCAAAGTGGCTGCAGTATTTTCCATTCCTACCAGTAGCTTGTGAGCTTTCCAATTTCTCCACGTCCTTGCCAAAGCTTGTTGGCAAAATCTGTCTTTGATTATCTGCATCATAGTGGGTGCCAAGTGGTATCTCTTTGTGGTTTTGATTTGCATTTCTTTGATAACTAATGATAATGAGCAGTTTTCATGAACTTATTTGCCATTTGTATATTCTCTTTTAGGGGTTTCTCCAATGGCTTAGCAGGTAATGAATCCACCCGCAATGCAGGAGATACAGGCAGATGCAGGTTCGATCCCTGGGTGGGGATGATCCCCTGGAAGAGGAAATGGCAACTCACTCCAGTATCCTTGCCTGAAAACCCCATGGACAGAAGAACCTGGTGGGCTACAGTTCATGAGGCTGCAAGAGTTGGCACGACTAAGCGGGGGCATCACAGCAGCAATCCTGAGCTCCACTCATGCCCTTTTCCAGAAAGGCACATTGGTGTCCCATGGGCCCTTTGAAAATATTAAATAAATATTCTTTTTAGAGAAATATGTCTATTCAGATCTTTGTCCACTTTTATTTGGGTTATATGTCTTTTTGTTACTGGGTTTCCCTGGTGGCTCAGTAGGTAAAGAATCTGCCTGCAATGCAGGAGACCTGGGTTTGATCCCTGAATTGGGAAGATCCCCTGGAGAAGGAAATGGCAACCCAGTCCAGTATTCTTGCCTGGGGAATCTTCATGGACAAAGGAGCCTGGCAGGCTGCAGTCCATGGTGTGGCAAAGAGTCAGACTCAACTGAGCAACTAAGCACACACACACACTTATTGTTACTAAGTTGTAAGAGCTATATCTATATATATATATATATATATATATATATATATGTATTCTAGATACAAGTCCCTTATCAAATATATGATTTGCAAATATTTTCTCCCATTCTGTATGTTGTCTTTTTAACTTTTTGGTGGTATAATTTGCAGTACAAAAGTTTTAAATTTTTCTGTAGTCCACAAAAATTTTGTGTATCCTTTTTTTTTTCTTTTGTCACTTGTGATTTTGGTGACCTGTTTAGGGATCTGTTATCTACTCCAAGGTCACAAGGATTTACAACAGTGTTTTCTTCTAAGAGTTTTTATAGTTTTAGCTCTGGGTCTCTTGCCATTTCCATATGAATTTTAGGTTCAGTATGTCAACTTCTGCAAGAAAAGCCAGTTGGGATTTTTTTAGGGATTGTACTAAATTTGTAGATCATTTTGAGGAGTATTGCCATCGTAACAATATGTCTTCTGATCCATAAACAAGGAATGTTTTTCCATTTATTTAGGTTTTCTTTTATTTTCATTCAGTGACTTTTATACTTTTCAGTGTGCATCTTACACTTCTTTTGCTAAATTTATTCCTAATCATTCTTTATTGCAAATGGAATTTTTAATTTGATTTTCAATTTGTCTGTTAGTGTGTAGCAGTACAATTGATTTTTGTATATTGATCCTGTATCTTGCAACCTTGATGAACATGATTACTAGCTCTACTATGGCTTTTGAGTAGATTCTTTAGGATTTTCTGCATATAAGATTATATTATCTTTGAGTAGGAATATTTTTACTTCTTCCTTTCCAATTAGATGCCTTTTTTTTCTTTCTCTTGCCTAATTGGCTTGACTAGAATCTCTAGTACAATGTCAAATAGAAATGGTGAGAGTAGCTATCCTTATCTTATTCCTGATCTCTAGGGAGAAGGCTCTCAGTTTTATGCTGTTAAATCTGATGTTGTTGTTCTTGTTCAGTTACTCAGTCATGTCCAACTTTGCAGCCTCATGGACTGCAGCACACCAGGCTTCCCTGTCCTTCACCATCTCCTGCAGCTTGCTCAAACCCATGTCCATTGAGTCAGTGATGCCATCCAACCATGTCATCCTCTGTCATCTCCTTCTCCTCCTGCCTTCAATCTTTCCCATCATCAGGGTCTTTTCCAATGAGTCGGCTCTTCACATCAGCTGGCCAAAGTACTGGAGCTTCAGCTACAGCATCAGTCCTTCCAATGAATATTCTGGTTTGATCTCCTTGCAGTCCAAGTGACTCTCAAGAAGTCTTCGTCAACACCACAGTTCAAAAGCATCAAGTCTTCTGGATTCAACCTTCTTTGTGGTCCAACTTTCACATCCATATATGACTACTGGAAAACCATAGCTTTGACTAGATGGACCTTTGTTGGCGAAGTAATGTCTCTTCTTTTTAATATGCTGTTTAGGTTTATCATAGCTTTTCTTCCAAGGAGCAAGCATCTTTTAATTTCATGGCTGCAGTCGCCATCTGCAGTGATTTTATCTGTGGGTAAATCTGTTGTTAGCTGTGGCTTTTTCATAGATGTCCTTTGTCAGATTGGGGAAATTACTTTCTATTTCTAGTTTGTTGAGTGTTTTTATCATGAAAGGATATTGGATTGTGTCAAATGCTTGTCCTACATCTACTGAGATGAGCATGTGGGTTTTGTCTTTTGTTCTACTAATATGGCATATTACATTGATTGATTTTCATATTTTAAACCAATCTTGAATTCCCGGGGAAAAAATTTCACTTGATCATTGTATGCAATCCTTTTTATGTGTTGTTGAATTCAGTTTACTGATATTTTGTTGATGATTTTTTTATTGTGGTTAAACACACATAACATAAAATTCACTATTTCA
Source organism: Bos taurus (assembly GCF_002263795.3). Lineage (NCBI taxonomy): Eukaryota > Metazoa > Chordata > Mammalia > Artiodactyla > Bovidae > Bos > Bos taurus. The sequence goes on along the minus strand of NC_037357.1, from coordinate 18,410,362 downwards.
ACTATTGCAAAGTGTCCAACTCAGTGACATTTAGTACATTCATAGTATTATGCAGTCATCATCACTATTTAGTTCCAGAACATTTCTATCACCCCAAAAGGAAACCCCAGACACATTAAGCAGTCACTCCTCATTCTCCCCTCTCCTTTGCCCTTGGCAACCATTAATATAATCTCTGTCTCTCTGAATTTACCTGTTCTGAATTTTTTTGAGAGTTTTTATATCATATTCATAAGTGATATTCTCTGTAATTTTTGCCCAGGGGTGAAGCGAAAATAACTTGAGTGAAATCCTTTCTATTTAGAGAATGACTATTTCAAATTCCTTATCAGGAAAAGGGAGGCCTAGCCTTTCTGTAAAACACAATTATTCACAGGCCCCTTTGTACCCACTTCATTTGGCAAGAGAGGGAGGTGGGCAGAGGAAAGAAGGAGAGTAGTCTTTCAGCTTTGTCTCCCTTCTGTTTGATATAGATAGAGGACTTTGGAATGAAGGCTTCTTTGCATGGATTCGGAGAAAGTGTGAACATTTATCTTCCTTGCCTTCTAATCTCCCCTTTCTGTTACTGTGTTCAGCCCCCAGTGGCCTCAAGTAGCCAGATCCCAGGACAATATCTCTCCGGTCTCTGCTCCTCAGCTGGAGCCTTTACCCTGAGACTACTCTCAAAATTTGTTCCCTTTTGGATGTCCCTTGCCTACAATCCTTGCTAACTGGCAGATGGCATCCATTTGCTTGAGCCACATGCTCTTGTTTGGTAAGGTCTCCCTAAGGTTTGTCCAGATTCCCTGACCATGATGAATGTCAGGCCCTGAAATTGTATTAAAAAAAAAAAAAAAAAAAAAGTGAAGTTGTAAAAAAAGGTCAAGAAGGAGGTATTTCTGGAGGGCAGTGTTTATGAAATTTTCAAGTAATGCACATAGGCAAGTTTGTCATTTGGTGAAGTAGACTTAAAGAGTGGAAGTGAAAGGTTACTCCCACCTTCACAGCACCCTTCATAGCCCAGTCCACCCTGCAGCTTTGTTGAGAGCTAAAAGTCCTTGGATGGATTTGGTGGTGGGAAAGGTTTTTTTCTCCAGAGAGGCTTTCTAGCTCACACTTCTCCAGAGCCCAAGGACACTCCCAGACTCAAGATGATGTCATTGGAGTGTTTTTAGATAGAGAATTTGAGACTTACTCTGACCTCATGTGCTTTGTGTTTCCAGCCGAACTCAAACTTTCCAAGACTTAGGTTCATTTACCTTTAGCCAAAAATTCCCTTTTTTGGCTCCATGTCTAATTACACTTGAGATTCTAAGTCTTCTTGGCCATCAGGTACCACTTGATCAAAAGTACCACCCATTTAGGTGAGGCCAATGTATCTGACATCTCCTTTGAAGTTCAAATAGGGTCGGAAATGAGTGCAGTATTGCTCACATGATGTCAACTTCACATATTTGAAATACAGTGTGTGACATTTGACAAACTCAAGCACATGGTAAGGCAGCCATTCTGCTTATAGAGCCAAAGATTCCACTCAGGAATAGGGAAATGACTTCCCATTGATGGTTTGCTTCTCTGTTGATGGTGGACTCAGACTAGGGAGCTCTTTGATGAAGGGTCTGAATGCTATTCTCAACTCTTGGGAAAGTTGTGATCTATTTGAATGATTTCAGAATTTTAGTAGGCAGACCTTCCCTCATCACTTGCCCTCACTCTGGGGGAGAGTTCCACTGAAGGCATAAGTTGTTTTTTTTTTTTTTTTCCTGACTCCTGCCTGGTTGATAAAAGCTACTAGTTGTATGTGTGTAATTTGCTTCTCCCTGAAGACTACTCCAGATAGCTTGGGCTTGGCCAGGCAAACCGGAGAAGGCAATTTCCCTATAAGTAAGCTCTCACTTTCCCCATCTTCACCCACAGCAGGCCTTAGAGCACTCTCTTTCATCGAATCAAAATGAGACCACAGAACCCTCAGTTCAGCACCCCTGGCAGTCTGGACCAGTTGCCTGCAGTTGGTATACAAAATAATAATAGTAGCTAATGTCTTGTTATGATACTATTATTATTATTTTTATTTGACAGATAAGGAAACCAAAGCCAAGGGAGGGTAAGTTATCTTTCCCCAGGCAGAACCTGGGCTGGACTTCTGGTCTGTCTGACTCCAGAAACTACCTCTTAACAAGTACACTATAGCAACTCATTCATTCACTCAATAAGTATTTAATCAGCACCACTTATGTGTTAGCACTGTTTTAGGCACTGGGGATATGCCAGTCAGAAGATCATCTGGTGGATCATGACACTATGTGGGCTTCTGGAAGAGAGAGGTCTTCTGGGGATTAATGACATACATTGGAGGATACATCCATTCGCTAGCAGGATGAGGGATCGCAAAAATGTGAGAGCTCCAAACAGGAGCACAGGCAGTGTATAAAAACCTCAAGCTGTGAGGCAAATGAAGGTAGAGTTTGACCTTAGCCCTGGTCCTAACAGTGTCCTGTGTGCTGAGTATAGGCTGTGGCCCATGCGCCAGTGCTTGAAGTGGAGAACATGTCCCATTTGTCTCTATCACTCTGTGGAGGCCAACCCACCCAGAGCCCCCTAACCATAGGCCAACCTTAGGTTTCCACGTCTGCTCACCTGTTTTGCTTTTAGTAGCTGAATGTGTGGAGAAGGCAATGGCAACCCACTCCAGTACTCTTGCCTGGAGAATCCCAGGGACGGGGGAGCCTGGTGGGCTGCCGTCTATGGGGTCGCACAGAGTTGGACACCACTGAAGCGACTTAGCAGCAGCAACAGCAGCAGCTGAATGTGTGTTGTTCATGGCTCCTTGCAAGAAACACTGTTAGTCGGTCACAGGTGGTGCTGAGGTCACCCCTACTATAGATACATTTCTCCCTTGTAAAGGGCAAAGGAGATATAGATCAAAGGACACCTGGGCCCATGTGCTTCATATGGAGACCCGGGTGAGCTGGAAAGGAAGGAGGAGGAGGGAACTGGGGCAGGCTAGAGCCATGCCATGATTTATTGGCTTGTTTTGCTCCTGCACTTCTGTTTACCCAGCTGGGCCTGCTGCTGCCCAGGGTCCCGGCATGTGCACAGCCACTCTGGCCAGTCTTTATGGGAGTGTCAGAGAGAGTGTGGTCTGCACCAGCTCCTGGTAAAACTGAGGCAGTGGAATTTGTCTTTGATGGTTGCAACATCCCTGCCCATTGGGCCTTTTCTCATCCTCCTGGGGCACCCGCTCCCAACACACGTATCCTAGTCCCAGCCACAAAATCCTTTGAGTCTTTTTCTCCTTAGTGGAGCCTGGCATCACTCAGGCATCTAAGACATACCTATGTTAACAGGTAAGCATCTGCCAACAGCCTCAAGCCTAATTCTTCTAGCATTTAAAAATGCTGGGCACCTCTTTAATTAATCCATTCAAGGGAGATAAGAACAGAGTGCCTCAGGAGAAGAAATGAAACAAATAGCTTAGAGAAAAGATGAAGGTTTAAGAACATGAATCAAGTCCCTGGTCTTCTAGGCCAGTCTTCTAAATTCTGGCGTCTTGATAAATCTCGTTGACTGCTTTAAATAGAGAAGTCTTGGCAGCCCCAAAGTAGAATGATTTCAGAACTCTGTGTGTGCATGTGCACAAGACAGAGAGAGAGAGAGGGAGGGGTGAGACAGAGAGATGGTGGTGGTGGTCAGGATTTGAGATTTAAAAGGCCCCTCCACGTACATGTGGTCAATGACCTGTCAGTGCATAGAATCAGCTCTGTGTGTGCTGTGCTTAGTCACTAGTGATGTCTGACTCTTTGCAACCCTGCCAGGCTCCTCTGTCCACAGGGATTCTCCAGGCAAGAATGCTGGAGTGTGTTGCCATACCCTCCTTCAGGGGATCTTCCCAACCCAGGGATCCAACCCAGGTGTCCCACATTGTAGGCGGATTCTTTACCATCTGAGCCACCAGTGAAGCCCAAGAATACTAGAGTGGGTAGCCTGTCCCTCCTCTAGGGGATCTTCCTGACCCAGGAATCGAACCAGGGTCTCTTGCATTGCAAGTTGTTTCTTTACCAGCTGAGCTACCAGTGAAGCCCCAGAATCAGCTCTACTTTTCTTAAATACCAACCAAAGCGATTTAGCAGCAGCAGCAGCAACCTGAAACCAAACAGAAGAAAGTAGCAACTGTGGCAGAGGGCCCTGGGTCTTGAGTGAGCACCAGAGTGGGGTGGTCCTGAGTGGGAGTTTTAAACCCTAGTGCTGGTGGCGCTAGTGGTAAAGAATCTGCTTGCAATGCAGGAGACCTGGGTTCAGTCCCTAGGTCAGGAAGATCTTTTGGAGAAGGAAATGGCAACCCATTCCAGTATTCTTGCCTGGAAAAAATCTCACGGACAGAGAAGCCTGGTGGGTTACAGTCCATGGGGTCACAAAGAGACAGACACGACTGAGCACACAGGTATGTACTGCTGCTTATTAACTCTTTGACCAGAGGCAAGTTGCTAGCTTAGCTTAGCTTCTCTTGGTCTTCATTGCTGTGGATATCAAACGTGATAAAGTCTGTCAGACACTTAGCACCCCATCTGCATGATCAGTACATGAGGGCTGTGATGATCAAGGTGAGGATTCTGAGGAACAGAAGCTGGGACACCTGAAAGCTTCAGCACTTTTGATGTTCCTTCCTAGTGTTCCCACAGTTGAAAGGAAAATGTGGAAGGTGGACACAATCCAAGCATCCACTGATGGATGAATGGATAAACAAAAAGTAGTATACACATACAACGGAATACTATTTGGCCTTAAATAAGAAGGAAATTCTGACACATGCTACATGGATGGACCTTAAAAACATTATGCTAAGTGAAATGAGTCAGTCACAAAAAGGTAAATATTGTATGATTCCACTTACATGAGGGACCTGTAGTAGTCTGATTCATGGAGACAAAGTAGGATGGTAGTTGCCAGGAGTTCAAGGTAGGGGGGAAAGGAAAGCTGTTTAATGGGTACAGAGTTTCAGCTCTGGAATATGAAGAGTTCTGGAGATAGACGCTGCACAACCATCTATCTCCAGAAAGATGTAAATATATATGCCACTGAACTGTACATTTAAAATGGTTAAAACGGTAAGCTCTATGTGTGCGTGTGTGCATGCTAAGTTGCTTCAGTCATGTCCGACTCTTGGCGACCCTGTGGACTGTAGCCCACCAGGCTCCTCTATCCATGAGATTCTCCAGGCAAGAATATTGGAGTAGGTTGCCATGCCCTCCTCTAGGGGATCTTCCTGACCCAGGGATTGAACCCACATCTCTTACATCTCCTGCATTGGTAGGCGGGTTCTTTACCACTAGCACCACCTGTATGAGAATGGATGGGATTAGGAATGTAAGTGTGAGGAATGAGAGAAGGGAAAAGCACAGTAAATAGATGAGTGCTCCAGGGAAAGCCTTGCTGGGACTCCACTATGTTCTACCCTACTGTGAGAGGGTAGCTAATTTCCATAAAGGGGCAGAGACAGAGAAAACAGAAGTAGAAGAGGATGATGGCCTGGGGTTGTCAATGCCAAAGAAAAGATGCAAAAGAATGGAGGTTTCTGAGCTCTGAAAACGTAGCAAGCTAGGAAAGAAGGCTCCATCCCAAGACTATGGTCACCTGTGGTGAGCACCGAAGCCCACGTGGACCACAGCTGCAGCCAGGCGGGGAGACCTTAGCTGTGGAAGAGGAGGTGCCTTAGGCTGGCCTGAGATTAAAAAAAAAAACAAAAACGGCAGAAATTCATGAATGCAATCACCTCAACTCTCCATTGCTTCCAAAATAGAGTGTCTGGGACCAGCCTCTCCACTTCTTCCAATCTTGCTCCCTCTGGCTCCACGGGCCCCTCAGGGATGCCCTTTCCCTGCAGCTGGGCTGCCTGGTTTCCCTGAACAAGAGGATGTGGAGGCGAGTCTTCCAGTCCTCACATCCCCAGCAGCCCCGCCTCCTGGCTGGACCATCCTGGCCCCTGTGCACATGGCGCCTGTCCATGTGGACACACCTGAGTCCAGGACCAGCACAGGCTGCAGGGCTCCCAGCCCAGGCACGGAGGTAATTAGGCACGTCTTCTCTGCTCCTGAAGTAATGTTTATTTGTCTTCTAAATTCTGCCAACCAAAATGGCTTAGGCTGTGACTTACCATCACACCGTTATGTCATACTTCCTTACTGCTTTTATGACCAAGAAAGACTCCAGGCACAGTAGCCATATTATGTCCCAGCAAACTCCTGCCCAAATTAAGTCCCTGTTTCTGGTCCCTGTCACTGGTCAAAAATGACATCCAAGTATAATTGCTGTTTTAGGGGCACATTTTAGGGCAGAGGCAAAAAATAATGAATGTACCTTTTTCTGACTGAATTTGCATCTGTGTTTTTACCCTCTCCTGGCAAACATGGTTTATGTTTATTTAAACAGCCCTTAATAAAAATGTACAGCTGCAAAGCATCTTACTGCTCAATGCTTTCTGGTTAAGAAAATTGCCCATAATCATAGTTGACTTTCCTATTCGTAACAGAATATTACTTTTCACTGATGCATGGCTGCGGCCCAATGTGTGAACATTATAAACGCAGTGGGAGGCTTATCTGAAGTTTCAAGCACTTCATTCGTTCATTCCTTCAGTCAATCAACAAACGTGTGGGGTGTAGGACCTTTTAGAGCGCAGGGGAAAGGCACCACATGAGAGGCATGAGAGACTGTGTCAGGTCACCAATATGGTGAAGATAACCACTGTCAACCACAACTGATGTGTCAAGATTGGCTGCAAAGGGTTGCGTCAATAATTTGTTGCTGATGATAGTGAATGTACCAAAATTGCTGAATGATTTACTTTAGTTGTAAATTGGAGTGGATTCAAGATTATCTTTATGCTAACAGTGTCATTCTCACTTGCTTGTATTTCAGTATGTTTTAATGAGACTTAAGAGAAAAGAGTCTAATTACCAGCCAGCATGCTAAGAACCGTGTATTCCCTGAATATACCCATGGGAGTTTGTCATGCTTGTGAACGTCATCTGTCGTTGTATCACAGTTTAGAATTGTTGGAGGGGCACAGAAGGTGCGTGTTATGAGGAGGAGTAGAGAGAGAGGAACCTGGGGAGGTCTGATGGGTAGGTGGCACTTTTCAGAGCTTGAATAAACACATTTTCGACCAGATTGCTCCAAATTTTGCAGAGCTAATTATGGTTGGTATCATACAGCTACTGTTTATTGACTAAGTTCCAGTCTTTCCCCTGTTACAGAGATGGGATCTTAAAGTAGTGACTTTCAGCACATACTTATGACTTTAGCCTGTCTTGGAGAAGCCATAATTATGTATCTCACAGTCGACTGCTCCTGGTACTGGCTGCATTGCATGTTGAGCTCCTTAGAAATGAGAATGTGACCCAAGAGGCAGTTTCCAAGCTAGGCTTCATGGAGTGATTGTATTGTGCACCTCATATATCTGTCTTGGAAAATAGATGGAAATTTTCAGTAAAGACTCAAACTAGAAAAGGAACTTACTAATAATGACCTTGATATGCTATCTCTGTGGCTTCCCTGGTGGCTCAGTCAGTAATGAGTCTGCCTGCAATGCAGGAGACCTGGGTTCGATCCCTGGGTCAGGAAGATCCCCTGGAGAAGGAAATGGCAACCCACTCCAATATCCTTGCCTGGAGAATTCCATGTATAGAGGAGGCTGGTGGGCTACAGTCCACGGGATCACAAAGAGTCGGACACAATTGAGTGACTAACTTTCACTTTCATGCTATCTCTACTGGGTGTGGGGGGGTGGTGTTGAGGGTACAGAGAAGGGATGCCCGTGTTGCCTTACTTTTCCAATATAAAATGTATTTCTGGAATTAACCAGAAGATAGATGGAATAATACCTCACAAGCAAATAGAACAAGCCATTGGCTTGGTGTTCTGATTTGAAGGGTACTGGAAATGTTTCCCCACCCCTGAAACTATTCTTCCACTGGTGCTTGATTTTCTAACATTAGAAATTGTGGTAGGATTACTTTATTTGTTTAAAAACTATGCTTTGTTCTTTAAACCGTTTTTCTTTTTTCAAACATATGCTTTGGGAAAGGAGGATACTTTTTTTAAAAAATAAGAAGCACATTCAGGAATGAACTGGAAGCCTGCTAGAACTGTTGTTCAGAAGACCAATTGTGTGGAGATGCAACCTCAGTAATTAATCAGTGAGAAGCTAGCCGCCAAATATCTGATGAGAGGGAGGAGGCCCTCTCCTTTGAGGGGGGAAAATGACTCCCTTCTGATTGAAAAAGCACCATCCCAGACCTTCTTGCTGCTGACATGCAGATGTACATCTGGCTGTAATCTCTCACTCCCTGCTAGCTTTTGCCAAACTGTGTGGAACAGAAATCTTGTTTCTCCCCCATGTAAGGAGACAGAGAGAAATTGAATAGTTACATAGTTAAAATTCTGAGCACTGGCTAGGAGAAGGAACATGCCCAAAGCAATAAAAAGACTCTCACTTAAAAACTGTGACTGAAGAAAGATTCGAGCAGTTTAAACAACTGGTTGAGTTGATCTGGGTGAAGAGAGTAGGTGTCTCAAAGCCACAGACAAGTCTTGATACGCTGCAGACAAGCCAAGAAATCTTCAAATTGTGTTAAATCTACTCAAGGTTGTTGAACAAGATAGAACAAATGCTTGATAAAATTTGACAGGATTTATTTGCACCTAGGTGTCTGTGTTTCAATACATCTTGCTCTACATTGTATTTTCTGTGGAGTTGTCTTAAATGTGGGTTTATTTATGAGTGAAAGCAGAAATGAGCCAGGAAATGTGCTCTGTTCCCTCCCTTGGAGCTGTCCCACTTAAGGGAAACCTATCATTCTGTCAGAGTGGTGGCAACTCACCCAAACTGCAGGACTAGCACATTTAGGAGGAAAATCACACCCTTTGAAGTTTTGTCTTCAAAATCTGTTAACTCACAATTCACAAGTGACAGCAAACACCCCCATGCCTATACCTTTGGATTAAATACTGCAGCCTTCTTTAAAAGTGAAAATGTCCCTGGGAAGGATAACATATAAAGTTAGTAGGTCCTTAATACGGTGGTTCCCCAAACTGAGTATTTATCAGAACCATCTGACACCACATCTTTCATTTCTATCGAGAACTTTAAAAATGCAGGAAAGTATAGAAAAGAATATAGCAAACATTTGTGCTTCTGTGCAGAGTGGAAATACACTATTTACTTTGTCTTCCATTAAAAAAAATAGAATACTTTAATAGAACAGACTTTTAAGTAGTTTATTTTTTAAAACAAACTACAGGAAAAGTTGGAGTTCCCTTAATCTCTCACTTCTCGTCCATCCATTTTCCTTAATTTGATACGTTTTCTTCCAGGCCATAAATAATACATTAAATTTGTATCCACTCTTTAAATTCAGCATTATATTCTTGAGAGCAGTTCATGTGGGTGCATAATGATCTAGTTGTTTTCACTGCTGAACTGTAACCTATAGTACAACCATGACATTTCATTTATTCATTCCCCAATTGATGAATTTTTAGGTTGTTTCCGTTTTTTTTTTCTATTAAAAACAACTTGCAGTGAACACTGGTGTCCATGTATCTTTGCACACTGGGTAGTGAAAAATTCTCCAGAGTATGTACCATTTAGACAGTAGAATGGGATTGCCAGCTTAAAAAGTATGCACACTTTTAGTTTTCTGGGTCTTAGCAGATTGCTTTCCAAAATGTCTACCAAATAACAATCCCACCAGTGATCTCTGTGGTCCCATGACAGCATACCATTGGCAACTTTCGAGTTTTAATTTTTGCCAATCTGACAATTAAAACTGATATCCCCCCTTAAAAATGTCCCTGAATATTAGTGAGGTTGAGTATCTTTTCATATATTTATAGGTGATTCTAGTTTCTTTGGTCTATTGCCTGTTAGTAATCTTTGCCTGTTTTTCTTTTGGGTTGATTGCCTTTTTAAAATTGATTTATTATATGTCCTTTAGATGCTGCTTCTTTTCCAATTTTTGCAAGGCAAATATCCCCTCCTACTATATGGCTTGTTTTAACTTTATTGTGTTGCCTTTTTGCTGTAGACGTTTTAATATTTAATACAGCCACATTTATCTATATTTTCAATTAAACTTTGTGAGGTTTTGGGTGTGATTAATGAATTCTTCCATACTCTGAGACTATAAAGGTATTCTATATTTGCATCAGAATGTTATGAAATTTTGCTTTTAATATTTAGATCTTTAATTCATTTTGGACTGATTTTCAGGCAGGATTTGAAGAAGTTATCTAATTTTTATCTTTTCTCACAAGGATCATTTTAAAGCCATTCATTGAAAAGTCTCTATCATATTCTCCATAATTTATAATCAACCTCTGTTGTATATCCCGTTGTCTTAGATTCATATGAGTTGTTTTTAAACTCTTTAGTATTCCACTGATTTGTTTATCCATCTGCCAGTATCACACCACACTGTTTTAATTGCTATAACATTATAATAAATGTTGAGAATCTGCCCCCCTCCCCATTGATCTTCACAATTGTTTTGCCTATTCTTGATGCCTGACTCTTCTGTATAAATTTTAGAATCAGCTTGTCAGGAGCCATTAAAAATCCTGGTGTGATTTTTTTAATATTTAGTTTGGGGCGTGTCAGGTCTTAGTTGTGGCACATGGGATCTCTCCTCATGGCACATGGACTTCTCTCTAATTGAGGCACCTGGGTTTAGTAGTTGTGGCACGTGTGCTTATTTGCCCCACAGCATGTGGGGTCTTATTTCCCCACCAGGGATTGAACCCCCATCCTCTGCATTGGAAGACAAAGTCTTAACCACTGGACCACCATGGAAGTACCCCTGGTGTGATTTAGACTGAACTTGAATTAAGTTTATAGATCAGTTTGAAAAGAGTTGCCATCTTGATGTTGAGTCTTCTCATACATCATCATAGTATATCTCTCCTTTTTGAGGTTACCCTTTTCTAAGCTTTTAATTTTCATATAATTATGAAATCATAGGATGATGGAAAATGTAGTATAGAAACATCTCCTTTACTGTTCACCCATCTTCTCACAATGATTGCATCTTGGTTTTTCAAACAACTTTATTGAGGTACAACTGATATAAAAAACACTGGACATATTTAATGTGTATTATTTAACTGGTAATTTGATGAGCTTGAAGATATGTGTATACTCATGAAACCATCACTACAATCAGCTATATGACCCCTCTGAAAAATTTTTTTTGCCTCCGTTTTTGGCAGTTGTCGTTCTTTTGTCATTAGAAACTTAACATGAAATCTACCCTCTTAACGTGTTTTTAAGTGAACAATGCTGAATTGTTGACTATAAACAAAGTATTGTAGAGCAGATCTCCAGAACTTATTCCTGTTGCATAACTGAAACTTTGTCAGTGATTACATTTCACATAACTAGAATACAGTATCAAAATGAGGAATTTGACTTTGATTCCATGTTTATGTATACTTCTAAGCCATTTTATCCTGTGTAGACTTGTATAATCACCACTGTAATCAAGATACAGAACTATTCCATCACCACAAAGATAGCCTGGATGCTATGCTTTTATAGTTACATCCATCCCATCTCTGACTCCTGAAAACCACTAATCTGTTTATCTCCACAATTTTGTCATTTAAATAATATTATATAAATGGAATCATATAGTATGTGACCTCTTGAGATTGTCTTTTTTTATTCAACATAAGTCCTTAGATATTCATCCATGTTATTATGTGTATCAATGATTTTCTCTTTTTTTGGATTATGTCACTTTGTTGAGCCATTCACCTATTGATGCATATTTTAGTTGTCTTTGTTTTGGGTGTTTTCTGATTGTTCTGTCTTTTGTTTCTCTATTTTCATTTTCTTGTTTTTCTGTGCATTACCTGAACATTTTTTAGAATTTCATTTCCATTTATCTACAGATTTTTTTTAATGTATCTCTTTGGATAGCTATATACATAACTTTTCACAGTCTATTGATGTCACCATTTATCTACTAGAGGAAACTATAAAATTTTTGCTTCTCTTTATGACCCCCTCCCCCTCAGTTTATAGTATATAAATAATTTTCTTAAATATTTCTTCTACATACATTGAGAACTATCAGATGTTTTTACCTTGTGCTTCAATCATCAAACATAATTTAGAAAACTCAAGAGAAAAGAAAAAAAAGAAAGAAAACTCAAGAGAAAAAGGAAAGCCTATTGTATTTACCCATATTTTGTTCTTTGTTGCTCCTCCCTTCCTGATATTCTATGATTCCTTCTTTTATTATTTCTTTCTGTCTGAAAAACTTCCTTTACCATTCTTTTTGTTGGCTGCTCCACATTGCTTATGGGATCTTAGTTCCCTGAGCAGGGATTGAGCCTGGGCCCTCCACAGTGAAAGCCCTAAGTCCTAACCACAGGACCACCAGGGAATTCCCCCTTTAACCATTCTTTAAGGGTTGGCTTAAAGGAGAGATAAGAAAGCCTTCCTCAGTGATCAATGCAAAGAAGTAGAGGAAAACAATAGAATGGGAAAGACTAGAGATCTCTTCAAGAAAATTAGAGATACCAAGGGAGCATTTCATGTAAAGATAGGCACAATAAACAACGGAAATGGTATGGACCTAACAGAGGCAGAAGATATTAAGAAGAGGTGACAAGAACGCACAGAAGAACTGTACAAAAAAGATCTTCATGACCCAGATAATCACGATGGTGTGATCACTCACACTCACCTACAGCCACACATCTTGGAATGCAAAGTCAAGTGAGCCTTAAGAAGCATCACTACAAACAAAGTTAGTGGAGGTGATAGAAGTCCAGTTGAGCTATTTCAAATCCTAAAAGATGATGCTGTGAAAGTGCTGCACTCAATATGCCAACAAATTTGGAAAACTCAGCAGTGGCCACAGGACTGGAAAAGCTGTTTTCACCCCAATCCCAAAGAAAGGCAATGCCAAAGAATGTTCAAACTACTGCACAGTTGCACTCATCTCACATGTTAGCAAAGTAATGCTCAAAATTCTCTAAGCCAGGCATCAACAGTATGTGGACAGTGAACTTCCAGATGTTCAAGCTGGATTTAGAAAAGGCAGAGGAACAAGAGATCAAATTGCCAACATCCATTGGATCATAGAAAAAGCAAGAGAATTCCAGAAAAACATCTATTTCTGCTTTATTGACTATGCCAAAGCCTTTGACTGTGTGGATCACAACAAACTCTGGATAATTCTTCAAGAGATGGGAATACCAGACCACCTGACCTGCCTCCTGAGAAATCTGTAAGCTGGTCAGGAAGCAACAGTTAGAACTGGACATGGAACAACAGACTGGTTCCAAATAAGAAAAGGAGTACGTCAAGGCTGTATATTGTCACCCTGCTTATTTAACTTATATGCAGAGTACATCATGAGAAATGCTGGGCTGGATGAAGCACAAGCTGGAATCAAGATTGCCGGGAGAAAGATCAATAACCTCAGATATGCAGATGACACCGCCCTTATGGCAGAAAGTGAAGAGGAACTAAAAAGCCTCTTGATGAAAGTGAAAGAGGAGAGTGAAAAAGTTGGCTTAAAGCTCAACATTCAGAAAACTAAGATCATGGCATCTGGTCTCATCACTTCATGGCAAATAGAGGGGGAAGCAATGGAGACAGTGAGAGACTTTATTTTCTTGGGCTCCAAAATCACTGCAGATGGTGAATGCAGCCATGAAATTAAGAGATCCTTGCTCATTGGAAGAAAAGCTATGACCAACCTAGGCAACATATTAAAAAGCAGAGACATTACTTTGCCGACAAAAGTCTGTCTAGTCAAGGCTATGGTTTTTCCAGTAGTCATGTATGGATGTGACTGTTGGGCCATAAAGAAAGCTGAGCACCAAAGAATTGATGCTTTTGAACTGCGGTGTTGCAGAAGACTCTTGAGATTCCCTTGGACTGCAAGGAGATCAACCAGCCAATCCTAAAGTAAACCAGTCCTGAATATTCACTGGAAGGACTGATGCTAAAGCTGAAGCTCCAATACTTTGGCCACCTGATGTGAAGAACTGACTCACTGGAAAAGACTCTGATGTTGGGAAAGATTGAAGGCAGGAGGAGAAGGGAACGACAAAGGATGAGATGGTTGAGTGGCATCACTGACTTGATGGACATGAGTTTGAGCAAGCTCCAGGAGTTTGTGAAGGACAGGGAGGCCTGGCATGCTGCAGTCCATGGGGTCGCAAAGAGTCGGACACGACTGAACAAATGAACTGAACTGAACTGAAGGGTTGGCTTACTATTGACAAATTCTCTTAACTTTCCCTCATCTGAGAATTCCTGCAGGTCACTTTTGTTAGATGTAGAATTCTGTGTTGGTAGTTCTTTTCTTTCAGCACTTGAAAAATATTGTGTCACTTCCTTGTGACCTCCGTAGGTTCTGGAGAAATCCACACACATTGGAATTGTTTTTCCCTTATAGTTAAGGTATCATTTATCTCTAGCTGCATTCAAGATTTTTTCTTTGTATTTAGTTATCATAAGTTTGACTATGTATGTCTGCCTGGATTTCTTTGGGTTTATCCTTTGGGAGATGAGTTTTTGTTCAATCTTGAGTGTGATTTGTAACTATGTAACTAGGTTTTAAGCATGGAAGCAACAAGATCTCACTTATATCCTTAAAAGATAACTTTGGCTACTGTGTAAAGAAAAGATGCTAGAGGGACAACAAGGGACTTTGAAAGATCAGTTAGGTGGGTAATGCAGTAGCCTGGGTGACAGGCTATAGTGGCTTGGATTAAGATGGTAACAAGTGAATATAGCAGTACATGTAGAGAGAAAGGGGCAGATTTGAACTCTATTTTGAAGAGAGACTTGAAAAGACTTGAAAGATTCATCATATGGGGGCTGAGGTTAAGGAGAAGAGGAAAAATCAGGTTGATGTCTTATTTGGGGCTAGAGTAACTATGTGGATGATGATGCCACTTTCTAAATTATGGAAGACCAAGATAGGAGTATATTTTGGGGTGAAATTAAGAGTTCTCTTTGGGTCACATTACATTTAAGATTCTGTGACAGATATACAAACAGATATTCCAAGAAGGCAGTTGGATACGAGTGTAAAGTTCAAGAGGTGATGTCAAGATTGTAGAGATAAATTTAAAAGTAACCTGCATATAGATACTGTTAAAGTCATGGGAATGTATGAGATAATCTAGGGCATAGTGACGTTAGAAAAGACGACTAAGCCTTTAGCCTTGGGATATTTTAACATTTAGAGGTCAAACAGAGAAAGACAGCAAAATGACTGAGAAGAAACAGCAAGTATGTAAGAGTAAACCCAGGAATTTACCCTAATGAGATGATTGGACAAGCCTGTAGAGATATACACATACAAGAATGCTCATCATAGAATTTTTATAACACTATATATTGGAAATAAATGTCTTTAGAGAGATGACAAATAAGTCATGCTACATACATGCTACATAATATGCCGGGGAGACATTAAAGGGATGGCATAAATCAATATTTATTGATATATAAAGAGGTCCATTCTAAAGGAGATCAGCCCTGGGTGTTCTTTGGAAGGAATGATGCTAAAGCTGAAATTCCAGTACTTTGGCCACCTCATGCGAACAGTTGACTCATTGGAAAAGACTCTGATGCTGGGAGGGATTGGGGGCAGGAGGAGAAGGGGACGACAGAGGATTAGATGGCTGGATGGCATCACTGACTCGATGGACGTGAGTCTGAGTGAATCCTGGGTGTTGGTGATGGACAGGGAGGCCTGGCGTGCTGCGATTCATGGGGTCGCAAAGAGTCGGACATGACTAAGTGACTGAACTGAACTGAAGGAGGTCCACAACACATTATTACATGAAAGAGTAGGTTACAAAATTGCATATATAGTATGATGTAAAATTATATGTAAATTTATTGTAAAATTATATGTGTTTATGTGTGCAGGTGGTCAAGGGGGTAGGAGTTTTGTTTTTCTACTTTATTGATGTATCCCTTGAACCTAAAATAGTGATTAGCTCCTAGTGTTTGCATGCGTGTCCCTTCATATGTGTCTAACTCTTTACAACCCTATGGACATAACCCACCAAGCTCATCTATCCATGAAATTCTCTAGGCAAGAATACTGGAGTGGGTTGCCATACCCTCTGCCAAGGGATATTCCCAACCCAGGGATCAAACCCACGTCTCTTAGGTCTTCGGCATTGGCAGACAGATTCTTTACTACTACCACTACCAGCAGAGAAGGCAATGGCACGCCACTCCAGTACTCTTGCCTGGAAAATCCCATGGATAGAGGAGCCTGGTGGGCTGCAGTCCATGGGGTCATGAAGAGTTGGACACGACTGAGCGACTCACTTTCACTTTTCACTTTCCACTTTCATGCATTGGAGAAGGAAATGGCAACCCACTCCAGTGTTCTTTCCTGGAGAATCCCAGGGACAGAGGAGCCTAGTGGGCTGCCGTCTGTGGGGTCGCACAGAGTTGGACGCGACTGACCTGACTTAGCAGCAGCAGCACTACCGGGGAAGCCGCTTAGCTCCTAGTAGGTGCTAATAAATATTTTTTGAAGGAAATGAATGAACAAATGAATGAATATTGAAAAATGTTCACCAAAATGTTCAGAGTGGTTATTTCTGAGTCTTGTGATTAAGAATATTTCTTTTCCTTTCTTTTATATATGTTTTGTCTTTGTAAACAATGAGTGTGACTTCTTTTTATCAAGAAGAAAGTGTTTTTAATTTTTGAAACCACCATCACCATCATCAGTTACCTATGATCTCCAAATGCCCCTGTTTGGCTGTATTCAGAGCAAGGCAGTTTTGCCATTGTGAATCCGTATTTGGGCAGGAAGATCAGAATGATAGCCAAGAGATACATTGGCTCTTGGAGAGCTTGAGGCAGAAAAAGTGAACTAGGAGATGAAGACCGACAGGAGATGCAAGGAAGAAAGACTCATGCCTTTGGGGAAAAAAAGGACTTGAGCTCAGTTTTCTAAAACAGGGCCACATAGCATAAGCTGAGAGCCCCTTGCAAAATCTGACCCGGGGGGGGGGGGGAAGTCTGTGGAATCCAGAGAGTGCAGTGAATTTTGCAATCTAAATCCTTGACTCACGATTGTGGATGGATAGAGGAGTTAATAAAAGAGTCAAGTTGTGATTCCAAAGATTGTGCTCTTTGGTACAGAAATACCTCATTCCTTTGGCGGCAGCAGTAGAAACTGACAGAAGTCTCTGTTTGAAGAAGACCTTCAGTTCAGTTCGGTCACTCAGTCGTGTCCGACTCTTTGCCACCCCATGAACTGCAGCACGCCAGGCCTCCCTGTCCATCACCAACTCCCGGAGTTCACTCAGACTCATGTCCAGCGAGTTGGTGATGCCATCCAGCCATCTCATCCTCTGTCGTCCCCTTCTCCTCCTGCCTCCAATCCCTCCCAGCATCAGAGTCTTTTCCAATGAGTCAACTGTTCGCATGAGGTGGCCAAAGTACTAGAATTTCAGCTTTAGCATCAGTCCTTCCAATGAACACCCAGGACTGATCTCTTTAGAATGGACTGGATGGATCTCCTTGCAGTCCAGGGGACTCTCAAAAGTCTTCTCCAACACCACAGTTCAAAAGCATCAATTCTTCAGTGCTCAGCTTTCTTCACAGTCCAACTCTCACATCCATACATGACCACTGGAAAAACCATAGCCTTGACTAGACAGAACTTTGTTGGCAAAGTAATGTCTCTGCTTTTGAATATGCTATCTAGGTTGGTCATAACTTTCCTTCCAAGGAGTAAGCGTCTTTTAAGTTCATGGCTGCAGTCACCATCTGCAGTGATTTTGGAGCCCCCCAAAATAAAATCTGACACTGTTTCCCCATCTATTTCCCATGAAGTGATGGAACCAGATGCCATGATCTTAGTTTTCTGAATGTTGAGCTTTAAGCCAACTTTTTCACTCTCCTCTTTCACTTTCATCAAGAGGCTTTTTAGTTCCTCTTCACTTTCTGCCATAAGGGCGGTGTCATCTGCATATCTGAGGTTATTGATCTTTCTCCCGGCAATCTTGATTCCAGCTTGTGCTTCTTCCAGCCCAGCGTTTCTCATGATGTACTTTGCATATAACTTAAACAAGGAGGGTGACAATATACAGCCTTGATGTACTCCTTTTGCTATTTGGAACCAGTCTGTTGTTCCATGTCCAGTTCTAACTGTTGCTTCCTGACCTGCATATAGGTTTCTCAAGAGACAGGTCAGATGGTCTGATATTCCCATCTCTTTCAGAATTTTCCAGAGTTTGTTGTGATCCACACAGTCAAAGGCATTGGCATAGTCAATAAAGTAGAAATAGATGTTTTTCTGGAATTCTCTTGCTTTTTCCATGATCCAGCGGATGTTGGCAATTTGATCTCTGGCTCCTCTGCCTTTTCTAAAACCAGCTTGAACATCAGAAAGTTCACAGTTCATGTATTGGTGCAGCCTGGCTTGGAGAATTTTGAGCATTACTTTACTAGCGTGTGAGATGAGTGCAATTGTGCAGTAGTTTGAGCATTCTTTGGCATTGCCTTTCTTTGGGATTGGAATGAAAACTGACCTTTTCCAGTCCCATGGCCACTGCTGAGTTTTCCAAATTTGCTGGCATGTTGAGTGCAGCACTTTCACAGCATCATCTTTCAGGATTTGAAGTAGCTCAACTGGAATTCCATCACCTCCACTAGCTTTGTTCATACTGATGCTCTCTATTTTTTTTCCTGTAGCTATATAAAAAGCAAATCAGGTCATATTCTTTGAATAATTGATTGGACATTCTTTGGGATTTCATATATGTGTTTGCCAATCACTCTCTGGCCTCCCCTCCAATCCCCCACATTAGCCTTTTACTCCTCCTCACCAGAAGATACTCTCCTGGAAGGTTAATCTCCTGCTAGTGTTTCTACTGTACTATATTATGTTAAATGAGTGATCATTTCCTTCCTGGCCTTGAGTTACAAAATGCTGTTCTGTTGCCCAAGTCTTGGATAGTGTGGGCTCCAGGAAAAGGGTGGTGGCAGAAATGAGATTGCCAGATAAAATACAGAATGCCCAGTTAAAATCTCAATTTAAGGTACCCAAAGATTTGTTTGGTATAAGTATATCCCAAGTATTGCATGGGACATACTTATACCCAAAAAAGTCATTGTTGATCCGAAATTCAATTTTAACTAGACGTCTTTTTTTCCCTTCTAAATCTGGCAACCTTAGGTAGAGGGGAAAAAAAAACTCAGTGTGATACAAGCAGTTTCTCAGTGCTTTTCATCCAAAACTTACCAGATGTTTCTTCGATGGACTTTCAATTTGCAAAAGGAGAACATAACTAACTGATTAAGTCAAGATTAGACTGCAAATCAGTGCTAAGGGTGGAAATGTAAGTTTTCAAGTTCTCCAACACATGATCTAATTCAGTGGTCTCTTTATCAATAATTTATTGGCTAGGAGGAAGCAAGATTAGAATTATCACAAGGCACATATCCCCATGAAAAGTAAAATTAAAAAAGAATCTAAAGGCAACAACTTTTAAGGTCTTAATTTTCTCTAGACTATGAACATGACTATGTTTAGTCTCTAAGATAGTATTTCTCAGTGTGGGGTCCTTGGACAACTTGCATCAGAATCATTTGGAAAGCAGTCTGTAAACACAGACAGTGAAGATAATAGATCCTTTCAAGGACTGAGCCCATGGTCTTTTTCTCACCAACACCACAGTCACTTCCTCTATCTCCAGAGCCTTTAGTTCCACTAATAGCTTTTATTCAGAGGATCTCAATGACAGAGGGTTTGTGGGTTATTTTTAGGGCTTTTTTTTTTTTTATTACACATTACAAAAGCAAAATTGTTTAAAGAAAACACTGTTAAAAGGCAAAATTGAAGAGGGATTTGACACCTCTTCCTAACACACCCAAATACAGGTATCCAAAATAACTGTTAAATGTAAGAGAACAGATGATTTATCTCACCTATATTAAATCACAAATTTAATCCGATCTTGGAAACTGAAAAAGTCTCTATCAGCTTCGTCTTGCCTTGGTGCCTAGTTAGTCCATAAAATTTATTCTCTACTTTTCCTTTTCCTCTCTACTCTTCCTCCATGAGGACTAATCATATCTTAATAATTTGGTACCAAGCCACAGTATAATTGCTCCAGGTCAATACTGTACCTTATCAGGCTGGGGGGCAGAAACTATTATAAAAAATTAAAAAGGATGAGGTCAAGAGGTACAACTTGAGTTTCAAAGCATCTCTAGGATGTGTGTATAACCAGAATGCCTTTTTAAATTGAAGAATTATGATTACTGTCTGTTAGAGCAAAGCAAATGTGTTCAATCAATCTGTCTTTTCACATTTATAGCAAACAGCCTCACACTTGGTCAATTCCTTAATCACATGCTAATAAAAATAACATAAATACTTTAGTAACTCACCCCATGCTACTAAAATGCAAGTAACCCAAGATGGCTTGACTATGTTGTTCTCATCTTGTTTTATCACCAGGGACTCGATTCTTCTTAGTTAGCCTTATGTGCTGCCAGTTGATACTTGCCTAAATATTTTCTTCATACTCAGAACATTATAGTTACTTTTTAAGGCTTCAAATATTTCCAACTAATTCTAGAAATACGTGAGGTACGCCTGAAACGCCGACAGCTGTAGCTTAGATCCAAAATAGTCAGGCTTGATCTAGGAGACACATTGAGCAAACAGAACCAGGAGTTTGAAGGTGACAGCTGAACAGGCATCAGTAGGAAACTGCCAGGTGCTTAGTTGATCCAGCTAAGGATGGGAACAGACAGATTCCATTTCCAGAAATAGAACCGAGGATGCCAACAAGTCACGGGATATATGTGATAGCTCAAATCTCCCCTTCCATTTTCTGAGGAGTTTGGGGAGATCTCAAGAACCTTAAAGCTTAAACTGTGAAAATGTGTCTAATGATCTAATGTCTAATGTGTCTAATAATCTTCAACATCGACTTGTTTAGCTCTTATTATTTTCAAGTCACATTGCTGGGCACTATGGGGGAATACCAAGAGGTTTATAATACAGGCTCTACTCACACAGAGTTTTCACACCAGTTGAGGAAATGACACAAGTATGGGGAAATCCTATCTTATGAGGGATTAGGATCCTGGTGAGCAAAAATAATAATAATTTATAAACAAAATACTCCCCAGAAATTCCTTTGAAATGCACTACATTGGAGACAGACATATTTTTCAGTAAGCCCAACATGGATTTGTTTTAATTTTTCCCTCCAACTTTATACAGGATAAGTCTTTCTCTAGTCAAGAACTAAGCTTATTAACTTGCATTCTGGGACCCTATTGAATTTGTAAAGCATATATATTTAAGCATGATAGTCACACAATGAGAGGCAAATTAGAACCAACACCATTTGAGGGATTCACATCTTCCAGTTCACATTAACTCCAGACCAAAGCTTATTGAATGGGATGGTGAATAGAATTGCCCACTTGATTTAAATTATTCCCCCCTCTAGTTCTCTTTTTAAACACTGACAAATTTGTATAAGTGTTTGCTTATGATGTACCTCTCCATACCCATGTGAGAAGGCAAGCTTCATCATTTATTGACTGTACAACCTTGGCCAAGTGAACCACACCAAGCATCGATTCCCTCAGCTGTAAAATGAGGATAATGATTGCATCTTCCTGACAGGATTGTTCTGCTGATCAAATGCAATGATGCTTACAAAACTGCTTAGCCTGGCACTTAGTAATATAAAAGTCCCAATAACGGTGAACTATTCTAAAAAAAAAATTATATATATATATGTAGACTGGTTAACCATTATTGAAGCTTTTATTTATATAAATATGTACAAAATTGCCGAGGTTTTTTGGCCAGGGGGAAAATTGCTTTTTATTTTTTATTTGTCTTTTTTTCAGCTTCATTGAGGTATAATTAAGTATACATCATGGGGATTTGATATACATATACAATGTGAAAGGATTCCCAGCATCTACTAATAGTTAATTAACATATCTATCACCTCAGATATGTATCTTTTTTGGGGGGTAGAATATTTAATCTCTATTTTCTTAGCAAATATCAATTATACAATACAGTGTTATCAACCAAATTCACCATATATAATATTAGATCCTCAGACTTTATCTTATAGCTGAAAGTTGGTACCCTTTTACCAACCTCTCTCTACTTTCCACACCTCTCAGCCTCAGGCAGCCACTTTTCTACTCTCTGTTTCTAAGAGTCTGACCTTTCTCTTTGGATTCCACATGAAAGTGATATCATGAAGTATTTGTCTTTCTCTACTTGTTTACTTCACTTGCCATAAAGTCCCTCAAGGTTCATCCATATTGTCACAATGGCAGGATTTCCTTCTTTCTCATGGCTGAATAATATTCCATCATTTATATATGCCACATTTTCTTTACCTATTCATCCATCAATGGACAATTAGGTTGTTTCCATATCTTGGCTATTGTGAATAATACTGCATTGAACATGGGTGTCCCTTGGGCTCCAAGGAGATCAAACCAGTCCATCCTAAAGGATATCAGTGCTGAATAATCATTGGAAGGACTAATGCTTAAGGTGAAACTCCAATACTTTGGCTACCTGATGCAAAGAACTGACTCATTGGAAAAGACCCTGCTGCTGGGAAAGATTGAAGGCAGGAGAAGAAGGGGACGACAGAAGATGAGATGGTTGGATAGTATCACCAACTCGATGGACATGAGTTAGAGCAAGCTCTGGGAGTTGGTGAAGGACAGGGACGCCTGGCATGCTTCAGTCCATGGGATTGCAAAGAGTTGGACATGACTGAGTGATTGAACTGAACTGAACATGGTGTGCATATATCTCTTTGATATCCTGTTTTCATTTCCTTGGATATATACCCAGAAGTGGGATTGCTGAATCATATGGTAATTCCATTTATAAGTTTTTGAGGAACCACCATACCATTTTTATAGTACCTGTACCAATTTATATTCCCAGCAACAGTGAACAAGTGTTCCCTTTTGTCCACATTCTCACCAATACTTATCTCTTGTCTTTTTGATGATAGCTTTTCTAAGAAGTATGAGGTGGTACCTCATAATAGCTTTGATTTGCATTTCCCTGATGATTAGTGATGTTGAACACCTTTTCATGTATCTGTTGGTTTATCTGTCTTCTTTGGGAAGATGTCTATTCAGTTTTGCTGCTCATTGTTTAATCCAGTTTTTTTTTTTTTTTTTTTTGCTATAGAGTTGTAGGAGTTTAAATATTTGGGCTATTAACACTTTATAAGATATATAATTTGCAAATATTTCCCCTTTTCCTTAGGTTGCCTTTCATTTTGCTGATGGTTTCCTTTTCTGTGCAGAAGATTTTTAGTTTGATGTAGTCTGTGTTTTTGGTGTCATATCAAAAACGTTATTGACAAGACCAATCTCAAGGATCTTTTTCTATTAAGTTTTAGGGTTTCAGATCTATAATTCAAGTCTTTATTATGAATTGTTTTTGTGTATGATGTAAGATGGGGTCCAGCTTCATTGTTTTGTATGTGGCTGTCCAGTTTGAACAACACCATTTATTATCCCTTCCGCATTTTGTATTCTTGCCTCCTTTGTCATGAATTAATTGATCATATGGGCATGGGTTTGTTTTGGGGCTCTCTGTTTTCTTTCATGGATCTGTGTCTGTTTTTATGACAACACTATACTATTTTAATTACCATAACTTTGTAATATAGTTTAAAATTAGAACCTATGATGCTTCCAGCTTTATTCTTCTTTCTCAAGCTTGATTTGGCTATTTGGGTCTTTTGTGATTACATACAAATTTTAGGATTTTTTTCTATTTCTGTGAAATATACCATGAGAATTTTAATAAAGATTGCATTGAATCTGTGGATTGCTTTGGGTAGTATGGACATTCCAGCAATATTAATTCTTCCAATTTATGAGAATGGGATATCTTTCCATTTATTTGTGTCTTCTTCAATTTCTTTTCATCTTTAATGTCTAATAGTTTTCAGTGTACAGATTTTTCACCTCTTTGATTAAATTTATTTCTAAGTATTTTATTCTTTTTATGCAATTGTAAATGAGATTGTTTTCTCAATTTCTCTTTCCTGTAGTTCATTATTAATGTATAGAATGCAATTGATTTTTGTGTATTGATTTTGTATCCTACAACTGAATTTATTTATTCTAGCAATTTCTTGATGGAGTCTTTGATGTATAGTATCATATCATCTGCAAACAGAGACAGTTTTACTTTCTCTTTCCTGATTTGAATGCCCTTTATTTCTTTTTCTTTCCTAATTGCTCTGGCTAGGACTTCCAGTATTATGTTGAATAAAAGTGTTGAGAGAGGGTGTCTCTATCTTGTTCCTGATCTTAAAGGAAAAGCTTTCAGCTTTTCACCATTGTGTATGATGTGATCTTATCATATATGACCTACATTTATTATACTATGATAATCCCCTCTATACCCAGTGATTTGAAAGTTTTTTAATCATGAAAGGATGTTGAATTTTGTCAAATACTTTTCCTGTATCTATTGAAATGATCATATGATTGTTATCTTTCATTATGTTACTATGGTATATCACATTGATTGACTTACAGATGTTGAACTAGCCTTGCATCCTTGGAGTAAACCTCACTCGATCATAATGTATGATCTTTTTAATGTGTTGCTGAATGCAGTTTGCTAATATTTTGTTGAGAATTTTTGCATCTGTGTTCATTAAGGATGTTGACCTATATTTTTCTTCTCTTGTGGCGTTTTTGTCTGATTTTGATATCAAAGTAATGCCAGCTTCATAAGATGAGTTTAGAAGCATTCTCTTCTTTTTAA
The DNA here is from genome assembly GCF_002263795.3 of Bos taurus. Classification (NCBI taxonomy): domain Eukaryota; kingdom Metazoa; phylum Chordata; class Mammalia; order Artiodactyla; family Bovidae; genus Bos; species Bos taurus. The sequence goes on along the minus strand of NC_037357.1, from coordinate 18,385,514 downwards.
GAGTTTGAGAAGAATTGGTATTAATTCTTCTTTAAATGTTTGGTGGAATTCACCCATGACACCGTCTGGTCCCTATCTTTATTGGGATCTGTTTGATTATTGATTCAATGTCCTTACTAGTAATTTGTTCAGATTTTCTATTTCTTCGTGATTTAGTCTTGGTAAATCTAACTATAGTTTTGTTGTTTTGTTTATCTTTTCAAAAAGCCAGCTCTTAGTTTCATAGATCTTTCATATAGTCCTTTTAGTTTCTATTTCATTTATTTCTGCTCTGATCTTTATTATTAGCTTCCTTCTAGTAACTTTGGGGATGGCAGAGGATGAAATGGTTGGATGGCATCACTGAATCTACAGACATGAGTTTGAGCAAGCTCTGGAAGGTGGTGAAGGACAGCGAAGCCTCGTGTGCTGCAGTCCATGGGGTCACAAATAGTTGGACACGACAGAGCAACTGAACAGCAACTAACTTTGCACTGAGTTTGTTCTTTTCTTAGTTCCTTGAGGTGTAAAGTTAATTGTTTATTTGAGCTTCTTCTCTTTTTGTAATGTAGGCATTTATTGCCATTGCCTTCCCTCTTAGAACCTCTTTTGTTGCATTGTATAACATCCCATCATTAACTATTACAGAACATGATTGTACGTGGTGTATCAAATGAGAGAGACATGCCTTATCTGTTGAAGAAGTTCAAGGGAGGGAGACATAACTGGATGTATGTTGGCAGGGAGGGGTCCAGGGTGAAGTGATTTTGAACTTGCTGAGGAACGGATAACACTGGAGAATTGGAGGGGTGAAAAGGAGTGGAGGAGCATAAAGAAAAGCAAGGCATTAATGAGTGGGGATGCTCAAGAGACCACAAGTAAATGGGGATGGGTGAGGAAGCTTATGTAGCAGAACATTAAGAGTTGGTGTTGGAGGGGAAAGGCAGGACCTATGCCAGGCTATGATTCTGGAGAAATTATTTGAGATTTTTCACTCAAAGGTGATAGGATGATAAAACTTATCTAAATACACTTTCCAAATGCAGCTCACAGCCACTTCTTACTGGAAGACTTGCTGGACCATTTCCCCTCCTGGATCTCATTCTTCCTTTCCCAAATTGTGTTGATACTGATTGCTCCTCCCCAACAATAATTTTGACCTTAACCTTCTGCCACCTCATCTTGGGAACTCAATGTTTTCTCTCTGTGTGTGGCGTTGTGGAGGCGGTGGGGTGGGGGGGGGGTGCAGTGGAGAGAGATATTTTCTCTGAAGATACAGTCCCACATTCTACTTCCTGTCTGCCATACAGAGCTTAGCACAATGTGGGTTCTGAAGGAAAAATCTGTGAATTAACTCAGTGACTGATTATGAACATGCCTAATTAGAGCAGGAAAAACAAAGAATCCCATAGACAGGGTGATGCTGGCTTTGTGAAGAAAGTAGTAAAATAAAAGAAAGATGGACAGGCTTACCTGTCATAAGCTCATTCCTGAAGGTCTATAGTCAAGTCTTTTTTTCTAACATTTTCCTAAATATCTTTGCCTAAGTTAGTCAGGGACCTGCCAAGCCAAACAAAGGCTAGCTGCCTGACTCAGATAACTGATGTAATGGCTGCAGGGAATGGGGGGCTGGCCAGGAAGAGATGTCCCAAGTGTGGCCCTGTGGGGGAGACCAGCTTCCTCAGAGTCCAGAGGAGGAAGAGAAACAGCCTCTATCTTTAATCACAACTCTTCAAAAAACAAGCTCTGCTGAGAGCAGCAGACTCTGGAAGAAAAAATAGTCTTTGCAAAGGAAACTTTTGTCTAACCTGAGGTCAAGCCCAGGAGTCAAACTGTAAAAGGACTGGAAGGGAGACCCTGGCTATGAAATGAAAGAAGAGAGCCTGTTACACCCTTAGTTCCAAAGAACCACATCACCATGATTGTCACTGTCTGTCTTCCCAAATGCTCATCAAATGGAATTACCCAGCTGTGACAAATCTTCATTTGTCCAATGTGGAAGATCCATGCTTTTCTCATATAAATCTGCACATTATCCTGGTTTGCAAAAGCCTCCAAGCACACCAACAGAAGAAGTAATTTGAAATAGATTCTGGTTAGAACTTGTCCTCTTCCTCATATTTAAGATGATGTCATCTCTGACAATGATACCTGATACCCTGATACCTGTCACCCTCACCAGGCCCCCGCACTGCTTTCTGGATTCCCAGCTGAAACTGTTCCTAAGACCCCCAAATGACCCTTTCCTGCACCTCCACCAATCAGAATCCCATCCATCAGACCACCCATCTTGTGCAGATGTTGGGGAGAAAGCATTTTGATTTAAGTAATGTACACTAAGGTGTAAGTGAGATCATACACAAACCAGCCCAGGTGTGTTTGCATTTCCAGAAGGGCCATCCTAAGAAATAGAATTCTAAACAGTCAAATTTCCAGAGTTATTTCAGGGTGTTGTGTGATGAGACAAGACTTATTGGGCCAACTCAAATACACCACACGGGTAACCACTTCAGCCACATCTGATGCCGTTCCCTTCACTTGGAATGTTTTGGCCTCTCCTGTCTCTCTCCCTCTAAGTCCTATTTTTCCTTTGGGGCTCAACTTGAGTCTTACCCATGAAGCCTGCCCAGAGAGCACCTGGCTTGAATTTCTCGGAAGTCATTGCTCCTCACTTGTTCCATCTGGGTTAGTTTGGTTTCTTCAAGCAGATCCTGAGCTCTGAGAGAAGGAATAATGTTTTAAATTTCTTGCCTATATTCCACAGCTACTGGCATGATGCTAGGCTCACAGGGAGTGTATAAGAAATGTTCATAGTAACTATCATTGTTTTCCCACATGTTATCTAATTTGAGTCACAGCAACTCTGTAAGGTAGGGTGTCGCTCCTCTTGATGTACAAAGAACTTGGTAGGGGGAACACTGCTGAAATGCAAGAAGCTCATTTAAAATCTCTCCTCCCCACCTTTTTTATGGCATTCTCAATTATTCAGTCAATACATGACTTTTGACTTTGACCAGTATGACCAGCACTGTGCTGTCAGAAAAGTAAAGAAGAGACAGACTTGGAGCCCTGCCTTCAAGTTAGTCATGGAGCGGTGGCTCCAAATCTGGTTGATCATCATGAATGCTTCAGGAACTTAACACACAGACTCCTAGTGATCTCCAGACATTCTGATTCAGTAGGTCTGGGATAGGGCTCAGGTCTTTCCTCACAGTCGCTTGAGAAATTCTGGCAATCAGCCATGTTTGAAAACCACTGCTCCAACTAGCCATATGCTGGATGGGCCTGTGGAGATAATTAAGTCAGGTGTTTCCTGAAGAGTAGGGGGCACACCACAGAGGCACACAAACTTTTTTTAAATTATTTTATATTTATCTCAGTGTATACTAGAAAAAATAGAGCTATTTCATAAAACTAAAAAGTTTCTTTTTATTAAAAATGCATTTAATTCTGGCATGTGCTGTGGCATGGATGAACCTTGAAGACATTATGCTAAGTGAAATAAGCCAGACACAAAAGAACAAATACTATATGATTTCATTTAAATAAGATACCTAGAGTAGTTAAATTCAGAGATATGGAAAATAGAAGGGTAGTTGCCAGGGGTTGGGGGAAAGGGGACTGGGGAATTAGTGTTTAATAGAAGTGGGCTTCTAGTTTTGCAAGATGGGAAGCGTTCTGGAGGTGAATGATGGTTATGATTGCTCAACATCATCAATGTACTTAAGGTCATTGAGCTGTGCACTTTAATGTTTAAAAAGGCAAATTTTACGTTATGCCTGTTTTGCCATAGTTTAAAAAATGTATTTAGGTTAAAAAACAAGATAGAAAAATTTTAAGTAAGTAAAAGTAGAGGGAGGTTGCAGATACAGCAAACATGAAGATGCTACACAAACGACTGGTATTCGAGAAGCATTGTCATTTCACTTTCTCTTCTTACTTCGGAGGACACCAAGGCTCAGAGAAGGAGACAAACTTGCCCTATGCTACATATTGAGCCAGAGGCAAGGCCCAGACTAGCACCCAGGTCCCCTGACTCTGTCAGTATTTTTTCATTCCTATCATGTAATTAGTTGCTAAAATATTGTGGCGTAGGCAACAGACATGGAAGGTACACCATGTCTGCCAGAGAAGTCAGAGAGAGCTTGATAGAGGAAGTGGAACTTGACATAGGCCCTAAAAATGGAAGGATTTGTAAATCGGAGGAGATGGAGGGGACGTGCACACAAAGACCCAGAAGCAAGAATGTGGGTGGTTTGTGGTTTATACTGACACAGTGAAGCCGGAACCGTGGCTGGAGCAGTAGGTTTATGCTCTGAAATAATAGATGGTTCTTGAATGATAGGTTAATTTAGACTTGATTCAATAAGCAAAAGGCAACTCTTGTAGAATTTTGAGCACAGGTATAACATGCTGAAAGCAGGCTTACTGAAGGATCTGGCAGTAGCCAATGGGATGGATAGCATGGAATCAGACCACTGAGTGGGCTCTTCTAGGAATCCAGCCATGATGTGACAAAAACCAGAAGTGAGGTGGTGACATTGGGAATACAGAGGCAGAGTAAATCAAAGGCTAATTCAAAAGCAAGTCAAAGGCAGAACTATCAGAACTTAGACATCTATGAAAGGGCAGATGAAGGAAAGAAAGGAATCTAGAATGACTCCAAGTTTTCTAGGCCTGGATGATGGGGTCATGATATTGCCCTTAACTGAGATTTAAAAAGCTGAAAGAGGAGATGATTTGGAGCAAAGGTGAAACATTTGGTTTTGGACGTAGGGAGTCTGAGGTGAAGATGGAACGTCCAAGTAGAGATGGTCTCCAAGTAGCTTGAAATATGAGATTGGAGCTTGGGTTAGAGGTTAGAGGTTATTGAACTCATTTTAATTCTGGGATACTTTACATGAGGATGGCCTTCCAGTGATATATTCATTTTTATTTAGAATTAATTTAAAAGCATATTGTTTTCATAAAGAAATTGTGGTGTAAGACTTTGAACACAAGGGAACAAGCATTTAAATGCCTTCAAAGCCAGAAAACATCAAGGAAAGGGTGGGAATGGCCCATGTGAATAATTATAAATTTTCTCTTCTGGAAAGAAAAGAGAGAAAAACCATGCTGTAATTTCCAGTTGTCCTTTTTTGGAGCTCTAACGCATAGAAGGATTTAGTGTCCTTGTCACCCAATGCAACCTTTCAAAGAACTGCTGGATGAGTCTTTAGCAATGAACCTTTGGGAACACCTTGTATGGGATCCAGCTCCTCTGCAATTAATGCAGTATGGCAGCTGCCTGAATGATTCATATCAGGGCATCACATAACACCACGTAACGTGACAAAATGAGAATGGAGGGATTGACAATATTTGTGGTATTGTCTGTTAAATACTTGCTCAGTGTATGAAAGGCTATACCCCCTTAAGCATGACTGACAAAGCTCTTGGCCTTGCTAACCCCTCAAAATGTCAGCTCTGATTTCTATGAGTCAAACTAATGGAAAATGGCCGAGTTGGGGAAAACAGCAGGTTTGGCAGATGTTCCAGTGTGCTCTGAGAGCGAGCGAGAGGGAAGATGGTTTGCTCTGGACACACTTACAGAGAAGACCGTGGCAACCTTTTCTTTTAAACCTGTTTCCTGGGCTCAGGGCTGGTCATCAGGGAAGCTAGCCCTTTCGCCTCTCTTCCTATTTTCTGTTTCTCTCCACGGAGCTAGTCTTGCCTCCCAGTGCCCAGCACTATCAGACAGCGCCAGGCCCCCACTGTGCGGCCTCACTAAAGCTAATAACAACTACTGTGTATTGAGAGTTGACAGTATGCCAGACATTGTGCGAGGTGCTTTATATATGCATTATCTCATTTCGTCCTCAAACAAACTTATGAGGTAAGTAGTTATTCCCTTCATCGTACAGATTAAGGAAAGTGAAGTTTAAAGAGGTCAAGTAGATTCCACTAAGGCACAAACCCAAGTCCAGCACTCTTTCCACTCCATCACTCGTTGTCACAGAGAGATAGGAAAGAAAGAGAATAGAACTTAGCCAGCCAAAGCAGCCAGTTCAACTCCAGCAATCAGGAGACCCTCGTATCATATTTTTAAGCAATGAACTTCCCAGAAACCTTTAAATCTAACCCCTAAGCAGACTCCACTGATGGTCTCAGGAAACTGGAAAGATGTTTTATACCCTTGACATCAGTAATAGGAGAATTTGGGCCTGACAAAAAGTTTACTGTCACTTTTTAGATGCTTTCAGATGAGAAAACTATAAGACATATTTTCTTGGGGCTTTTCAATGTATTTTGAATTTGAACCATCTAGCCCCTTCCATTGGAGAAGGTGATGGCACCCCACTCCAGTACTCTTGCCTGGAAAATCCCATGGATGGAGGAGCCTGGTAGGCTGTAGTCCATGGGGTCGTGAAGGGTCGGACACGACTGAGTGACTTCACTTTCACTTTTCACTTTCATGCATTGGAGAAGGAAGTGGCAACCCACTCCAGTACTCTTGCCTGGAGAATCCCAGGGATGGGGGAGCCTGGTGGGCTGCCGTCTGTGGGGTTGCACAGAGTCGGACACAACTGAAGTGACTTAGCAGCAGCAGCAGCCCCTTCCATTGGAGAAGGCAATGGCACCCCACTCCAGTACTCTTGCCTGGAAAATCCCATGGATGGAGGAGCCTGGTAGGCTGTAGTCCATGGGGTCACGAAGAGTTGGACACTTACCGAGCTACTTCATTTTCACTTTTCACTTTCATGCATTGGAGAAGGCAATGGCACCCCACTCCAGTGTTCTTGCCTGGAGAATCCCAGGGACGGTGGAGCCTGGTGGGCTGCCGTCTGTGGGGTCGGACAGAGTCGGACACAACTGAAGCGACTTAGCAGCAGCAGCAGCAGCAGCAGCAGCCCCTTCCATGACTGATCTGTAACAGAGCCTTAATGCTGCCATCCCTTTCCTAATCTCTTTCTCTTTTTTTCTTAATCTCGTTCTACTAATACATCAGTCTTAAAAGTGGCACATGATTTGAGGGGCACTGGGAAAGCTTTACAATTTGCACTTGAAGTAAAGTGAAGAAGTGAAATGAAGTCGCTCAATCGTGTCCGACTCTTTGTGACCCCATGGACTGTAGCTTACCAGGCTCCTCCATCCATGGGATTTTCCAGGCAAGAGTACTGGAGTGGGTTGCCATTTCCTTCTTCAGAGGATCTTCCCGACCCAAGGATCAAACCCAGGTCTCCCACATTGTAGGCAGACGCTTTACCGTCTGAGCCATCAAGGAAGTCCCTGTTAAATTACAAGTCCTCTGAAAGGGTAGACTATCATTCTTTCTTGAATCATCACCAATTCCTTATTGAGATTAGTTCATCCCATTGTTTTCCAAGATGAGAGCTAAGAACCATGATTCTTGGTCATGTTGAAGGAAGAAAAGGGACAAGGGCTAAGCTGCAATTGGGGCTCTGGAAGGGGGCAATCAAGAGAAGCTTAAGCTCCTTCCCCAATTCATCAATGGTCAGCATCAGCCCTGAGCACATTGCTGTCTGTATAGCTGACCAATGCAGAGCTCAAACTAAGACCCACTGTGCTCTGCCTATGATTCACAGAAGGTAGAAAGAAAATATAACAAAGATATAATAATGCAAGTGCTGTCCTACCTTGAGGAAGCTGACTGCTGCTGACCCAGCCTGAATAGGGCTTGGTTTCAAAGTGTTTGTCCAGCAGTATTCAGGGCTCATACCAAGTGCTTCACCTTCTCTCACTTCACCCACCCTATGCCAAACAGGATAGCTGGCTGAGATGAAGGGAGAGGTCTATCCAGAAAAAGGCATTTTTCTTTGTTTATTTACTTTTCAATAAAACTAACCAGCCCACACAAAAATCAAACCAGCAATTCTGACCGCCTTGTTATGCCCTGGGTTTGGCACTTTCCCCTGTAAGAGATACTCTTGACCACCAACTTTCCCATCTTCGAACTGTAGAACGACACAGCGGGACAGGAACTCCTAACTCATCTAGTTCCACCCTTAGTTGCACATACTGTGGACAGGGAGGCTCAGAGGAGATGGATTTGCTCAAGGTCATGCAGTGAATTAGTTGTGGGCTGGAACCCAGAGGTCCTGATTCCCGGATGAGCCTTCTTCCACTTCACCACATTGTAACCTCATCAACAGCAGACCTCCGATTAAGGGCCTCTTGGCTTACATCCGTTATGGGTTCCAAAGTATTCTCCTAGCTCGCTTTTGGGACTCATTTGGTAATACAAGGCTGTTTGGATAGTGCCTAAGTGTCATCCAGGATTGTTCTTCCCAGATCAACTGCAATCCAAGCCAGGATGGAACACTGCCACGAAGTCAGTCCTCCCTGGCCTCTGCACTATAAGTAAAGGAAAATGAATGTCTCTGTCTTCTGTCTGGGGCTTTCAGATTGCTGAACAGATGTCTGTCTCAAAACAACTCCTTAGATACTGGGCAGGGGAGAAATGGGTTATACACTCTGATAAGGGAGCATAAGCTTTTAGAGTGCAAGAGAGCTGCTGTTGCCTGCTCCCATCTCCCCCATAGGACCAAATGGACAAAATGGTGAATTTTCCCTGTCAAAGATGTATAGAGTCTCCTGACTTGAAATATGCTTGTGAGCCCTGTCTTTTGGGGAAATTGGCCTTTAAGCCTAAGTTTGAGCTTCTCTCAGAAGACCTTACCTGTTTTTCCACCAGGCTCCAGACTCCAGTTTTTTTCCATTCACATGAAATAACTAATATATCCCCAGTTTTGACCCCAAAAAAGAAAAGTTGCCATTTCATCCAGGTTGCTGAATTCCATATACTTGCATACTTCATTTCCCCATACCCACTGGTTGGTGGCCTGGTATGGGCACTATTTTGGGAGCTCACCTAAGCAAAAAGCTGGTGGCCAGGGAGTCAGGAATTTGAGAATGTCTCTGGTGCTGGGCTCAGCTCCTGTTTCACTCTAAGCCTCAGGCCAGTCAAAGTAATGATCTGGTGTTGCCACTTAATGCTGCAGATGCTTAGTTCCTGCTGGGTCTACTTTCAACAGTTCAAATATAGCAGAGGACACAAGTCAATGCATGTTCCTCAGGAAGGACACACAACACGTGGCCACCCACTCAGCAGGTCCAAAGCTACTTCTTTGTAGAGGCTGACAGCTGCTCTGCTGAGGCCCTCTGGAGGGTCCAGGCAGCCTTCCAAGATGGGAAAAGCCATTTATTCTCCACCATCCCCTTCTGCTGTCAATAGAGAAGCTTGGGTGAGGTGGTCCTACATAGCCCAAGCCAGAGATGACCCTGTGTATGTGCTGTGGAATTTGAGGGCTATGCCTAGGGCCAGCTTCAGGCAAAGCTGACACAGATGACCAGCTATGCATTCTGATGTAAGGGCTGTCTGATAGGCTTCTAATTATCTCTCCTCCACAGCCATTATGCTATCATAAATCTTAGATCAGACATGTCAGTTATGGCATCTGACATCTCCACAGTTCCTTCTCAGAGAAATTATGTTGCCCATGGTCCCTTGCTGAAGAAAACAGACCTAGATTACTCAGTGAAAATGGAATGGTGACTTCTTAAGTCATGGATGGGCATCTGACTCAGAATAGTCAATGTATTAGCTGTTGGATGACCTTTGTATGACATGGCCTACCAAAAAAAATTGTACTCAAGAGGACAATGGGAAGTAGCTAAGATGCACAACTTGTCTCCCTAGAATGTAAGTGGGGAACTTACAATATTTAAGTTTTTTGGTAACAGAACCATAAATAAGAAGACACTAGATCAAAGCAGAGACAAACAGCAGTGGGGGGGGGGGGGTTGTTTCTTTCTTTCTTTTTTTTTTAGTTTTAATTTTTTGCAGTTTTTTAAATAGCTTTTATTTTTTAATTTATATTTTGTTTTAATTGTAGGATAATTACTTTACAATTGTGATGGTTTTTGCAGTTTCTTTTAAATGACAGAGTATTTGATTAGATTTTGGCTATTGAGGAGATAATGAGATTCAATCCTTAAAACGCTCTTACTTCCTGAATGGTGCCAAATCCTCAGTTTCTATCAGAAATTTAGAGGGACATTCATTTGTCTTCATGTAGTTGGGGGTCAGGGTGAGCTATGCAAAAAGTGATCCTTCTGTTGAGGGTGATGGGGGAAAATTCTTAGCACCAGGTCTGCTGCATTCCTTTGGAACTAAATTTAGACTATTGGTTATCCTACCAACCTCATACACACTGTGTAGAAACTTCATCCTCAGTCCTTTTCTCCCATTCCACCCCTTGGCCTAATTCTAATCCAAGGTTGATCATCACTTAATGTGGCCAGCTTTCCATCAAGGAGACCACCCTTTCTCTTTTCGTCTGGGCATTCCAACCCAGGTCAGTCTAGTCAGTCAGTGTACAAGAGGCTTCTGCCACCTCGCTTATAGAGAGCATGCCCACTTAGGTCTTTCCTTCAGATCTGGGCCAACATGATTTAGTTCAGTTCAGTTCAATTCAGTCACTCAGTTGTGTCTGACCCTTTGCGACCCCATGGACTGCAACACGCTAGGCTTCCCTGTCCATCACCAACTGCCAGAGTTTACTCAAATTCATGTCCATTAAATCGGTGATGCTATCCAACCATCTCATCCTCTGTCATCCCCTTCTCCTCCCTCCCTCAGTCTTTCCCAGCATCAGAGTCAGTTCTTCACATCAGGTGGCCAAAGTATTGGAGTTTCAGCTTCAGCATCAGTGCTTCCAATGAATATTCAGGACTGGTTTCCTTTAGGATGGACTGGTTGGATCTCCTTGCAGTCCAGGGGACTCTCAAGAGTCTTCTCCAACATGGGAGTTCAAAAGCATCAATTCTTCGGTGCTCAGCTTTCTTTATAGTCCAACTCTCACATCCATACATGACTACTGGAAAAGCCATAGCTTTGACTAGACAGACCTTTGTTGACAAAGTAATGTCTCTGCTTTTTAATATGCTGTCTAGCTTGGTCATAACTTTTCTTCCAAGGAGCAACATGATTGCAGATATTCAACTCAATATTCAGTCCTTACACATGGTACCCACACAGACTGATGTTGCCACCAACAGGAGTTGGGCACAAAGCCAGTGTTGACTTTGTGGCAGCTCCAGAAGAAGGCCTTTCATGGGAGATTAAGTATCCTTCCAAGCCTCTTGCCACAATAGCTAGTGTGGATGGTTTTTCAATATTTTTTAAGTCACATAGCCACTCAATGTTTGGGCTCAGTGTTATGGACAGGATGCTGGAAGAATCTTATCCCTGACTTTACCCAAAGCCAGCCCTATCATCTGTTTTCAATCTAGACTGAATTAGCCTGTGATGGGAAGCAGAGGAAGATAAAAATGATACAAAGCCACTGTTTTCAAACCTCTAGCAATCCATGGTGGAAAAGATTGGTGACACTCAGATCACTGTGTCATCATGTGGTAAAAGCTGATGAAGAGTCTCTTCTGGAAATGGAACCTAGATTCTAGACTCCTGAGTAGGCTCATTTGAACCAGCTTGTGAAATTTACCTCTCCATTTTGCTGTTTACAATAGAGGGTAAGTAGGCCCACAATGACAGAGAAAGGATGCTCTAGGTGACATCTCTCAGATCCCTGCAGATGGTGGGAGAAATAGCCGTGGAAGTTCTGGGATAGTTCCAGGGCCCACTGGGGACTAAGTCATACCCCATTTCACTATTGAACCTATACCCAAAAAATTAATTTTGTAGTTTTAATCATAGGAAAAAGGAAAATTTCATCTTTATGTACCCTTTGATTTTTTTTAGTATACTGGGACTTCATGGAAAATTTTGGAGATGGAAGAAGAAAACATCAAAATTGAACAAATCACACACAAAATACTGTACATATTTCTTGAGCTTATCTCTATGACGTGAACTGGATTAGAATGAAGATGACATCTTGGTTTCACAGTTGAAGAGTTCACATATTCTTTTACTTTATCTCCACTTACTATCTGAGTTTCGCCTTAAAGGAATTTATATGACTCTTCTCCTAGGCCATTTGATCTTCTTACATCTTAGTCAAGAACAGATAGGGAGGCACTGAAGTCACCTAGGGCAAGGTCAGGCTTCAGTAACCTTGATCAGTAACCCTGATCAAGACAGCAGGAGCTATTTGGCCTAAGGATTTGTCCTTTCCCCTTGAGCTTCTCAGAACCCATCTGAGCTTGTTTGCCCCATGACTGGCCCAGCAGCCTGGACTCCATGGCCCATCAAGCTGCCCTGTAAGGATCTTCATTCAATGGCACTACTCTCTGAAGTGCCTGCTACCAGATAAACTAAATCAAGTTTAAGTAGAGAAACAAAAGAATATCTGAGTCAGCAAGAGCCTTAAAAATCACCTTCCCAAGAAGTGAAAGTAAAAGTATTAGTTGCTCAGTCATGTCCAACTCTTTGCAACCCCAAGAACTGTAGCCCGCCAGGCTTCTCTGTCCATGGAATTCTCCAGGCCAGAATACTAAAGTGTGTAGGCATTCTCTTCTCCAGGGGATCTACCTGACCCAAAGATCGAATCTGGGTCTCCTGCCCTGTAGGCAGATTCTTTACCATCTGAGTCACCAGGATAGCAAGAATGCCAGAAAATATAGAAGAAACCATAGAATTGGCAGATCACCCCTGCTTTATGCCCATCGTTATTACTGCCTGTAGTAATACACCAATAGCCAAATGTCTGTGCTATTGTCTGTTTGACTGTATCCACCTTCTTTTAAATTTGTGGTCCTTGGCAGAAAGACTCCTAAATGGATAATATCTCTAGGACCTGGCACAGACCAGGTGCTTAATAAGCAGTGGTTGAATTAATGAATGTGCATGCATGTGTGTATGTGTGTGTTGAAACTGTGTGTATATTACTGCTCCATGTCTGCACTTAGGCTCTATCTATCCCTGCTGCTGGGGCCTCCCTGGTGGCTCAGACAGTAAAGAATCTGCCTGCAATGTGAAAGACTGGAGTTTGATCCCTGGGTCAGGAATATCCACTGGAGAAGGGAATGGCCAACTGCCCCCCATAGGGTTGCAAAGAGTCACAACTGAGTGACTAACACTTTCACCTTTTCATCCCCACTGCTGGGAATAGCATCTCCACTTCTGTCGTTATCCTTTAGGCAGCCTCATTAGCTCAATGACATCTTCCCAAGAGGATCACCTCCACTTAACAAGCAAAGAGTTTACCACTCATTAGATTCTCAGAGCACACAGTATTGTCACTGTAGTTTGATTATTTAACCCTGTTAATGGCTGCTGATGAATTTGGGTAGGTCCCTCCAAGGTAGAATAATTCTTAGTTTCCCAGGGATCTTGTGGAAACGAGAGCCTAATGAAAGAACAACAAATACAATATTAGGTCCTGAAAAGAAGGAGCGATCCTCTGTCCCTTCTCTGAGAGGAACCCCTTGAAATGCAGAATTTTCCTGGCCTGGTCACATAAGTCTGATCACAATCACCTGCCAGCCTACCCCACCTGCTTGTATGATTCTGGGCAAGTCTTAGGTACTTCAGATTCCATATGCTCACCTGTACAATGAAGGGGTTGACCTCTGGACACCAGAATCTTTTGCAGTTTTCTACTGGGCTTGATTTTTCCTGACTCCAGGAAGGGAGGAAAGAACCAAGGCTAAAGGTACAACATCTACCCAGATGACCCTCTGCACCTCCACGTCTGCCCTGTTTTAATTCAAGGTGCGGCACACAGACATTTGGCTATTGGTGTTAATTAAGGAAGCCAAATGAAAAGTCTAGAACTACAGCCAATGTCCCACATACACAACAGATTTTCCAAGCTCTGAACTGGGTAATTTTCTTGAGAGGCCACATAAAAGAGAGATAGGGATGGGGAAGTGGTTTCCTTTTTCATAATACTTGCTCACACAACAACCCTTCCAAAGACAAAGAAATGGTGAACATTTGAGGCAGAACCTGTTTCTCCTCTCCTCTCCCCTTATCACTTCAGGGCACATTGGGACACGGTGTGAAAAGTCAGGAGATGGAATCGCTAAGGTGGTGCAATTAGCTGGAGGCAGACCTGGGTCTTCATCTCAGCTCTGTTATTTGCTGTCTGTGAGACCCTAATCAAGTTTACTTAACCTCTGATACCCAGTTTTGTCATATGTAAAGAGAATATAATGGTGCTACCTCGCAGGGTCATTGTGAGGGTTAAATGAAGTGATGTGCAGAGAATGCTTAGAACAGTGCCTGGCACTTAGCAAGGTTAGGAGAACACTTTCCAAATAATACTGGGGCACAAGAGTATCCATTTCCTCTGGGATTCTGGGTAATAGAATGTTTGAAATCGAGGCTGTCCTAGAAAATGTAGTCTCTGTGCCTGGAAGGTAGCTTGCATTCTGTTCTTTAGCAGCTCGTCTTGAAAACTCTGCCCAGTAGCTTGACCAAGTGGGAATTTACCTTCTTTAGGGGGAAGAACAGAGACTCTTAGACTCTAGGGCCTGGTAGGAAGCTCAAAGAGCAGCTAATGCAACAAGCCTCCTCCCCACCTTCCCCCACAGCCACCCAGAGGACCCAGAAACTTGGGGAAAAAGGGAAGTGATTTGCTCAAGCTCACACAATAAACCAGTCATGGAGAGTTCATTGCCATCACTGAATCTTTTATAAATAAAAGAAGTTTAGAACAAAAAAATGTGTGCAGCACAAAACAGGTTAAAAAGGTACAAATCCAGGAGACTTAAGCTAATCCCTCCCTATGTAACTGGGTTTCTCAACTTCTGCACTATTGACAATTTGGGGCCAGGAAATCCTCCCTTGTGGTGGCTGTCATATGTGTTGTAAGAGATTTAACAGTGTCCTTGGCCTCCACCTACTAGATGTCAATAGTATCCCTTCCCCCAGGCTGTTCAGTTCAGTTGCTCAGTGGTGTCTGACTCTTTGCGACCCCATGGACTGCAGCACACCATGCCTCCCTGTCCATCACCAACTCCCGAAGTTTACTCAATCTCATGTCCACTGAGTCAGTGATGCCACCCAACCATCTCATCCTCTGTTGTCCCCTTCTCCTCCTGCCCTCAATCTTTCCAAGCATCAGGGTCTTTTCCAATGAGTCAGCTCTTCACATCAGGTGGCCAAAGTATTGGAGTTTCAGCTTCAACATCAGTCCTTCCAATGAACACCCAGGACTGATCTCCTTTAGGATGGACTGGTTGGATCTCCTTGCAGCCCAGGGGACTCTCAAGAGTCTTCTCCACACCACAGTTCAAAAGCATCAATTCTTTGGTGCTCAGATTTCTTTATAGTCCAACTCTCACATTCATACATGACCACTGGAAAAACCATAGCTTTGACTAGACAGACCTTTGTTGGCAAAGTAATGTCTCTGCTTTCTAATATGCTATCTAGGTTGGTCATAAGTTTCCTTCCAAGGAGTAAGTGTCTTTTAATTTCATGGCTGCAATCACCATCTGCAGTGATTTTGGAGCCCAAAAAAATAAAGTCAGCCACTGTTTCCACTGTTTCCCCATCTATTTCCCATGAAGTGATGGAATTGGATGCCATGATCTTTGTTTTCTGAATGTTGAACTTTAAGCCAACTTTTTCACTCTCCTCTTTCACTTTCATCAAGAGGCTCTTTAGTTCTTCACTTTCTGCCATAAGGGTGGTATCACCTGCATATCTGAGGTTATTGATATTTCTCCCAGCAATCTTGATTCCAGCTTGTGCTTCCTCCAGCCCAACGTTTCTCATGATGTACTCTGCATATAAGTTAAATAAGCAGGGTGACAATATACAGCCTTGATATACTCCTTTTCCTATACGGAACCAGTCTCTTGTTCCATGTCCAGTTCTAACTGTTGCTTCCTGACCAGCATACAGATTTCTCAAGAGGCAGGTCAGGTGGTCTGGTGTTCCCATCTCTTTCAGAATTTTCCACAGTTTATTGTGATCCACACAAAGTCTTTGGCATAGTCAATAAAGCAGAAATAGATGTTTTTCTGGAACTCTCTTGCTTTTTTGATGATCCAATGGATGTTGGCAATTTGATCTCTTGTTCCTCTGCCTTTTCTAAATCCAGCTTGAACATCTGGAAGTTCATGGTTCATGCACTGTTGAAGCCTGGTTTGGAGAATTTTGAGTTTTACCTTGCTAGTGTGTGAGATGAGTGCAATTGTGCAGTAGTTTGAACATTCTTTAGCACTGCCTTTCTTTGGGATTGGAATGAAAACTGACCTTTTCCAGTCCTGTGGCCACTGCTGAGTTTTCCAAATTTGTTGACATATTGAGTGCAGCACTTTCACAGCATCATCTTTTAGGATTTGAAATAGCTCAACTGGAATTCCATCACCTCCACTAGCTTTGTTCATAGTGATGCTTCCTAAGGCCCACTTGACTTCAAATCCAGGATATCTGGCTCTAGGTGAGTGACCACACCATCATGATTATCTGGGTCATGAAGACCTTTTTTGTATAGTTCTTCTGTGTATTCTTGCCACCTCTTCTTAATATCCTCTGCTTCTGTTAGGTCCATACTCTTTCTGTCCTTTATTGAGCCCATCTTTCATGAAATGTTCCTATGGTATCTCTAATTTTCTTGAAGAGATCTCTAGTCTTTCTCATTCTATTGTTTTCCTCTACTTCTTTGCATTGATCACTGAGGAAGGCTTTCTGATCTCTCCTTGCTATTCTTTGGAACTCTGCATTCAAATGGGTATATCTTTCCTTTTCTCCTTTGCTTTTGGCTTCTCTTCTTTTCACAGCTATTTGTAAGGCTTCCTCAGACAGCCATTTTGCTTTTTTGCATTTCTTTTTCTTGGGGATGGTCTTGATCCCTGTCTCCTGTACAATGTCACAAACCTCTGTCCATAGTTCATCAGGCACTCTATCTATCAGATCTAGTCCCTTAAATCTATTTCTCACTTCCACTGTATAATTGTTAGGGATTCGATTTAGGTCATATCTGAATGGTCTAGTGGTTCTCCCTACTTTCTTCAATTTAAGTCTGAATTTGGCAATAAAGAATTCATGATCTGAGCCACAGTAAGCTCTCCTGGTCTTGTTTTTGCTGACTGTATAGAGCTTCTCCATCATTGGCTGCAAAGAATATAATCAATCTGATTTTGGTGTTGACCATCTGGCGATGTCCATGTGTAGAGTCTTCTCTTGTGTTGTTGGAAGAGGGTGTTTGCTATGACCAGTGCATTCTCTTGGCAAAACTCTATTAGCCTTTGCCCTGCTTCATTCTGTACTCCAAGGCCAAATTTGCCCGCTACTCCAGGTATTTCTTGACTTCTTACTTTTGCATTCCAGTCCCCTATAATGAAAAGGACATCTGGCTGTGGCAACCAAAAATTCCAATGTCCTCTGCTGGGGGACAGGGTAGAGGGACAAAATCACCTCAGATTGAGAAGCATTGTTGAATAGGAACAGCACTGTAAACATCACGGCCTCCTCACCCCTCTTCTCAACTCTCAACTGCACCATCACCAGTGGGATTAATGGCTCTCAGGTAGGGGAGGGGGTCTAGCTTCACCCTCTATCTGCCCACTGTCTCATATACCCACTGCCGTCTGTCTTCCACAGGTAACAGGCATCTCAGACAACGTGTCCAACAGCCAACTCCTGATTTTTGGCCCTGCCCTTCTCCCATCTTGCTCTTGCTTACATGTATTCATTTACCTTACAGGACATTGCACAGCTACTGCATTCGTTTCATATGGTGGCTGTAACAAATGATCACAGACTTGTGAGGCTTCAAACAGAAGCATGTTCTCTTACAGCTCTGGAGGCCAGAAGTCCCAAATCAAGGTCTAAGTAGAATCGTGCTCTCTCCAAAGGCTCTAGAAGAGAATCCTTCCTGGCCTCTTCCAGCTTCTGGTAGCCCCAGGGCTTCCTTGACTTGTGGCTACATGGCTCTAGCCTCTGCCTCCATCTTCACCTGGCCTTCTTTCCCCTCTCTGTCTCTCCTCTGTGTGTCTCTTATATGGACATTTGTCATTGGATTTAAGGCCCACGCACATAATCCATGTGATCTCATGTCAAGACTCTTAAATGACATCTACAAAGACCCTTTTTCCAAATAAAGTCACACTCACAGGTTCTTGGGGTTAGGACATGGACATGTCTTTTTAGGGGCCATCATTCAACCCAGCACACCTACTATGCACCAGGGAGATTATAGGCACTGGAGATATAGTGGAGAACGAAGTCCTTGATTTCATAGAAATTATACTAGACTGCCTTGGACTGCAAGGAGATCCAACCAGTCCATCCTAAAGGAGATCAATCCTGGGTATTCATTGGAAGGACTGATGTTGAAGCTGAAACTCCAATACTTTGGCCACCTGATGCAAAGAGCTGACTCGTTTGAAAAGACCCTGATGCTGGGAAAGACTGAGGGCAGGAGAAGAAGGGGACGACAGAGGATGAGATGGTTGGATGGCATCACTGACTCAATGGACATGGGTTTGGGTAGACCCCGGGAGTTGGTGATGGACAGGGAGGCCTGGCGTGCTGCAGTTCATGGGGTCGCAAAGAGTCAGATGTGACTGAGCGACTGAACTAAACTGATACTAGACTGTAGGGAGACTGAAAATAAATAGATAACTATAGAACATATAATGTCAGCATATAGTATGTAATGCCAGGATATAATTAATTATAATAGTACTAGGAAGAAAAATATAGCAGGGTAAGAAGAAAAGAAGATGGGAAATGACTGGGGCTGCTAGTTTTGATAGCATGCTTGGGGAAGGCCTCTCGGGAGAGGTAACACTCAAGTGGAGAAGTGAAACATGGGAGCCAGGAATGGGGAGGGCTGCGGAAGGTGCTAGAGGTAGAGGGAGCATCAAATGCCAAGGCCTTTAGAAAGGCCCCTCGTTGGCACGTTTGAGAAAAAACAAGGAGTCAGGCCAGCTCTTGCACTGAGAGTGACCAGAGGAGTGGCAGGAAATGATTTGGGAGCATTAGCAGGAACCAGAGCATGTAGGGAATTGTGGGCCATGGAAAGGACTTTGGGTTGTTATTTTTTTTTAATATGTATTTATTTATCTATTTGGCTGTTCCAGGTCTTAGTTGAGAATGCAGGATCTTTTAGTTGCGTGGCATGCAAGCTCTTTTGCTTTTATATTAAGTGAGATGGGAAACTATAGACCGAGGCTGGAGCTCGGGGGTGACATGGCCTGATGTGCATTTTGAGAAGATCGGTGTGGCTGTTCTGTGGAGAATGAAGGGCCAGCAGCAGGGCCAGCTAAGAAGGTACAGGTGGTGATTCCAGCCAGTGGAAAAGGGAGGGCTGGTGTCCCCATCCATCCAGCTGCTCAGTCCCCAAACCTGGGACTCATTTCGGATTACTCTCTTTGCCTATCGCCCACATCTACTCCACTGAAGTCTGTTGGTTTCATATTTAAAACACATACGCAGTCTGAGCATGTCTCACCACCTTCACCACAACCCTCCTTGTCCAAGCCACTGTCATCTCTTGCCTGGCCCATGATCACGGCCTCCCAAATGGCCCCCCTGCTACAACACTTGCCTCACACGGCAGCCAAACAATCTCTGAAAAGCATAAATCAGAACCTATCACCCACCTGGCTTAAGACCCTTAATGGCTTTCCAGTACATTTAAAATCCAAACACTGTACCATGTATATGTACATTATGTGGCTCCGACCCATTTCACCGACCCCACTTCCTGCCATTCTCACCACGACTTTCCACAGTCCAGTCACTCTGGTCTTGTTTTTGTTCCTTGAATCTTTTTAGTTTGTTCCTGGCTCGGGACCTTTGCGCTAGCTCTTCCCCCTGATAGTGATCTAGATGTTCTTAGCTGTTACCACTTCCTCTAAGAAACCTCCCTGATGACCCTGATGAAAGCAGGACCCTGACAGTCACTCTGTGTTCTTTAGTTTCCTTCAGAGCACTTACTCTCTAAAATTATGCTATATCGGGTACTTGTTTGGTTTATTCTGTCCTTTTCTGGTTCCTTAATTAATGTTTGTCTCTTTCTATTAGAAGGTAAGCTTCTTGAGGCAGAGTTCATGCCTGCCTTGTTCACTGCTGTATTGCCAGCCCCAAGCACAGTGCCTGGCACACAATACTCCCTCAGTGAACATTTGTTGAGTGAATAGACATCTTTTATGGTGCACAGCTAGATGGGAGCTTAAGGACCATCTAGTGCCTGGGGTTCAGAATCATCCAGAGGGCTTTTTTTTAATCCACATTGCCAAGGCCCATTCCAGACCCAGTAAGTCAAAATCTCCCAGGGCAGGGTCAAGAAGTCCACATTTTGAACAAGTTTACTTATGTGACAAACACTGTATCACCCTCACTTCTACTGTTCTCAGTACTTTATAAACATTGGCTCATTTAATCCTCATAATAATAATTTTAATAGTCCCATTTTACTAGTGAGTATGCTGAGGTACAGGGAAGTTTAGTAATTTGCCTGAAGTCACCCAAGTAGGAGGTAGTAGAGTCAGAATTCAAACCCAGGCAGTCCATACTTGTGTTTTTTTCTTCCAGTTTTATTGAGATCTAACTAGCATATAGCACTGCATAAGTTTAAGGTGTATAGCAGAATGATGTGATTTAATATATGTCATGAAATGATGACTCCAATAAGTTTATTCAACATCCATCACCTCAAGCAGATACAAAAATAAGGAAATAGAAAAAAATGTTTTTCCCTTATGATGAGAACTCTTAGGATTTACTCCCTCTTTTCTTAAGAGCTTTGACTTATTTATTTTTTTGGTCATGCTGTTTGGCATGTCAGATGTTAATTCCCCAACCAGGGGTCGAACCTGTGCGCCTGCAGTGGAAGCACAGTCTTAACTGCTGGACCACCAGAGAAGTCCCTGGATTAACTCTCTTAGTGACTTTCGTACAGAACACACAGCCATGTTAATTATATTGATCTTGTTGTACATTTCAAGCAGTTCATACTCTTAACCACTATTTTATGCTGCACAGTAGGTCCTGTGATGAATCTATTCTGTTTGGGACCCATGGATGAATTTTCTCCGAGGAGGACAGTGAAGCCCAGACAAGAGAAGGGACCTCTTGAAAGCCAGTCAGATGTAAAACACATTCTCTGTCTTCCCATCTAGTGAGTGCTCCATTCTCTTCAGTCATTCTGTCTTCTGTGAGGAGCAGGGCCTGGGATCACATTGCCCACATAAAAACCCAGGCACAAGGGGTTATCTAGAAATGTTTGTGCTATCAGTGCTGGCTATCAGGGAATGCAGAAACACTCCCTGGCATTGGGTTCTCTAACCATTTCTCTGGAAATACAAGTTTAGAGGCATAGGCCCTTTCCTCTCAGAAGGACAGTGGCATAGAAGCATGGGTCTGTGGGGTGAGTGCTAGTTGAGGATAGTATGCAGGAACAGCCCCCAGCAAGTCTGTGCAGGGAACAGCATGTGCACTAGAGCTTATCTGCTCCAGTCACACAAAGTGCACCAGGCCAAGGCAGCCTCCACTCCCCCGCCCACCGCAACCCCCACAGAAGGAACCATGAGATGGCTCAGCCAGATGACATGCATCAATTACTCTCCAAGGAGGCCCTGGGCCGAACAGGCTTTTCAATTTCCAGATGCTTTTTAATTAAAATAAAGGCCACTCTGTAACCTGGCTTTGAATGGACAAAGTTTCCTTAGTAGAATAAGTATACAAGTTCACCCTTTTGCCATTACTTTTCATTGAGCAACTGAAACGTTTGTAGCCAATAAATTACGACTTGAGTCACACAGCAGCAAGGGGCATGGAAGGGTTAAGTGACTTATGGAAGGTCACTCTGCCGAAGAAAGCCTCCTTTGTTCCCGAGTCCCCCTTTGCTCCTGCTCCGCTAGTGCGCATTCTACCTTTGGGGGAGATGGAAAGAGACTAGGCTGCCTCACTCAGAGCAGCAGAGGGTTGAGCAATGATGTGGTGACCTTGTCCATCTGGGAATTGAGGCTCTCCAACTCCACCCTGAAAGGAATCTTGTGAGCTCAGATTTTCTGTACTGGATGTCCACACTGAGTTCCAACTGTGCCTCATCCTTTGGGGACAGAGGCAGCAGGAGGGGAAAAGCTACTTTTATTTCTAACCAGGTCACAGTAGAGGAAAGGTTTGGGGAGGCTTATGGAGAGGCTAGCAAACCACACCAACTTTTATGTGGGACTTGCCTTTTCTCAAATTCCATCATAGTAAAAGAGGAAAGAGCCAGATGGCAACTGTGGGCTCTGCTAAGATGTGATAGCTCACTTTTTCTTCTGGATTATAAACCAGTTCAGCATTAACAGAGTTCAGGGACAGTGGCTATCTTTGGTCCCAGAGCAAGGCCTGCTGATCCTAGATTGCAGAGTTGGATGTGATCTCAAGTAATGACCAATTCAACTCCCCTACCTCGAACGACTTGACGTTATTGTTCACTATGTATTATGAATCAGGCAACTGAGATCTAAGAGGTTGCATGATTTATCCAAAGACTCTCTGCTAAGAATTGAAGACAGTAAACAGTAGGTGTTTCCTTGATCCTGTTTTTCCTTACCAAACACCCCCACCAACTCCTATGCCATGGATCTTTTTCTGGGAGCAGAGCTTTTCCCAAGTTCTCTTTTCCCCATCTGCTGAAAGATTGGGTCTAGTCTGTATTGTTAACTATAGAGAGAGGAAAAGGAAAGAGTGAGAAGCCAATGAGGGAACCACTTTCAACTTTTCCTTGAATGACCCCATAACTTTCTTCCGTGACCTGGAAGTCCCACAGCATTTTGTGGGGTCTATCTTGGGCCATGTGTATATGAAACCAGTATAGCTGGTAGGAAAGTGAAGAAGCCAGTTAACCTCTGTTTGCGAGGGTGTTGATGTTTGTTTTTTACAACTCCAAATTACACATTTCAGCACACCAGACAAATTTAGGGTTCAGGGTACGTGCAATTGAGGTTGTGGGAAGAATGCTGTAGGAACCAAGTTTGTTTTGTCTTGGGTCCTTTCTCACTTTGGCCTTCCTTTGCTGAATGTTTGAGCTTCCCTTGTTTGGATCTGTTGAAGACACAGGAACTTCACTGCCTTCTACCCTCCTATTTCTTTCCTGATTGCCCTTTGGGATAGAGGCTCTCTTGATTTCGCAAAGACTGAAGGTATCTGCATGACTTCCCAAGAGACTTCAAGGCATGACGCCGAGAACATGAGTTTTAGGATTTAGAGCTTAGAATATTTTTTCACATGTCACCCTGAAGCTAGAATCATGGGGAAGATTCATGATAACAGGTCCTTGTGAACAACCTTGGTGTCACCCCATATCATTAAACTTGTGAAATATCACCAAAAGGCTGTATCCTAAATGGCTCCAAAGTGGGCTGTTGGGCCGAGATTTTGGTGTCAAAGGCAAGCGTATTGCATTTCACCCCCGTGGGGATTGTTGTAATCATATCTAACAGATGTGTATCTTCAAAAAAAAGCAAAGGATGGTAGCCTTTAGAAATACCCATCTGTTGAACATTTTCCCTTTCATCTCCAGAATAGATAGAGACTGTGTGAACAGAGCTGCCCAGCCCTGCACTAGATTACAGGCACATCTTTTCTCATTAACAGAAGAGTAAAGACAAATGAGGAACATTTGGGGATCAGCCAACAGTACCTAAGTCACATTGTTCGAAGTTCTTTGGGCCCTCATTCTGGAATTAAGTTATGTAAGGGAACAAGGCAAGCCCCCTTCCTCCCTCTACAGATGGAGATCAAAAGGCAGTATCAGCCTAACCATCCACAAATCTCTCCAGTGTTTGACACTCACTATCAATAAGCACCATCTCCCTGCTAGCCAGGTAGTAATCTGGAACAGCCTCTTTCAGTCAGGCGGCTTGGGGACCAGGATGGGCTCTGCATCCTATACCACTCCTCATTCAGAATCATTCGGTGCAGTAAATCTCCCTGTTTATAGAATTTCATTTTTAGGACTATGATAAGGTTTTCACATGATAGGGTTTCTAGGCTGAAAGGAAATGGCCATGGAATAATGGGCCATTCCCTTTCTCACATCCTGTCAAATCCATTCAACTTTTTTTTTTATCTTTCCCCTTCCTTCCTTCCTTCTTTCCTTCTTCTTTCTTTCCTTTTTCATTTCTTTTTTTAAAAAAAACAAACCTGCAGATGCTCACCCAGTGTAATTTCAGCAAGTTCACAAGCCTGGGATGTTTCTCTCCCTCTCACCTTTCCCCTGTCAGCACTGACTGGATTCTCATTTCAGCTTAAACATACACAGAGGGGGAAAATCCATCTTCTCATGACTTACACAGGGAGTTTGAGCCTCCCCACAGCCCCTAACAAGTCGCGAGTTTGCCTTTAATAGTATGGTCAAAGGAGCCTCTAAAATGACAAGATTTATAGGCATGCCTTGCAGCACATTCAATAAAGAGGAAAAACTCACCAGATCCAGTCTCTGAAATCCCGAGCCTGACCTCTCTCTTCACCCACCAGCCGGTCACCTATTAAAAGGCCTCGTTAGTGCAACAGAGTCTGCACAGTAAGTAATCACTCCATCATTGTTTACTTGTATGTTGTGAACTGGGGTTTCTTCCAATGAAGCTCCCCTTTGGGGTAGCACTCATGACTTCTGAAAGAGTTTCTTGCTCTGTTTCATCAGAATCATGAGTTTTTATTAAGGTTAACATTGAAAGATATTTTCTTCAGAGAGAGCATGGGGATGTGCCTCCAAGCAAGCTGGTTAGATTAACAGCACCAACATTCTCAGTCGCTGAGGAAGATGACCGAGGACTGCCTGATTTTAGTACAGCTACACTGCAAGATACTCCCTAGACACCATTTAACATCAGAGTAGAAGGGAGGACTTGGTGGTAGTATAAATTGGTGCAGCCACTATGGAAAATAGTATGAAGGCTCCTCAAAAAAATTATACCACGTGATCAAACAGTTCCACTTCTGGGTATTTATCTGAAAAAAAAACTAATTAAAAAAGATATATGCCCCTGCATGTTCATTATGGCATTATTTACAATAGCCAAGACACGGAAACAATCTTAAGTGTTCATCCATGGATGAATGGATAAAGAAGATGTGGTTCATATACACCATGAAATATCACTCAGTCATAAAAAGTGATATCATTTTTTCAGCATGGATGGACCTTGAAGGTATTATGCTAAGTGAAATTAATCAGAGAAAGACAAATATGGATGCTCTCTCTCTTCTTTTAAAAAAGACTTTATTTATCTTTTTTATTTTTGGGTTTTTTTCATTTTTTGACTGTGGTGGGTCTTCATTGCTGCCTGATGGCTCTTTCTAGTTGTGGCGAGTGGAGGCTACTCTTCAGCGGGGTTCTCCGGCTTCGCATTGTGATTGTCGTGGAGCACGGTCTCTAGGCACACGGGCTTCAGTAGTTGCAGTGCATGAACTCAATAGCTGCAGCTCACGGGCTCTAGAGTGAGGGGGTCAGTAGTTGTGGCACACGGGCTTAGTTGCATCACAGCATGTGGGATCCTCCCAGACTAGGGACTGAACCTGTGACCCTTACACTGCATGGCAGATTCTTAACCATTGGACCACCAGGGGAGTCCATGATGATCTTTCCTATATGTGGAAACTAAAGGGAAAAAAAAGGCTCATATATAGAGAAGAGATTGATATTTGCCACAGCCAGGGTGGGAGTCAGGGGGTAGGACTAAATAGGAAAAGGAGGTCAAAAGGTACAAACTTCCAGTCATAAAATAAGTAAGTCCTGGGGGCATAATATGTAGTAATGACGACTATAGTTAACAATACTGCACTGCATGTTTGAAAGTTGCTAAGAAAGTAAATCGTAAAAGTTCTCATCACAAGAAAAAAATCATAACTGTGTAGTGGTGGATGCTAACTGGACTTACTGTGGTGATCACTTCACAATATATACAAATATCAAATCATTGTGTTGCACACAGCCCTTCTCCAGGGGATCTTCCCAACCCAGGGATGGAACCTATGTCCCTTATGGCTCCTGCATTGGCAGCACTGCAACCCACTCCAGTATTCTTGCTTGGAGAATAGCATGGACAGAGGAGCCTGGTGGGCTGCAGTCCATGGGGTCGCAAAGAGTTGGACACGACTGAAGTGACTTAGCACGCATGCATATTGTACACCTGAAACTAATACAATGTTAAATGTCAAGTGAGAAGACTCTTGAGAGTCCCTTGGACTGCCAGGAGATCCAACCAGTCCATTCTGAGGGAGATCAGCCCTGGGATTTCTTTGGAAGGAATGATGCTAAAGCTGAAACTCCAGTACTTTGGCCACCTCATGGGAAGAGTTGACTCATTGGAAAAGACTCTGATGCTGGGAGGGATTGGGGGCAGGAGGAGAAGGGGACGACAGAGGATAAGATGGCTGGATGGCATCACTGACTCGATGGACGTGAGTCTGAGTGAACTCCTGGAGTTGGTGATGGACAGGGAGGCCTGGCGTGCTGCGATTCATGGGGTCGCAAAGAGTCGGACACGACTGAGCGACTGATCTGATCTGATCTGAGACTCTTAGGAATACAACCTTAAGCCACCTTTTCTTTTTGCTTTACTGGCCACATTGCACATTGACTTACAGTGGACTGATTGTCACTAGAAACCCATAAGCCTGCTCCCCCTCCCTTTCAAAAAAGTCGTATTATATCGTTAAGCCAGTTTTCTCCTATCCTATATTTGTGAACTTGTTTTGGGAGGACCCAGTTATGGGACTCTTCATTGATTTCTGTTAAATTTTCTTTTCCTAAAATATCCTGTCATTCCTGTCTATTGAGCCAGTTTGGGATTCAGCAGGATAGGAAGTCCTTTGCAAAATTTACTCAGGGACCTGAACATGACACCGGTGTATCACAGGGAGAAACTGGTTCTTAGCCAGAAGTTGGAGGTTTGACAAAAACCAATACCAATGTGTTGTAGGAGTTTCACCCCATGGGGTTAAAAATGTTTGTAAACCCAGACACAAAGCAATCATATTCTGCTTTGACTCCATAAAATAGTGCACTAAACTCCAAAAGATAGCCTGGATCACAGTCTCCTCAGAGAAGTCCCCAACTGCTTATTGTGTGGTTGATACCGGATTGGGTCTGTGAACTCAAAATCCATCAATGCCTTTGTTTGGTGACAATGGGGAAGGGTGAGTTTCAGATGCCAAATCTTTAAGGCAATGGGACATTCTCAGAGAAAGTTCCTGTGAATGCTAGCTCTTAGTATGAGCTGCATGAGCGAGGGCATTACCTTGTGTCTCTTGCATGATGTTCTTTGGGTCAACAGAAAGACTAGCCAAGGACCCTGAGTTCTGTGGCAGCCAGTAGAGCAGGTTCTCTGGGTGGTGTGCTCGCTTGGATAGGTACATGCTTAGAGATTGGGATCCAGGAGCTTGCAAACCCCATTTAGTCAAACACCCCAAACCTCCACCACACTCACCCACCCCCAGCTCCACATTCTTGAGGTTTTCATTCCCCAGACCTGAGTGAAAGACTGGCAGCCTGACTGCTAATTATTCCTGGAAGTGGCATGCTACGAGGTCTACAAACATTTTCTGCAAACATTGGCCCACAAGAGGCGAGCTGTTGAGTTCTGGAAGCCAGGAGGCTGGAGGTGGGAGGGAGCCTGGGAGGCATTCCTCAAGCATGAGGCAGTAGGGTCCCTCTGCCTGCTGGATCTCTGCTATAAGGTCAGTGGGAAACAGATGCATTGAGGACAGTCCCCAAGGTGGGATGGGACCACCCAGGGGCGTGGGGCTTTTCAGACTTGTTTTTCAGGTGAATGGATGAGGCTGGCTGGGAGCTCTTATGTAGCTGGACTGTTGATGCCTTTCTGTTGTCAAAAAAAGTTTCATCTACCACCCAGCCAAGCTCTGCTTGCACACATGTTTTCCAGAGACAGAGACAAGAATGCGTTTGGGGGGGGAGGGGCGGGGGGAGACTGGAGTGACAGTTACATTAGCCGTATGCAGGGCCATCCTCATCACCTCGGCATTTCCTGGAGATGGTTACAGCCTCCTGTGAACCCCAGCCAAGGTTCTTGCGAGATCCAGGGCAAGTCCCCTGGCCAAGAGCAGGCTGGCCTGGCTCAGAGGGAGGAAAAGGAGACTTCAGGGAGAGCAGTCAGGCTTCTAAAGCTCTCTGCCATTGGCGCCCACCCCAGCAGCCTCTTCAGCCTGCACTAACACTGCTCTGGTCACACCAGGCTGTACCCTAGCACCCTGCTCATGCCAAGCAGTTTCCAGCTCTATGCCACCCCTCACACTCTTCCCTCTGTCCACCATGTTCTCTCCCCACTGCTTTGCCGTCCTAACTCCCACTCAGCTTTCCAGACTCACTTCCAGGGTCACCTTCCTTGGAAAGCTTTCCCTGATTCCCTTTGTGCTTCCACAGAATGCTGTGCTTTCTCTAATCCCAGGACTTCTCACACTGGATAATGACACTAGCTCACTCTTGTCTTAGATTAAGCAAGTCACTGTTTTACAGCTTTCCTGTGTGTTAACCTTTAATCTTCACAACTCTATAGTGTTATTGGTGTCCTCACTTGATTGATGAGGAAATTGGGAAACCAAAAAGTTAAGGAAGGCGCTCAGTGTCACACAGGGAGGGAGTGGTGAGGCCACAATTTGAACGCAAGCTGTCTGGCTCTGGAATCTGCCTCCCTGGAAACTGGGGACATATGAGTTAAGTCATATGAGGACATATGAGTCAAATCATACATGAATTCTCAAGAGTAGACCCTCCAGGGATTTTTGGATGAACTTAATTGAACCACATCTCACCATTAAGCCTATAGAGAAGATCCAGAAAAGGTGGGAAGGGGCAGAAGAAGAGACAGGCCCTCATGGCATGTTTCTCACCTGCCTCTGTGCACAGATTTCCAAGCCTAGCAGATCCCTCCTCCCAGCCCAGAGCACAAAGGCCAGAACCAGGCCCTAGGCCCCAGCTTGGGAGGTAGTTTCTGGGAGGCCATTTCCCAACACCAGATCCATTTCCACTGGGCCTACCTGCCTCACTGCCACGAGCATAATCATGACTTCTCATTTGGTTTCGGTTAAAGACAACAATGTACTTGTTTACTGGGAGGGTGGGTAGAGTGGGAGAGGGCTTTGCTTGGAGGATTCACACTTAGCCTAGCCTAGCCTGCTCCAATCCCAGGGAGATTTGGAGCAGCCAGGAGGAAATCTTTTCAAGTTCTAGAACTTTCTGTCATCAGCCTCAAAGCCTTTGTGTAAAAGCTTCACCTATGTGGAATTCCTACAGACAAGTACAACCTGACCTTTATGACTGGATTTAGACCTACCACCAGTCCTTTCCAGTACTATCAGAGGCCCTTTTGAGAAAATAAACAGATATCTCTGTAAAAAAACATTTTTTTTTTAAGTAGAACATGACACCCAGGATCCAGAGCACTGGGTCATGAATCTGGGCAGAGTGGCTATGGCTGTGGATGCTGGAGTAAGACAGCCTGGACTGGCATCTTGGCTCTACCGCCTGATAGCTGTATGGCCCTATGTGCCTCATCTATAAAATGGGCACAATAACGACACCCACCCACCTCACCACCTCACAGGGTTAATGCCAGCATTAAATCACTTAACTGAAAACAGCTCCTGGCAGGTAACAAGAATTCAAAGATGGTAAACCGTTGTTGTTTTTTTTTTTTATTATTCATTAAATGAAAGTTTATTGAGTGTTTTTTATACAACGTCCTGCTTGGTTTTGTGGATATGAAAAAACAGAACCAGGTCTTTCTCTTCAGAGACCTAACAATCTAATGGACAAAAAAGACTTAAAAACTAATAGTCATTATTTATAGATATCATACTAGTTAGTCTTACCCAGAGATACATAACAAAAACACATAGGCATTCTGTTCATACTTAGTCAAACAAGTGGAACCAAAATGTCATAAATTTTTAGCTAAGCAAAAATTCATAGGTTTTCTAAAATATATTTTTAAAATTAATTTATTTTAATTGGAGGCTAATTACCTTACAATATTGTATTGGTTTTGCCATACATTGACATGAATCAGCCATGGGTATACATGTGTTCCCCATCCTGAACCCCCCTCCCACCTTCCTCCCCATCCCATCCCTCTAGGTCATCCCAATGCACTGGGCCTGAGCGCCCTGTCTCATGCATCAAACCTGGACTGGTGATCTATTTCACATACGGTAATATACATATTTCAATGCTATTCTCTCAAATCATCCCACCCTCGCCTTCTCCCACAGAGTCCAAAAGTCGGTTCTTTACATCTGTGTCTCTTTTGCTGTCTCGCATATAGGGTCATCATTACCACCTTTCTAAATTCCATATATATGCATTAGTATACTGTATTGGTGTTTTTCTTTCTGACTTACTTCACTCTGTATAATAGGCTCCAGTTTCATCCACCTCATTAGAACTGATTCAAATGCATTCTTTTTAATAGCTGAGTAATATTCCATTGTGTATATGTACCACAGCTTTCTTATCCATTCGTCTGCTGATGGACATCTAGGTTGCTTCCATGTCCTGGCTATTGTAAACAGTGCTGCGATGAACATTGGGGTACACGTGTCTCTTTCAATTCTGGTTTCGCCCAGCAGTGGGATTGCTGGGTCGTATGGCAGTTCTATTTCTATTTTAAGGAATCTCCACACTGTTCTCCATAGTGGCTGTACTAGTTTGCATTCCCACCAACAGTGTAAGAGGGTTCCCTTTTCTCCACATCCTCTCCAGCATTTATTGCTTGTAGACTTTTTGATAGCAGTCATTCTGACCAGCATGAGATGGTACCTCATTGTGGTTTTGATTTGCATTTCTCTGATAATGAATGATGTTGAGCATCTTTTCATGTGTTTGTTAGCCAAAAGATGGTAAATTGTTATTATCAGTCTTTGGTTCTTATGCCAGTTAGCTCACGGCCTTGGAGAAATCATTAGTTTCTTTAGTTTCCTCAACTGTAAAAGAAGGATTTACCTAGGGCCCCTTCCAGGTCTCACGTTCTATAACAAAGTGTTTTTTATACCTTAGTTTATATCTTCTTTTTCTTGAGATGCAATTTACAGTCAGTTAGGTGTCCAAACCTCATGGTACAGCTCCGTGAATTGTTACATACATATGTACCTGTGCATGCTTCTGATACACCACTCAGATTAAGTTCTGGAAGAATTCCAGCAAATCACAGGCTTCCTTCTGTTTCTCCCAGCCAACACTCTCCTCCAAAGGTAACCAGTATTCTGATCTTCATCACCATAGATTAGTTCTGTCATTTCTTATTGTTTCTGTTCAGTTGCTCAGTCATGTCCAACTCTTTGTGACCCCATGGATTGCAGCATGCCAGGCTTCCCCGTCCTTCACCATCTCCCAGATGTTCCTCAAACTTATGTCCATCGAGTCGGTGATACCATCCAACCATCTCATCCTCGGTCATCCCCTTCTCCTCCTGCCTTCAATCTTTCCCAGCATCAGGGTCTTTTCTAATGAGTCAGCTCTCTGCATCAGATGGCCAAAGTATTGGAGCTTCAGCTTCAGCATCAGTCCTTCCAAAGAATATTCAGGGTTGATTTCCTTTAGGATTGACTGGTTTGATCTCCTTGCCATCCAAGAGACTCTCAAGAGCCTTCTCCAACACCACAGTTCAAAAGCATCAGTTCTTCAGTGCTGAGCCTTCTTTATGGTCCAACTCTCACATCCATACATGACTACTGGAAAAACCATAGGTTTGACTAGATGGACCTTTGTCGGCAAAGTGATGGAACCATAGAATCGTGCTTGGTGTCTGATTTCTTTTACTCCCTATTTCTGAGATGCATCTGTATTATTATATGTACCAGTAGGGTTTTTTTTAGGTGCTGAGCAGTATTCCATTGTATGGATATATCACAATTTATCCTTCATCCAGATGGATGTTTAAGTTGTTTCTAGTTTGAGGTTATTATGAATAGGGATAGTGTATCCATTCCTGTATGTGTCTTTTGGTGAACATACTTATGTGTTTCTACTGGGCGTATACACAGAAGGGGCTTCCCCAATGGCTCAGCGGTGAAGTATCCACCGGCAATGCAGGAGATGCAGGAGATTCAGGTTCCATCCCTGGGTTGGGAAGATCCCCTAGAGAAGGAAATGGCACCCGACTCCAGTATTCTTGCCTGGAGAATCCCATGGACAGAGGAGCCTGGTGGGTTATGGTCCATGGGGTTGCACAGAGTGAGACATGACTGAGCATGAGCATGACATACAGGAGGGGAATCGATGGGCCATAGGGCATACACCTATTTAGCTTTAGTAGGTATTGCCAAATCATTACAAAAGTGGTTTTACTAATATACAGATCCATCGCTAATGTACAAGAGTTCCATTAGCTATAAATCCTTGCCAACACTAAGTATTGTCAGTCATTTTATCTTACCCATTTTGATGTGTGTGTTCCTAACTATAGCTTTATCTATGTTGCTGATAGATGGTAACGCATGAATATCACTACAGTTTGGCTTTGACCAGCCAGATGTGGATCTTCAAGAAGAAAACCATCTCTAGCATAGCCTCTGAAGTAGGCACTCCATTCAGGGTAAAAAAATATCCAAGGGACATTTTGGCCCTCTGACAGTGGCTGCTTCAGAAGAAAGGCTGCTCTGTGCTAACATCATTTAGAAAAATGTTGCTTGGGAGCAAAAGACAAAGGCAGCTCCAACCTTAATTCCTAATTTTGGCTGTTTGTGCAAGCCCAGGAATTTAGAACTGAATAAAACTGACCACCCATCCAGGACATCTCAGAGGAATCTAAGGGTAT
The DNA here is from genome assembly GCF_002263795.3 of Bos taurus. Lineage (NCBI taxonomy): Eukaryota > Metazoa > Chordata > Mammalia > Artiodactyla > Bovidae > Bos > Bos taurus. Next base: position 18,352,838 of record NC_037357.1, on the reverse strand, counting down.
GAGTGCCAGGTGATGAGGGATCCACAGCATTTTTTATTAGCAGCTTTATGGAGCTATAATTCACCTGGCATAGTACATTCACAGAGCTATGCCACCATCACCACTATTCTAGAATATTGTCATCACTCCAAAAAGAAACTCTGTCGCCCTTAGCAGTCACTCTGGTTCTTTCCTCCTTTTCAGCTCCTGGCAACTCCTAATCTACTTGGTGTCTCTATGGATTTATAAGTTCTGGACATCTCATATAAATGGAATCATACAATATGTGGTCCTTTGTAACTGGCTTCTTTCACTTAAGATAATGTTTTTAAGGCTCATCATGTCTTAGACTGTGTCAATATTTCATTTCTTTTTATAAGCAGAATTAAATTCCATTGTATCACTATATCACATCCGAGATGGACATTTGAGTTTCCTCTCTGGGGTATGTACAAATTTTTGTGTGCACATATGTTTTCAGTTCTCTTGGGTATATACCTGGGAGTAGAACCCCTGGGTCATAGGGCAACTAACTCCATGTTTAACTTTTTGAGGAACTGCCAAACTAATTTTTTTCAAAGTGACATCAGGATGTTATAATCCTACCAGCAATGTCTGACTGAGGGTTCCTATTTCTCCATATCCTCACACTCATTTTATCTTTTATTATAGCTATTCTGGTGGGTATGAAATGGTATCTCATTGTGGTTTTGATTTGCTTTTCCCTAATAACTAGTGATGTTGAGCATCTTTTCATGTGCTTATTGGCCATTTGTGTATCTTCTTTGGAGGCCTGTCTATTTAGATCCTTTGATCGTTTTTGAGTTATTTGTGTTTTTATGATGGAGTTGTAAGTGTTCTGTATATATTCTACAGACCCTTTTATCAGATATATAATTCACAAAAATTTTCTCCCATTCTGTGGGTGGTCTCTTCAGTTACTCGATTGTGTCCTTTGAAGCTCAAAAGCTCTTAATTTTGATGTAGTGCCATTTATCTGTTTCTTTTCCTTTAGTTGTTTGAGCTTTTTCTTTTAGTTGCTTGAGTGTCATAGCTAAGAAACCATTGCCTAATCCAGGGTCAGAAAGATTTACACCTATGTTTGTTTCTAAGAGTTTTATAGTTTTAGCTCTTCTATTTAGACCTTTGATCCATTTTGATTTAATTTTTGTATATGGTATAAGGTAAGAGTCCAACTCCATTCTTTTGCATGTGGATATCCACTTGTCACAGCAGCATTTATTTAAAAGACTATTCTTTCCCCCATTGAATGGTCTTGGCACCCTTGTTGAAAGTAAATTAACCATAAATGTGAGAGTTTGTTTCTGGTCCACAGCATTTTTAACTGACAGCAAAGAATGGTCAGATATGGAGGACTCACAATACTTCCAATGTTTCAGCCTAGCACACCCAGAGGCCTCTTACCCCTCCACTCTGCAGAGAGAGGGCACAACCCAGGGAAACAGTCACTGAAATTAGGTCTAATGACTCAACCTGGAAGCAAATCACGTTGGAAAGTTACACGAGTTTCCAGAGCCAACCTTCCTTTCTCCAGAAAGTTACACTTCAAGGTAGACCCCGTTTCTCTTTCTGTATATGCTGTCCTGAGTTTAAGAGAAGTCTTCCCTTCTGACTGAGGCCCTTTCCGCATTAGCTGGGCACTTCATCTAATGTTAACCCTTTCAAAGACTGCCCACTCTGAGTTTAAGCTGTGGTTAGAGCCCATAGTTTCAGAAAGCAGAGGGGCTTGGCTTCATTTTTCTTCCTCAAAGGAAAATGCTCTTGCCCCATTGCCTCATAGGCAGCCTCACACTCCGGGCAGCACTGCAGCAAGTGGCAGTGGGTTTATTCTGGAAGTGAACTTCCACTGCTGAGCACAGAAAGGGAACCTGAACTCCACCTAGCTTTGGCCCTGCCGAGCACCTGATGACCCTGGCTCATGTTTTGAAGAGATTCTTTACCTCTTGACCAGAAGAGTTCCTTGGCTGTGGGGAAGCAGTGTGCAAGAGTGGAAAGGAGCACAGATCTTGGCTCCAGAAAACCTGGGTGTGGAGCTTCGCAGGTGGCTCAGTGGTAAAGAATTGTCTGCCAGTGCAGGAGATCTGGGTTCGATCTCTGGGTCAGGAAGATCCCCTGGAGAAGAAAATGGAAACCCACTCCAGTATTCTTGCCTGGAAAATTCCATTCACAGAGGAGCCTGAAGGGCGACAGTCTATGGGGCATCAAAGAGTCAGACAGGACTTAGCAACTAAACAACAACAACCTGGGTGTGAATCCGATTCTGAATGTATTTGCCATGGTAGACATGGAGGCACATTGCTCAGAACCCCTGTGGAGAGACCCCACTGCCCAACTGTGAGGAGTGCAGTCAGCTAACAGCTGGAGGCTGTTAGCTCCTTCAAGGTCTGCCTCAGCTTTGGAGCCAAGGTCATGCTGTTCCTGGGGTGGTCCCCAGCCAATGACTGATCCAGGACGTGATCCAAGGCCCTTTCCACCACGTAAAGGCCCCCCCTAGAGGGCAGTCTTTGCTCTGAAGCTCCCCTTTGAGCGCGTAGACTTTGACAGGCCGACACCGTGGGCTAATAGGCCCCTTGCCCAATCCTGCCTCCATCTCTCTGAAGTTCAATACTGAAGGCATGAAGGAGCTTTCTGGAAAGTTAGAAATGTTTTCTTCCTTGATTTAGATTTTAATAGCATGGGTACTCACACTCCCACTTTAAGTTCAGTGGAATTTATATGCTTAACTCTATATGTTATGCCTCAATTTTTAATTAGCATATGTACATGTTAAGTTTTTAATTTATAAAATGCAGAGAAGTAGAAAGAAAAAAATCACCTCTGGCCCCACCCCCAAAGATAACCACTGGAGACACTTGAGATACCGCATTACACCTTCTGCCTCTCTCATCACTCTGCCTCTGTATGTTGCCACTTTGGCTCTTAGAGAAAAGGAAGTTTAACCATGATTTCCACTTTCCTGGGACGTGGAAAGACTGGGAAGATTGTTTCCAGGCTCACTTTCTAGCCCCCCTTTCACTTCTTCCCTCAGATAGAACCTGAAGGTAAATAATGCCAAAATTTCAGTATCCTAACCTGCACATCACCCCTCACTGAAGCTGGGAGCCTCTGGGCCTCTGGATCTCTTTCTGGAACAGCACAGATCAGGGGCCCACATTCACTGGGTCTTTTGCCTTCACAGGAGTTGAAACGCTAACTCAGGCCCTACAGGATTAGCTTGATGGGAATGGACCTGATTTTGTCCAAGGCTGAAATGGTTCTAGTTCAGAGCAGCCAAGCTTTTTGCCTTTTTGTGTGTGTGTGTGAATTGTGGGAGGAAGGCATTTTCCAGTTTGCTTAGATGAACACAAACTGTCAAAGTGACCCTGTAGGGAACATCTCAAGGTAGATTATAATCCAAACTAGGCAGCTGGAACACAATGTCTTTTTCCTTAGACATGCATGCATGCTAAGTCATTCCAGTCATGTCTGACTCTTTGTGGCCCCATGGACTGTAGCCTGCCCAGGCTCCTCTGTTCATGGAATTCTCCAGGCAAGAATACTGGAGTGGGTTTCCATTTCCTTCTCCAGGGTATCTTCCCGACTCAGGGATCAAACCCGCATCTCTTATGTTTCCTGCATTGGCAGGTGGGTTCTTTACCACTAACACCACCTGGGAAGCCCTTTTCTTAGACAACCAGCTCTCAAAATGAGGTCCCAGACCTGCAGTGTCAGCATCACCATCACCTGGGAACTCGTTATAAATGCGAATTTGAGGGGCCCACTATAGACCTGGTAATTCAGAACCTTTTAGGGTAGGATAGCAAACACAGTCATCTGTGTTTCAGTAAGCCCTCCAGGTGGTCCTGATGCACACTCAAGTTTACGAACCTCTGTTCTAGAGGTTTTTAAATTCCACTGCCAGAGAAAGCAAAAATGTACTCACGCATCCTCTGTTCACACTCATAACCTGTGCGCTGTGTCCTTAGCATGACTTAGGGGCACGTGCCAGGTCTGTATAACTTCAAAGTTTCTTGTTCTTTATATCCTGAACCCATGGAAATGCATTCCTTTTGTCTTTGTTAGTTGACCAAAGATGAAATATAGCCCAATGTTCCCCCAACAAAAAGATTTATTAATTTGTACTAATGAGTGTTTAGAGAAAAACATACAAACCAATGTCCTTGTTGAGTGCTCCTTCTCAAAGGCAAAATGTGGATGTTATCTGTAAAATCAACAAATTTGTCACCAAAGTGAAATGTTGTCTTTTCCTGAGGATTTTCCCAGGCATCTCAAGGACTAGACAGCCTCCTCCCTCCCCATGCTCAGATGCACAGGGTTAAAGCTTACAGCTATAACTCACATGCTTTAAGAGAGCTCACATATAAGTTTGTTTTCAGGTTAGTAGCTTTGCTCAAACATAACTGAAGAAAGGAGACCACAAATCTATCCAAAGCCAAAGAATCCCCACAGACCTGTGCCTCCTTAAGATACGACCTGTGCAATGGTCTCTTGGATAAGAATACCAAAGACACAGGCAACAAAGGCAAAAAATAGACAAGTGGGACTACATCAAACTAAAAATCTTCTGTACAACAAAGGAAACAATCAACAGAGTGGAAAAAGCAACCTACAGAATGGAAGAAAATACTTGCAAATCATTTATTTGATCGGGGATAATATCTAAAATGTATAAGAAACTTCCATAGCTCAACAGCAAAAAAAAAAAAAAAAAAACAACCAGATAACCCAGATAAAATGGGCCAGATAAATGCCCAGATAAAAATGGGCAAAAGACCTGAGTAGACATTTTTCCAAAGAAAACATACAGATTGCCAACAGGCACATGAAAAGACATTCGACGGTGCTAATCATCAGGGAAATGCAAATCAAAACCACAACCAGATATCACCTCACACCTGTCAAAATGTCCACTATCAAAAAATCAAAAGATAACAAGTGTTGGCAGGACTGTGGAGAAATTAGAACCTTTGTACATTGTTCAAATGTAAATTGGTTTAGTCACTATGAAAAACAGTATGGAAGTTCCTCAGAAAAATTAAAACTAGAACTACAGTATGATCCAGCAAACACACTTCTGGGTATGCATTCAAAAGAATTGAAATTTAAAAAAAGAATTGAAATCAGGATTTCAAAGAGATATTTGCACTCCCATTTTCATTGCAGCATCATTCACAATAGCCAACACGTGGAAATACCCTAAATATCTACTGACAGATGAATACATATCAAAAATGTGGTATATACATACAATGGAATATTTTTCAGCCTTAAAAAAGAAGGAAATCCTGCCATTTCTAACAGGAACGAACCTGGAGGACATTATGCTAAGTGAAATAATCCAGACACAGAAGTACAACTACTGTATGATTCCACTTATGTGAGATATCTAAAATAGTCAAACTCAAAGAAGCAGAGAATAGAATGCTGGTTGCTGGGGGCTGGTGGGAGGGGGAAATGAGGAGTTGCTAATCAGTAGGCATAAAGTTTCAGTTGTGCAAGATGAATAAGTTCTGGAGATCAACTGTACAGTATCATGCCTATGGTTAACAATACTGGACTATACACCTAAAACTTTGTTAGAAGAATAGATCTTGTGTTAAATGCTCTTATTTCAATTTTAAAAATTAACTAAATATGTTAACTATAAAATAGAACAGAGACCTGAAAAAAAACCACAGAGGTTTGACCAGTGGTATGCTGTTAAATGTTTAATAACCTTCTCTCCAACGGAAAAAAATACCCTATATATCTTGATTATAAACGTATAGCACACAATTTATAAATAATAATAAAATATATACATTCCTTATTATAGATTTCATATAGCCAGAGAACTCCCATAGAATGCTTTAGTCAATGTTTTCCTAACTCTTGTGTCCATAACCAACCTAAGGTGGCAATTAACAATTAAATGTGGTTCCAACAGGATTATTGGTTGATGTGTTGATTTACATTAATAAGACAAAACTGAAACATCAGAATGTATGTTGAAATTTCCTAGTTTAGATAAGTGACATATATGACTTCTTCACTAAATCAGATAATAGTTTTTGAATACTGGAAGAATATTTCCTCAATTTTTCATGCTATATGAAATATAACAGTTACAGAGATGATGCACTTTTAAAGTTAATCTGCACTATTAACATTTCTCCATCACTTTCTTAAGTCTAGACCGAGGGTTGTCAAAAAATTTCAGTAAAGAGCCAGATACTAAATATTTTAGGTTTTGTGGCTACATAGGGTCTCTGTTGCAGATTCTTTTTCATTTTCTTACAACCCTTGAAAATGTAAAAACCATTATTGGCTTGTGAGCTGTATAGAAACAAGCTGTGGGTGGAGGTTCACTGACCCCTGGTCAAGACAATCAACAGAACAATAGATTAAGCAGTGATTTGTAGCAGTTGCTAATTTCCATGATGTAAATACTACTATGACTGATTTCAAACTACCAGTTTGACTTGACTAAATGTGGAGTTACAAAGAGATGAGCAGATAAGAAATAATACATAGTATTTTTACTCCACAGATACAAAGGACACAAATAACCTCAAGAGCATGAATAATAGTGAAGCATAGGAAAATAATTAGGAAGTGATGAGTTTTGAGTATTTATTACCTTTGTTTTTAATCTAATTTATTTAATGGTAAGTTTGTATAATTTAATTTTTAATGATGATTATATTTAACAACCAGCTCTCAACATTTCTGAAAATTCAATAATTGACTCTCGGGAGCCACTATGAGCAACCACTGTGACCAAACCAAATTTCAACCTGTTTGTTTTGGTTTTACTGGATAAAGAGAGAATCTTCACTCAATTTGGTCCGTTATTCCCTGTAACAAAAGAATTTACTACAGAGTTTCTTTGAAGCTGGCAGTTTCCTTGGCTCCTCTAAAATAGGAAATGATTTTAGATGTTATTTTTACATATTTTCAGAAAGGGATCTGTCTCTATTCTCAACAGCTTCCTGACTACCTTTTGCTTCCAAATAATGAGAACTATTTAAAGGAAAAAGGAACTACTGTAGTGTGGTTTTAAGAAAAGCACATACTTTGCTGTTTCAGAAGTAGTTACACAAGAGTTCTGCTCATAAACTGGGGAAGAATTAAAATAGCTTTCCAAGGTCCCTCCCAAGGCTGTGATTTTCCTTTCACCTACTCAGGTAATGCCACTTATGGTACTCATTCATTTATTCAGCTGTTTGAGCATCTGGAGAAGGGAATGGCAAACCACTTCAGTATTCTTGCCTTGAGAACCCCATAAACAGTATGAAAAGGCAAAAAGATAGGACACTGAAAGATGAACTCCCCAGGTCGGTAGGTGCCCAATATGCTACTGGAGATCAGTGGAAAAATAACTCCAGAAAGAATGAAGGGATGGAGCCAAAGCAAAAACAACACCCAGTTGTGGATGGGACTGGTGATAGAAGCAAGGATCGATGCTTTAAAGAGCAATATTGCATAGGAACCTGGAATGTTAGGTCCATGAATCAAGGCAAATTGGAAGTGGTCAAACAGGAAATGGCAAGAGTGAACGTCGACATTCTAGGAATCAGTAAACCAAGATGGACTGGAATGGGTGAATTTAACTCAGATGACCATTATATCTACTACTGTGGGCAGGAATCCCTTAGAAGAAATGGAGTAGCCATCCTGGTCAACAAAAGAGTCCGAAAGTCAGTACTTGGATACAATCTCAAAAACGACAGAATGATCTCTGTTTGTTTCCAAGGCAAAGCATTCAATATCACGATAATCCAAGTCTATGCCCCAAGCAGTAACACTGAAGAAGCTGAAGTTGAATGTTTCTATGAAGACCTATAAGACCATTAAGAACTAATACCCAAAAAAGATGTCCTTTTCATTATAGGGGACTGGAATGCAAAAGTAGGAAGTCAAGAAACACCTGGAGTAACAGGCAAATGTGGCCTTGGAGTACAGAATGAAGCAGGGCAAAGGCCAATAGAGTTCTGCCAAGAGAATGCACTGGTCATAGTAAACACCCTCTTCCAACAACACAAGAGAAGACTCTACACATGGACATCACCAGATGGTCAACACCAAAATCAGATTGATTATATTCTTTGCAGCCAACGATGGAGAAGCTCTATACAGTCAACAAAAACAAGACCGGGAGCTTACTGTGGCTCAGATCATGAATTCCTTATTGCCAAATTCAGACTGAAATTGAAAGTGGGGAAAACCACTAGACCATTCAGGTATGACCTAAATCAAATCCCTTATGACCATACAGTGGAAGTGAGAAATAAATTTAAGGGACTAGATTTGATAGAGTGCCTGATGAACTATGGATGGAGGTTCGTGACGTTGTATAAGAGACAGGAATCAAGATCATCCCCAAGAAAAAGAGATGCAAAAAAGCAAAATGTGTGTCTGAGGAAGCCTTACATATAGCTGTGAAAAGAAGAGAAGCCAAAAGCAAAGGAGAAAAGGAAAGATATAAACATCTGAATGCAGAGTTCCGAAGAATAGCAAGGAGAGATAAGAAAGCCTTCCTCAGCAATCAATGCAAAGAAGTAGAGGAAAACAATAGAATGAGAAAGACTAGAGATCTCTTCAAGAAAATTAGAGATACCAAAGGAACATTTCATGCAAAGATGGGCTCAATAAAGGACAGAAATGGTATGGACCTAACAGAAGCAGAAAATATTAAGAAGAGGTGGCAAGAATACACAGAAGAACTATACAAAAAAGATCTTCATGACCCAGATAATCATGATGGTGTGATCACTCACCTAGAGCCAGACATCCTGGAATGGGAAGTCAAGTGGGCCTGAGAAAGCATCACTACGAACAAAGCTGGTAGAGGTGATGGAATTCCAGTTGAGCTATTTCAAATCCTGGAAGATGATGCTGTGAAACTGTGCACTCAACATGCCAGCAAATTTGGAAAACTCAGCAGTGGCCACAGGACTGAAAAAGGTCAGTTCTCATTCCAATCCCAAAGAAAGGCAATGCCAAAGAATGTTCAAACTACTGCACAATTGCACTCATCTCACATGCTAGTAGAGTAATGTTCAAAATTCTCCAAGCCAGGCTTCAGCAATACGTGAACCGTGAACTTCCAGATGTTCAAGCTGGTTTTATAAAAGGCAGAGGAGCCAGAGATCAAATTGCCAACAGCTGCTGGATAATGGAAAAAGCAAGAGAGTTCCAGAAAAACATCTATTTCTGCTTTATTGACTATGCCAAAGCCTTTGACTGTGTGGATTACAATAAACTGTGGAAAATTCGGAAAGAGATGGGAATACCAGACCACCTGACCTGCCTCTTGAGAAACCTGTATGCGGGTCAGGAAGCAAAAGTTAGAACTGGACGTGGAACAACAGACTGGTCCAAATTGGGAAAGGAGTATGTCAAGGTTGTATATTGTCACCCTGTTTATTTAACTTCTATGCAGAATACATCATGAGGAACGCTGGGCTGGAGGAAGCACAAGCTGGAATCAAGATTGCCGGGAGAAATTTCACTAACCTCAGATATGCAGATGACACTACCCTTATGGCAGAAAGTGAACAAGAACTAAAGAGCCTCTTGATGAAAGTAAAAGGGGAGAGTGAAAAAATTGGCTTAAAGCTCAACATTCAGAAAACAAAGATCATGGCATCTGGTCCTATCACTTCATGGCAAATAGATGGGGAAACAGTGGAAACAGTGGCTGACTTTATTTTTCTGGGCTCCAAAATCACTGCAGATGGTGACTGCAGCCATGAAATTAAAAGACGCTTACTCCTTGGAAGGAAAGTTATGACCAACCTAGACAGCATATTAAAAAGCAGAGACATTACTTTGCCAACAGAGGTCCATCTAGTCAAGCCTATGGTTTTTCCAGTAGTCATGTATGGATGTGAGAGTTTGACTATAAAGAAATCTGAGCGCCAAAGAATTGATGCTTTTGAACTGTAGTGTTGGAGAAGGCTCTGGAGAGTCCCTTGGACTCCAAGGAGATCAAATCAGTCCATCCTAAAGGAGATCAGTCCTGGGTGTTCATTGGAGGGACTGATGTTGAAGCTGAAACTCCAATACTTTGGCCCCCTGATGCAAAGAGCTCACTCATTGGAAAAGACCCTGTGCTGGGAAAGATTGAGGGCAGGAGGAGAAGGGGATGACAGAGGATGAGATGGTTGGATGGCATCACGGACTCAATGGATATGGGTTTGGGTGGACTCCGGGAGTTGGTGATGGACAGGGAGGCCTGGCATGCTGCGGTTCATGGGGTCCCAAAGAGTCGGGCATGACTGAGCGATTGAACTGAACAGAACTTGAGCATCTACCATGTGGCAGCCACTGTGCTGAGCACTAGAAATACAGCAGAATACAAGATAGACATTAATCCTGCTGAATCAATAATTACACAGATTATTGTTCACTTAGACTTTTCATAAGTTCCTTAAATAAGATTATATAACAGGAGCCTGACCTACTGTAGAGGGGTTGAGGATGTGACATTTAATCTGATATGTGATGAACGCATAGGAAGTCAGGCAATGGAAGAGGGAGAGCAAAGTAGAATAGCCTTCATCTCAGGTGATGGGAACAGCCTATATCATGCTTGTATAAAGCACAAATGTCCATCCAGTACACAAACAGATATATATCTTTGGCATCAAATTTTCATGAGGGGAATATGATTAGGAAAAATTATTTTAAAAGTCTCCCAAGAGGAGGGAAGTGGTAACGGGGGAAAAAAAAAAAAAAAAGGTTGGGAATATTGGTCTATATAAAGAATGTGGCACTTTTGAGCTATTACAGTAGCAGTGGTAGAGTTAAGATGCTGGCCTCTTCCCATAAGGACTGATGACCTACCTGCAGGTTACTGAGCTTGATATTAAGACAGGAAGTTAGAGGACTCCTGGTATTCAACAACTTGGAAATTTTCCTCTAGTATGTTTCAAATACTGCCTCTTCCTCATTCACTCTATTCTCTTACTGGACACTTGTTAGAAACTCTCCTTGTATCCTCCATGTAGTGTGTAACATCTTTCTAATACTTTCCATTTCTTTATTCTTCTGTCTTGCATCCTTGATGATTTCCTCAGATCTAGCTTCTAGTTCACTAATCCTCCTTTCAACTGCATCTGGTTTGCTGTTTATCTATATTTCTCCCATTTCAGTTTCATGTTTTTGTTCTTTTTCAAGTCTACCTGTATTTTTCAAACTATTCTATTTTGCTCTTATAATTCTTATTCCTTTAAAAAATTTTTTGAACATTCAAACCATACTTATTTTAAAGTCCCTTTCATATTTCTGTATTTGCTATAATTCTTAAGGTGTGAATTCTCCCCTTTGTCATGCTAGTCTCACAGTGGCTTATTTCCTTGGGGACTCAGCAAGTTTTGGCTATGAGTTCATCTTCAGAATCATAGTGACAGACACAGATCCATGTGCTATACTATCTGGATTTGAGTTCTGGCTCCGCCACATAGTAGCTGTGTGGCCTTAGGCCAGTTACTTAATCTTTCTGTTCTTTAGGTTCAGAATCTTTAAAAATAGGGCTATTCTAAGAATTTGTTAGTATAAGCAAAGCCCTTAGTACAGTACCCACACTTAATGAAGCACTTGATCAGCATATTACTGTTACATGGCAAGAATTGCTTTACCTGGGAGGCTTATTTGCATAACTCAGGTTAATGTGACTATCTCCCCACTCTCAGCTCAAAGTAGCCAGGACACTTCTGAATTGTTTTTATTCTTCTATACCTGTCCACATTTATGGGCCACCACTTCTAGCTGCCGGATTTCTGAAGTGAAGTGAAGTAGTTCAGTCGTGTCTGACTCTTTACGACCCTGTGGACTGTAGCCTACCAGGCTCCTCCCTCCATGGGATTCTCCAGGCAAGAGTACTGGAGTGGGTTACCATTTCCTTTTCCAGGGGATTTTCCTGACAGAGGGATTGAACCCGGGTCTCTTGCATTGCAGGCAGATGCTTCAACCTCTGAGCCACCAGGGAAACCCTTTCTAGAGGAGTTCAAATCCCACCCCCATCCCCCACTCTGCCACTAAAACCCTGAACCTGGGACTCATGTCCACTTTGAATCCCTTTGTAGACTGTGGAGCGGTTATGGCTCTGAGCTACCTCTTCATTTCTGGTTCTAGAATTTGTTTGCTTGGTTTTCGTTTTTGATCTCTGCTGCATATTTAAATTTTCTAAAAACAATGCATTTGTAGTGGAAGAGGAGCTTCCTGCTACAACTCAGGCAACTGAAATGAACAGAAATCCCTGCATGTTCTTTCTAAAGAGGCTTAGCTGTCATTTGGCCATGAGATCCTTGAGAGAACCCAGTACACAAAAGGACATGTTTTATTTGCATTTGTATCCCCTAACCCTAGCACGGGGCCTGGTACACTTGACATATGCTTACTGAATTAAGAAATGAAACACCACATTGGCAACAAGCCTTCAGCTCACTGATTTCTCTAAGTCCTACAAGCCTTCAGCTCACTCGTTTCTCTTAGCTTTACCACCACCGCTGCCATGGTGTGGGCCCCCGCCCTCCTCGTTCCTGTGAATGAGCTCTGTCAAAAAGATACAGTTTCTAACAAACAAAAAGAGGTGTAATGCATTCAATCAGTGACTAGCTCAAGGACAAGCACCTGATCTGGGTTTCTTTTACTCTCAAAGCAAAATAGCCAAGTGGAAACACTTCAGAGGCCATAGATTATTCTGATTTTCAGACTGTTTTTGTTCAGCACCAGAGTAAAACGTTGAACAGGTAGCTGATGCAATCTGGCAAAGTAAGTATATAGCTCTATTTATATTAAGATACACACATATATCAGGCCATCAGCAGTATTTGTATAAACAGTGACTCTCCTATGAAGGTAAAGGCCACCCCCTTCAGTTCCAGTGACTGAGATATATTTTTCCAATCCTGGGGGCAAATACAGACACAGCAAGTTCCTTCTTCCCCTTGGAAATTTGGCAGACTTGCCAGCTCTGACTCTGTTGCCACATTCCCTTGGGGTTTTATGACTCTGTGCATATGGCCTGTGTGAAGGCTTCACTTAGGTCACCTTATGCCTTTGGCAGTCAGCATGGTGGATGACGATTCAGGAAGACCCTGGTGTTTCCCAGATGGGTCCAGATCTGGCCATGCAATTACTGCCCTCCAGCTGGGAAATGTGACGCCGGGGTGATGAAGTAGCTGCTGAGAAGGAGGTAGTTTGACTCTGAATTTGGTCTGTTCTTTATTTAAATCCAAAGACTGAACCAACACACACACACATATGCACACATACATATATTGATAAAATCAATAGCATACACACACAAATACACCACTCCCCAATTACAGGGGGTGTTCTTTTGGATTTCCTGGTGGACTCCCCTAAACATGTATTTCCTAAGCTCATCTCCTATGCTGGCCCCTGTTTACTTGTCTCATCATTCTCTCTTCCTTTGCTCTCCTACTTATTTCCTTATCATCGCTTTTAACCCTCTTGGAGTTCCCATGAACCCAGTTTGAGGCCCTTTAAGGCACATAAAGGGATCCTAAATCCTTCTTCAATGTGAGCTGCTTTGCTTCATTCTGTCCCATGATCACAGAGAAGCCTGTCCCTGGTCTCAGTTCCGAAGGGAGGCAGCCTCCTCAGGGAAGCTGCCCCATCACTGGTAATATGACACTACCCTTGGGGTGGGCATTCTCACTTGTAAAGGAGAGAACTGGAATAAATTTGGTCCTAATCAGAGCATCTCAAATAAGTCATCCTTCCTTCCATCAACACAGTGTTCGTTCACTGTTACTCCAGAGGCAGCAGGGAAAGAATATGGAGTCTGTACTTAGGCAAACTTGGCTTCAAAATCCAAGTTCAGCTGTTAATAGCTGGGTGACCTTGGGTGAGTTTCTTCCCCTCTGAGTCTCTGTTTCTTTATCTAGTTGGAATCAAATAGAGCATATATGCAAAGTGCTGGACACATAATAGCCACTCTGTATATAGGAGCCATGACTACGATCATCTGGATGATGGTCGTAGGCCTTGGCCCTTCTCATCTCACCTGAGGCAGAAATTCTCAGAGCCCTATTTTCTCAGGGTTAAATGGAGGACTGTAAAGATCCACAAACATCTTCCCACATCCAGTGGTGTGATAAGCTCAGAGCTGCTGACGCTCAGCACAGCACTAGCTCTCTAAACTCTAGGACAAACAACAGACAGATCTCCTGCCCTCAAGGGGCCCCAGCGGTCCAAACTAGCAGATAAGAGGAAAATGTAAACATCAGGGATTAGGTTTCAACATATGAATTTTGAAGGGACACAAACATTCAGTCCATAGCAACTAGCATCTGCTAAAGTATTCCCCGTAGACCACAAGGGTTATGGAAATTCACAGGGTGGCTGCGGGTGGGGGTAGGGGGGCTGCTGTGGATAGGAAGTCTTCCTGGAAGCAGCAGGGCTTCAGCTGGGACTCCAAGAAAGGGCAAGATTTGAAGAGACCCTTACAAGGACGGGGAGCTCGGCAGACATATGCTGGACAAACTTGAGAATTAGGCACAGTTATTATTTCCATTTTACGAGTAAGAAAATGGAAGGGCAGAGAAGCCTAGTGACTTGTGCAGGGTCACTTAGCAAGTAATTGGCAGCACTGGAATTTAAGTGGGGCTCTGTCTCTGATGCTGGAGGCTGGTATTCAAAGGTGAAAAAAGATGGGCCTTGGCTGGGAAGTAGGAGCTAGGGAGCCACTGACATTTTCAAAGAGAGTGACACGATGAAGGCAATGTTTGTTTTATATACTTGGGGCACAGATGTTTAGGGGAAGATTCTGGCACCAGAGGGGTCAGTTAGAAAGCAGTGGCAGTAGTTTAAGGATGAGGATTAAAGGCCTGACCTGGGGGCAGAGGCGTAGTGGGACTGGAGAAGACATAAAAACATGAGGCATGTCAAAGGGCAAACTGACAGTCTTGGGGACTGACTGCATACAGAGAATACAGGGCAAGGGGATTAAAGTATCAGATCTGAGAACCAGAAGATTCATAATGCTGATACTGGAGATACTGGGAAGGTGAGCTCGTTTGAAGATTGATGTTTATATGAAGCAGGGTCTGATTTCCTTTATTACTATTGCTATTAATTGTACTAAAAAAAGAATGTATACTATGAGGAAACTAACAAATTCAGAATATGAGATATTCTACAACACCACTGACCTGAACTCTTCAAAAAGTCAATGTCACACACACAGACACAAAAATTAAGGCCACACACCACCGCAGAATCAATTACTCTAAAAAGACATGAGTTGGCACAATACATGAACCTTGATTTTGGATTTTTTTATTTAAAAGGACTCTATAAGACATAGGATATTGGGACAATTTGAATATGAATTGGAAACTACAAGATATTTTATTTAGTTTCTTAGCTGTAATAATGATTTGTGGTGAAGAAGGAGAATTTCCTTATTCTTAGGAGAGTCATTCTGAAGAATTTAGGGTAGTGTGGCATGATGCCTGTAAGTTACAATCAAGTAGCTCAACAAAGAAAAAAATATGTGTATGTATAACTAGATTGATCAATAGAAATATACAGCAAATACATCAACAAGTTAATTGTGGAATTTAATGGGTATAATGTGTATTCATTGTACTTCTTTTTTTAAAACTCTATGTGTGTTTGAAATTTTTCAAAATAAGATTTGGGTTAAAATAATTCCCAAAAATATGAACATAGTAAAAAGTTAACCCATACAAAAAAGGATATGTAGTGAACATTTCTACCCTACACACTCAGTACTCCCTTCCCAGAAGCAACCACTGTTCACGTGTCTTGAAATATTATCTGCATTTACGAGGCTGTATTTATGTTTGTAGATCCTTTTGTAAAATAGAGTTCATGCTATAAATCTTTTTGTTAGCTGCAATAGACTCTTTTATCTATGCAGTTGGGGGAGTAGTTGGTCAGTTAATTAAAAGTCCGTTAAAGAAGTGCCTGGATCTACCAGGGAGAGGTGTTCCTGGGCATCCAGTGTCGGTGCATTTTACAGAGGAAATGGAATGGAAACTCCTGAGAGTTGGCTCCACAGAGGCCTGGTAAGCAAGCTTCCGCTGCAATGCTGGCAGCTCACTTTTTGTATAAGTTTCCAGACTTCTCAGAGATCGTTCCATAGGACAATGTATAGACCTGCCTCATTCTTTCAGGCTAGTTTTGAGGATGAGTTGCTTCTAGGATGCGTATAGTTGTAATCATATTGTACTTGGGGTGATGCAAGGCAGGGGAGCATCTGGGTGGAAATTTCCTGGGCTTTCTGAACTTACCTGATCTGAAGAATACTTGGGTATTTTTTGAACAAGCTCCCGAGCTTGGGAAATGCTGCCATAAACAGTTGGAGAAACACGGCTGGGCCTCCGGTGACAAGATTACTCTGAGGGGTGGAACTCCCACTAATGGTGCTAGTTAATGCAGAGTAGACAGAGGAGGCAAGACGCCAGAGAAACGCGGAGGTCCAAGGACAGAGCTCACAAACTCCCATGCGAGCTTCCGCCCTCTGCCCTTGCTCACCAGAGATGATTGCCTCCTGTTGCAATCTGGGGGGTCACATTTCCAAAGCATGTGCAACTTTGCATATGAAAACCCTCCCTAACTGCCAGCACCTGGGCAAATTCAAATCCTCTACTCCAACATCAGGGTCCTCCCTGCAAATGAGAAGGTTTGATTGGAAAAATGTGACTCCAGAAACCAGATCTGGGATTGAACTGAAATTGCCTGAAAAATGAAAGCATTGGCACTATTAACAAAAAGGGACTGGATTCCTTTCTTTTTTCTCTTTTTCTTTCTTTCTTTCTTTTCTTTTTTTTTGCAGCTAAATCCTGAACAGCTTGCAAACCTTGGGAGGCAGCCATCCCATTATCATTCCTGATATGGACTTGAATTTCTAAGAAATGACTTTTTTTTAAGATCTGTGGAATTGAACCCCTACTAAAAGCAGTCCAAGGAGACTCAATCACAGTTTTTCAAGAACAATCCTGAGACAAGAGCCTGAGCTCTGTGGGGCCTGGAGGGCCCAGAGACCCAGATAGCCTGGTGCCGACCCCCAGTAAGTCCCTTCAGGAGTCCTGGAAACCCCAGACATTTATCTAAATCACCCCCTGAGGTGGGACTAGGTAGAGGAGGCAGCCAGGCCTCCACATCATGTAAGGGACCCAAAATGCCAGAGGGGCCCTTGATTTGTCACACTGCCAGAAAGGTTCAGATTTCAGTGTCAAGCACTGAAGTCACCCTGTCTTCTCTAAATCCAGTGTCTTGGAGGTACAGACAGGATCCTCAATCTTTTAAGATCAGTTTTTCACTTAAAGTAAAAAAAACAAATGCAAAAGGGAAGGTAGAACTGGGTCTGGTCTTGGGTGTGAGCCTGGACAGTGGGCTGCTGCTAAGTCACTTCAGTCGTGTCTGACTCTGTGTGACCCCATAGTCGGCAGCCCACCAGGCTCCCTTGTCCCTGGGATTCTCCAGGCAAGAACACTGGAGTGGGTTGCCATTTCCTTCTCCAATGCATGAAAGTGAAAAGTGAAAGTGAAGTTGCTGAGTCGTGTCCGACTCTTAGCGACCCCATGGACTGCAGCCCACCAGGCTCCTCCATCCATGGGATTTTCCAGGCAAGAGTACTGGAGTGGGGTGCCAGGAAAGGAAGCCTAGAGGGCCCAGGGCCAGCCCACCTGGTCCTAGTAGACCCTTTGGGAATGAGGGAAGTGAGGTGTGGGGCCCAGGGAGAGGCAAAGTCAGGAAGTGCATGAGGGACCTGGGCCAAGACGGTCTGCTGTGGCCCCACGGGCACACACGGGCCCTATTGACTGGGACACCGGGAAACCATCACACGGTCTCCAATCCCCTAACTGTGTGGTTACCATGACCATGCCAAGTGTGTATGCTTCCCACATCTTTTGTGAGCCTGCTAACCCCAGACGCTTCCTCGTGCCCCATGGTTCAGTGGCACAGACTCCAGTGGCGGGGGGCAGTGGCAGGAGCCTCATGGCTGAGGGAGCAGGCCTCAAGGACCTTACAAAACAATTTACTCCGACTCTGCTATGCCTCTTAAGAACTCCACAGCTCTGAATTTTTAAAAAAATTTTTCATTATCCTCCCACTACCCACACACTTTAAAAAAAAAAAAAAAATTGTCCAGGCTGGGTCTTCGTTGCTGCATCCAGGCTTTTTTCTCTAGCTGCAGCAAGCAGGAGCTACTCTCTAGCTCGGTGCATGGGTTGCTCATGGGTGAGCTCTCTTGCCATGGAGCACGGGTTCTAGGGTGCACAGGCTTCAGTGGTTGCAGCACGTGGGCTCAGTAGTTGTGGCGTGTGGGCGTGTAGGCCTACAGCGTGAGAGATCTTTCCAGACCAGGAATCAAACTTGTGACTCCTCCACTGGCAGGTGGATTCTTAAGCACTGGACCACCAGAGAAGTACCCCCCATCACACTTTTAAAGGCACATACTCTGTGCCAAGTGCTAGAGTAAGCATATTACATGTATCGTTTAATTCATCCTCATCAAAACCCTGTGAGGTGGGTATTCTCATTGCCTTCATTTTACAGATGTGGAAACTGAGGCCCAGAGAGGTCAAGTCATGTGGCCAGCACAGCCCATCTATTCAGTAGCAGAGCTTCTAGAAGTCAGCTAGCATGCTAGAATCCATCAGATTACTTTTCTTAAACTTACCTTTAACTTGTCTCTCCCGATCAATTCAACTTGTCTGCACAGTGAGTTTTACCCAGCAGTTCCAGCCTAGGCTTCTTTTGGAGTCTGCCTAAGCTGGCTAGATGGTTGCATCTGGGTCACTGTAATCCAAAAAGGCTTAATTAAAATCGGGAAATACATTCAACCGTGTCTCCAGCAATGCTATGAACTCTAGATGTGGCAAATGAGGTTGTGAGGACATTAAAGGCATACAAGGTGCTTGGGGCACAGCAGAGGCACTTGGAAAATACACACCTGTGTGCCAGTATAAGTTGAGAAATGAGAAAAGGGAAGTGTTTGGCTCTAGATGACTGAGTTTCCTTTTGTAAAGACTGTGGACAAAGGGACTTTTCCACTAAAAGACACTTTGGGTCTGGGGGGAACCGTCTCCAGTCTGCAGGGCTTCAAGCAGGACTTTGCAAGATGGGTGTTTGGGTGGGTGAGGAGGGGAAAGTGGGTGACAACTGGCAGTCTGAGGGCATGAAGAGGACAGAGGAAGAGAGGGGACAGAGAAGAGGGGATGAAAGACTGGAAGTAAAGGGAGCAGGCCCAGAAGAGAGAGAAGAGGAAGGACAGAGATGATTGGGGGTGAGGGGCAGTAAAGGAGAAATTGTGGGAAAGAGACGAGGGATTGGCTTTGAAAAATCGGTTCCTTCTTTCAATAAATCATTATTAAGGGCCTTCTATGTGCCAAATACTGTGTTAGGTGCTCCGGACACTGGGAGACACCACAGACCTGGAGCTTCTTTGTGGGTTTGTTCTGCCTGTAATTTAGCCCCTTTAGAGAGAGTCATCGGAGAAGGCAATGGCACCCCACTCCAGTACTCTTGCCTGGAAAATCCCATGGACAGAGGAGCCTGGAAGGCTGCAGTCCATGGGGTTGCTAAAAGTTGGACACAACTGAGCAACTTCACTTTCACTTTTCATTTTCATGCATTGGAGAAGGAAATGGCAACCCACTCCAGTGTTCTTGCCTGGAGAATCCCAGGGACGGGGGAGCCTGGTGGGCTGCCGTCTATGGGGTCGCACAGAGTCGGACACAACTGAAGCAACTTAGCAGCAGCAGCAGAGAGAGTCATAGCAGAAGGCAATGGCACCCCCACTCTGGTACTCTTGCCTGGAAAATCCCATGGACGAAGGAGCCTGGAAGGCTACAGTCCATGGGGTCGTTGAGGGTCGGACATAACTGAGCGACTTCACTTTCACTTTTCACTTTCCTGCATTGGAAAAGGAAATGGCAACCCACTCCAGTGTTCTTGCCTGGAGGATCCCAGGGACGGTGGAGCCTGGTGGGTCGCACAGAGTCGGACATGACTGAAGTGACTTAGCAGCAGCAGCAGAGAGAGTCATAAGGATCAACAGGGCCACTTGCTGAACTGTGCTGGGCTGTGAGGCAGGGAAGGTCTTTGGAGTAAGGGTCTTTGATGGTCTTAGGAGAATCTTTGAAGGTCTTAGGAATAAGCTGGGTTGCATTTGCCCTTAAAGTATGACTCAAGATTGTGACATTGGGACTTCCCAGGGTCAGGTGTCCATCCATGCTGTTATCACCAGGTTGCTTCTCATCTGCCTCATTAAACACATATCTGCATGGACTGGAGCCGTGTAGTGGCTTGTCTCTTCCACAGAGTAAAGGGTCTATGTTTATGATACCGTCACTTGGCTACCTTTCCTCTTCCCTTCCTGAGTTCTGAAGCACACTCTTCATGACTGAGGTTGCTGTAAGGATAGTTTCTGGAGAAGTGAGGACTGACAGTATAGTCAGTGGTCCACTGGTAAAAAGTTTAACAATTGGCCCTCTCAGTTAGTGGAAGAGAAGGATGCTGATTTATAGCATTTGCAGATTTCCACACTTTCACATGGTGTAAACACTCCCACCAAGGCCAATTTCAGGCTCTCAGTATGTTGTCATGGAACAGTCATAAAGAGGGACTTCCCTAGCAGCCCAGTGGTTAGACTCTGAGCTTCCACTGCAGGGATCATGGGTTCGACCCTTGGTCAGGAAACTAAGATCCTGCATGAGGTGCAATGTGGCCCCAATTATTTTTTTAATTTTTAAAAAAGAGTTGGGATGAGATGTCCACCTGTGCACTATCATAGGGTGTTTCTACCACATAGGCATAACAGATGTAAATCAAGAGCATAGATAATAGTGAAGTGTAGCAAGATAATTTGGAAGTGATGAGTATTCAGTATGTATCAGCCTTATATCTTGAATATAATTTAATTGCCAATATACCTAATTTAATGTTTAACAATGACTTTATTCAACAAGTCAACTCCCCCAATCTTTGTTGAACAATCAGTTTTCACTATCCAACAGGGTGTGGTTCTATGTCCCTTTTCTCTTAGCTTCAGCGAGAGAAAGAGAAGCTGAGGAAACAGAGCCTCGGGGCCCTCACCCCACTTTAACCAGAGCAGCCCCACTTGTATTCATTTTTTGGTTCTGTGTTTGAACGAAGGATTCCAATGTTTAAAAAAAAATTTTTTTTGAACACACTCGTGTAGATGGGCTATGATGCCCTTTCTATCTGCGATATCCAGAGTGAGCCATGCCCCATCTCCCCTTTCCTTGCCTGGACCCATTTTTGTCACTCAGGCTTCCTCCTCCTGCTACTCCCAGCAATCCTCTGTCCCATCCCAAGGATTCTCAACTCCACTGAAGGGACAACTGTTATCGTTGGATCTGGTTTCGACTGGGATTCCTTCTGGGCATACTTTACTCTTCAGCATGTGACTCCAGAAGCTTCTTCTAAAGGTCTTTCAGATACAAAGGGATGGATGTACAAAGGGCAGAATTCCAAGAAGGAGGGGTACTCCCATAATCGACCTAATTTATATCTTGCATTCTCCGTCCAAAAGCTCTACGTGTCAGTGGACTACTGGGTTACCAATTGCTGCCCGATCATGGATCTCTATTTTTCTTTACACAACACAGTTTTCTTTATGTAAAAGCTAAAAACTGTTCTTAGCAGATGTTTGGGTTGCTCTCCCACTGAATGCAAGTTTTTCAGCCATGGAAATGCATGAGGGGGCCGCAGGGGTTATGGATGTGACACAATTCTTTTCTGAAGGCAAATTCACCCTCCTGAGCTTGCCAGAGAAATTATTTTTCCAGGAAAACTAAACAGTAAGCACATACTTGGATGTTCCTTGCAGGCAAGAGAGGAGCCCTTTCTATCCCATTAAGGTCAGGCAATTGCCCAAATGATTTGCTTCACTGCCTATCATAACGGGGAGTGTGGGACAGAACCAGCGGGAGCCTACTCTCATCTCTCTCCCTCCAGCAGTCACAGTCGAGCAAAGTTCACAGGCACAGGCACCCTCTGAAGCCTGCAGTCAGAGAAGCTGAGGCTGGGGCCACTTGGAAACCCCTCAACACACACGCGCGCACACACGCACACACGCACATGCACAAACACACATGCACACGCACACACACGCGCACACACACACACACACACACAGTGTTCCCCTAGCTCAGTGCCACAGCTCAGCTCATATGGATCAGTGTTCTAGAACCAAACATGGAGAGATGGCATTTGGTACGTGGAAGCTGGGACCTAGGAGCTCACAGGATGGGATACAGTGCTGAGCTTCCTGGTCAGCTGCCAAGTCTGCCGGGTGTGCGCTGTTCAAATCCGATAGGGTAGCCAGTGGCCCAGGAGCTTGGGAGGGAGTGGAGGCTGCTATTTCCTGCCTGTAAGGCTGCCTTCAGAGGCTTAGGGGTACGTTCGCAGCTTGGTTTCTCAGGTTCTGTCCCCACTCTTGACAAACTCCCCTTGTCCCCATTTCCCTGAGAGTGATGGCTCTATATCTGAAGGCTCTTACAGGAGGGAGGGATGAATGCATGCCCAACACATAAAACAGACTCAAAGCCAAGCTCTGTCCAGTCTAGGCCAACTTAGGTGATAAATCTTGCTCAATTCCCTGGTCAGAATACCTTTGGCTACCTCTGCAAGCCAGGTCTATTCTCCATCCAGAGCCCTTTGGCTACAGTCCCTGCACAGTCGGCACTTTCTCCTCTTCTCTGGCCAAGCTGAGCTCACTCTCCCCTGGCTCCCCCAAAGCCCTTCACTTTCAGAATCAGAATCCTTTGAACCCAAACTTTGTCTCTTACAAAAGTCTCTTCTTTTACCTCCAACTTTATTCCAACCTAGACTCCTAAATTCTCTTGAGGCTTCCAACACTTGAATTCGGGGGAATTTGGTCTTTCCAGGGGAAACAGAAGTGTTCCTTATTTATTTATTAACATCCAGGGGCTGCTATCATATATAGATGATCCACAGGAGATAGCAACCTGAGTGTGTTTTTCCCTCATCACTTGCTCTTGACCTTGGAGAGAGGTTTGAAAGCTAAATGTAAACCATTAGCAAAATACTGTCTTTTCAATGCACCAAAAGGAGGGAAAGTTAGCTTATCTTTCAGAAGCCCCCAGAGTATTGTGGACTAGCTGAGTAAGTGTAATTAGAAAAAGGAAAAGGGAAGTCAAGGATAAATTCACATGGAGCTGAAGGAGCCTCATGATAAAGTGGATTTTCCCAAGAATTGCCGGAAAGCAAAGCTGTTCAGCCTTTGGGAAATGGTGAGTCCAAGAATTTCTGAAGCGCTCCCACCCTTCACCTGGCCATGGCCTTGATATCACCAAAGAGTTCTGCTTGCTCTGCTCCAGGCTCAAGCAGCAAGCTGTTTTCATTGCTACTTTCCAAACTGTGCTCATATCCATTATCTCACTTGATTCTTGCCAGGACCCTGTGAGGTAGGTAGGACAACTATTAGTTTTCCCTGGGCTCACTTTTGGAAGATGCCCAGGACTCAGATTTTGCACAATTGTAACTTGACAGATTTGGCTCCATTTTCACATGCTAACAAAACCTGGCCCAGCCTAATCCTTATGTAAAGGGGAGATTTTTCCTGCAACATTGAACTAAACTAGGCAGAGAGATTCCTGACCATCAGGGGTGACATGATGGGGCGGGGGGCAATCTCAAAAAAATTTAGTAATTCTACCCCTCCCCTCCCTTTCTAGAGCACAGGCTTTTGAATGGGGAGGGCTTGTGTTATCCTCAAGCTACTCAAACCTTCTTTCTTGAAGACTCGATGCTAGCTATATTTGATCAAACAATTGATCAAGTGCCGATTGTGGAGGCACAGAGAAGTATGAGATGTGGACCCCGACTTCCAGGAACTTACAGTTTGCTGGGAGCTAAACTTGTACACTGGAGAAGGCAATGGCACCCCACTCCAGTACTCTTGCCTGGAAAACCCCATGGACCGAGGAGCCTGGTAGGCTGCAGCCCATGGGGTCGCTAAGAGTCAGACACGACTGAGCGACTTCACTTTCACTTTTCACTTTCATGCATTGGAGAAGGAAGTGGCAACCCACTCCAGTGTTCTTGCCTGGAGAATCGCAGGGACGAGGGAGCCTGGTGGGCTGTCATCTCTGGGGTCGCACAGAGTCAGACATGACTGAAGCAACTTAGCAGCAGCAGCAAACTTGTACACACGAGACAACAGTACATATCAGGCAAAACAGTGAATGTCAGGGAGAGTTGATGCAGCCAGGGGAGGCATCTCAGAGAGTCAGAACACAGGAGGGTGGTTAAAAGCATGAGCTCTGGGGTTGTGCAATGAACATGGCTTTGCAGTCCAGATCCACCATTACTAATGGAAACTTTGAACAAATCACTATACCCTATCTGTAAAATGGGATGAAAATTAATAAACAGCTATCACATTAAGTTGCTGAGATTAAATGAACACAGTACCCAGCACATAGTTAAGTGTTTAACAAATGGCATCATTCAGGCACTATTTAAGCTGATCACTGAAGAATGGGTGGTTTGGAGACACTCATAGAGAGAGTCAGAACAATACAAGGCATGGAATTAAACAAAGTCACTGAATTTAAAAATAAAGGAGGTGTGTGAGGATGCTGAGGATAATGGTCTTACCAAAGCAGAGGATACACGTTAAAGGACTAGGAAAAAAATACACTTTGTTAAGTTAGGTGCAGCTAGATGGTGAAAAGCCTTGACAACCAAGCAGAGGAGATAGACTGGATATAACAGGAAGTGAGAAGCCAGCAGAGACTCTGAAGCAAGAGGATGATTTGGGGATAGTGGTCTTAGAGTAAGATTGGCCTGGAGGTGTGTTTAGTGACTTAGGCAGGGACTGAGGGATATCTACTATATCAGGTGTGTGTTCATATGGACTTGAACTAGAGACTTGAGAGTGAGATTACAAAGCATTTTAAAATATTGGGAGGGGGTTAACTGGATAGAATTGGCAATTGGATATGGGAAATGAAAGAGAAGGAAAAGACCAAAAGAGTTCCAAAGTTTTGAGTCTAGATGACTTGGAAAGCGGTGGTGCAATTGACAGAAAAACGGGAGTCAAAAGGAAAAGCAGGCATGGAGGAAAGGAAATGGATTCAATGTTCAATGTTCAATTTGAGATGATGGTAACACTTGCAAATAGAAATGTCTAGCAGAAAATAGTGACTGATGCAAAGAGCCAACTCATTAGAAAAGACCCTGATGCTGGGAAAGATTGAAGGCAGGAGGAGGGGGGATGGCAAAGGATGAGATGGTTGCATGGCATCACCAACTCAATGGACATGAGTTTGTGCAAACTCTGGCAGATAGTGAAGGACAGGGAAGCCTGGCACGCTGTCCATGGGGTTTCAAATAGTCAGACATGACTGAGCAACTGAACTGAACTGAGCAAAGTTATGAGATAGGTATTATTATTATTTCCCTTTTATAGATGAGGAAACTGAAGCGCAAAGAAGGTAAATAGCTTACCCCAGGCCACACAGTTAGTAAGTGGCAGAACGGAGAGTCAAACCTCCACTCTAGCTTCAGAGACTGTTTTGAATAACTCTGCTATGTTTGTTACCTCTTTAAGAAAGGAATTTTCTGTAGGTTTCTGGTAGATAGCCTTCATCAAATTAAAGTTTCCTTTTATTTCTAGTTTTCTTAGAGCTTTCTAAGAGCAAATGAGTGCTGTGTTTGTCAAATATTCTAGCTGTATCTATTGAAATGATCATATCATTTTTTCATTTAACATGCAAATATAATGAATTACATTGATATTATTTCTAATGTGAAACAACCTTGCATTTCTGGGATTAAACCCTAATTGATTCTATTATATTCTTCTTTTTCAAAAGTGCAGGATTTGATTTGCTAATAATTTATTTAGGGCTTTTGTATAGTGTCATTTTTCTGTCTTTGTACAGTTTGGTATTTGTATAATGATAGTTGGGCTTCCCTGATAGCTCAGTTGGTGAAAAATCCACCTGCAATGCAGGAGACCCTGGTTCAATTCCTGTGTCAGGAAAATCCACTGGAGAAGGGACAGGCTACCCACTCCAGTATTCTTGAGCTTCCCTTGTGGCTCAGCTGGTAAAGAATCCACCTGCAATGTGGGAGACCTGGGTTTGTTCGATCCCTGGGTTGGGGAGATCCCCTGGAGAAGGGAAAGGTTACCCACTCCAGTTTCCTGGCCTGGAGACTTCCATGCACTGTATAGACCATGGGGTCACAAAGAGTCAGACACAGCTAAGCGAGCCACTTACTATAATGATAGTTTGGGGAAATAAATTGGAAGCTTTCCATCTTTTTCAATGTTCTGAAGCAGTTTGTTTATTGATAAGAGGATGTCCCGTCAAAGTTTGGTACAATTTACCTTTAAAATCTTTATGTGTCAAGAAGGTTGAGGTGTATGCTTTTTTTTTTTTTTTTTTGGCATTTTTTATTCTATTTCAATTTCTTCTCTAGTTTATTGGCACAGTCTGATTTTCATCTTCTCAAACCAAGTTTGGTCATTTATATTCCCCTAGAAAACAATCCATTTCATCTAGGTTCCACATTTATTGCCATAAATATTAATACAAAATGCCAATTATTTATAACTTTATACATATACCAAGACTGACACAATTACTAAGAATATTTAAGTTTTCCTACAGTTTTTAATGCATTTGAAATGTAGTTCTCTTTTTTGTTTCCCCGTCTTTTTTTCTTTCCCTCTCCCTCTATCTCTTTTTTACTCCTGAGTGGTTTATTTTTATTTTAACAAACTTGCTAACGTTGCCTATTTTAATGGTGTTTTCAAAGAGCCAGCTTTTGTTTGTATAGATCAACTTTCCATTTTTTGTGATTGTGTATTTTGTAAATTTTTAGTTTAATCTCTATTAACAAGCCTTATTCCTGTCAAGCCCATCTGTCTGGACTATCTTTCCTCCTTCCCTTCACTTGGCTGACTCCTACTCATTCTTCAGTTTATGCATCATTTCTTTCAAGAAACCTTCCCTGACCCTCCAGCATGATTTAAATGCTCATCCTCTGTCCTCCCCCAGAAACTTCCAGCGCTCATCATTCTACATTATAATTAGCTGTCTGCTTATGTCTCTCCCCTATTAGATTGCAAATTCCTTGAGGGCAGGGACCGTATCTGGTTCATAATTGTACCTCCAAGTGCTTAACACAGTACTTGGCTTCCCTGGTAGGAATTCAAATGGAAGGTTTATTGGAGGTACCACTCCATGAGTCGGCAGGCAGATCTAACAGAGAGGTTCCCCCCAGTCTGGTACATGAGGTCTGGGATCTTTGTTTGTTTTGATTGAAATATAATTGATGTACAATGTCCTGTTAGTTTCAGATGTACTGCATAGTGATTTGGCATTTGCATGCATTATTAAATGATCACCACAATAAGTCTACTAACTCTCAGCCCCATACAAAGTTATTAGAATGCTATTGACTATATTCCTTATGCTGATGATATATATTGCCTCCCCATGGCTTATTTATTTTATAACTAGAGGTTTGTACATCTTCATCCCCTGCACCTTCTTCACCTACCCTCTCAGGTATTAAAAAAAGGAAAAACAATTAATTTTGATAGAACTTCCTTTCCTGATTTTTGAAGAATCAAAACCCTTCAAATGTGTAATTCCAATGGTCATCACCTAGGAAGGAGTCTTCCCCCCAACCTGCCCTCCCCTTTCAGCCCTGCATTCCAGCATGGATATAGAAGGTTTAACCCCAAAGGAGACAAGGCCAAGAGTTACCCATTAAAGGAGCTGAGGCTAACTGAAGTTAAAGGTCTACAGGCTGCCCCAGGGCTTTTCCATTTAAAAGCAGCTTTCCTGCACAGGGTCCCTTTCCTTCTCCGCAGTGAGTATGGGTGGGGGGGACCTCATCCCACACTTCCATTTTCTTGTTTCCAATCTGGTTTGAAATACCTTTCCCTCTTTTTCTTCTTTCCCCTCGATTCCCTCCTTTTATTTACCATTGATCTTGCAGTTTTTTAATTACTTGTGTCCAGGAGGTGTTTCGAGAATATGCACTGAAGTAGTAGTTTATGAAATTGGCAACATCCATGCATTGCTGCCCTAGGTTTTCTTCTGGAAACTTCTGTGGTTAGCAGTCAGATCCAAAGAAAGCAGAACATAAGCCGAACTGAAAGAGATGCATACCAAAATTATGGAATACCGTGAACGTGAGAGCCAGCTCTTGCCCACCTCTCAGCCCCCACTTCCACCCTAAGCTATAGTCTGATAGAAGACGATTTCTAGAAACAAAAATCAGAGTGGTGATAGAGCGTGTTCCTGCTCACCGTGAATTTACTCCCTGAGAAAGATGGTCTCACTTCCTTGCATAATCTGGGTTCCTCTTCGAAGAAGGGATCATGAAGCTAAAAATATACAGACATTTTTGAAACAGAACTCATTCTGAAATTGAAGGGAAGTCAGAGGAAGCAGGACTCAAAGTACACCCACTCTGTGCCACCTATCAAAGATAGAACTCAATGAAGAGAGATATCCCACAGGGCACAATGTGGGACCTGGGCTGCTGAGAAAAGGTTGCCAGGCAGGCTACTTCAGACCTTTCTGAGGTTGCTTTGCTGACAGCACATGTGTTACAGGCACCATGTTAGGCTCTAGGAATGTAGCAAAGAACAGGACACAGCTCTGCCCTTGAGGAGCTTCTAGGCTGATGTCTATATGGGACACTCTGTCTGCATTTGGAACTCTCCTGGCTATGACACATGGCACCTTGACCTGAACATGCCCCATCTCCTCAGCATTTTCAGTGGCCTCAAAGACAGGAACTGCATGTCTTTTATCTCTGTACCCCCAATATCTAGAACACTACTTCAAAGATGGTAGGCATTCAAGTAATATTTGTTAAATGAATGAATGAATGAAGGAAGGAGAGGAGGAATGATGAAAGAAAAGAGGATTAGGTGTCAACATTAGTAACAGTACTTTAGAATCCTGAGGCAGCCCCCAGAATCATGGGCCAAAAACCCAGAGATCCTTAGGTCAGCTTCACAGATGCTGGTGACTTTGAATTGGTCGCTTTTATTGTTGTGTTTACTCATCCTTGAAGGTATTAAAATAATAGAGCAGGAAAACAGTTTGGTGGCTCCTCAAAAAGTTAAACATTACCTTTTTAGTAACAAAGTTACCATATGACCCCACAACTCCATTCCTAGATATACACTGAAAAGAACTGGAAACAAGGATTCAAACTAGTACATGTACACACATATTCAGAGGCTTTGGCCTCACTACTCATGATCGCTAGAAGGTGAAAACAACCCAAAGTCCATCGATCGATGAATGAATTTTAAAAGTGTGATGTACCCATACAATAGAATGTCATTCAACCATAAAAAGGAATGAGGTATTGATACACGCTACAACTTGGATGAATCTTGAAAACATTGTGCTAGGTGAAAGAAGACATAGGTCAGTTTAAGAAGATGGCCTTTTGAAGAAAGTCTTGAGAAAATGTTGGTGTAGCTAAGGAGATGGGTGAGCACAAAGTGTTGGGTACCTGGGTGGGGCAGTGCTAGGAAATGCTTATTGACTGATTTCTTGATTGAATAAAAAAAAAGATATTTACATAAAGGATCTCACTTCAGGGATGCCCTATCTTGGGTCTTGTCTTCAGGCCACATTTTGTGTCAATGCTCTCATTCCTCCATTCTTTCACTCAACAAACATCTATTGAGCACTTCCTGTGCTCTAGGAAGCACAGTGCTAGGGATTCATAATCATACACATGGACAAGAAAAATTCACATACAATTGCAAACATTATTTTTAAACCGAGTTTCAACCTTTTACTTCTCCAAACTTTGAGCTTGATTAAACAGATTGGCAAGAGCAGGACAAGTTATGGTGACAGTGATGGTGTTTCCACAACTGGACTATGTGGTGCAAGAAGCATGGTTAAGGAGCAGAGTACTTGAAAATGAGGCCAGCTCAGGAAATGGCCCTGTGACAAAGGAAGTAGAAGAGACTGTCTTCCCGTGTGTCCTGTCCTCTCTATCCCCTGCCTGGACCACCTGGAGACAGTGGATTGAAGCAGTGTTCTCACCCTGTGTGCAGCAAACGTTTCTCTCACCCCCAGCATAACTCACGAGGGGCCGTGTGTGAGCACTAGGTCGCCCAAAATTGAGGGGAGGCAATCTGATCAGAATGAAGAAGGGTCTGCTTCTTGCTGCCTATGCTACAGTTAATCCATTGCCATCTGTCTTTATTTTGCTGACTCACTGCTTTCATTTGGGTTGGCAGTTCTTTTGCTGTTGGCTGCAGTCTTTAACTGTTTACAGAGGGCTGAGATGGATGGAGAATTAGGGGCTTTGCATTCATTCCCTGGATGAAATCCTACCCAGGTACTGTGGGCCTCTTGTCGAGGGCTGAGGCCAAGGCCTCTGGATTTTGATGGATGGTGGAGATTAAGTGTAGGGTAACACATCATTTAGTCTGATTGCAAGGCCAGATTTCTCCCAAGTGCTGCCAAATGAGCTGGGAGGTCATGTGAATTGTCTGCCCAAGCACAAGGGAGCACGGCGCCTTTTAATTAGAACAAGGATGAAGGCTATTCGGGACCTTGGTCTGTCAGGGAACTTGGAGCACCCACATCCTATACCTCATTCAAGGTTCTCTTTAAGCTTCACCTCATCCATGGACACCTCCGCTGTATTAACTTCCATCCCCACCAAACATCCCACCCCTCCTCCAAAATGCACTTTTCTACACTTTGAATCTCATCAGCATTTGTTTTTTATTGTGTACAGTCCTGGCTCACTCTGTCATTTTGGAGCCTACCTTCAGCCTAGTGAGAGACTCTTTATCGTTGTGAGATATAAGCTCATCAAGACGTGAAATTCTAGCCGTTATAGCTCTGAATGTGATTCTGGGCATTACATGTTTGTGATCTAAACCTGAGGTGACATACAGCTTATTGTCACACTTTGAAGGATGAAGCACAGTGCTATTCATAATACTGGGATACCAGGTGTAAACTGGGACCACCCTGGGCAAGCCAGTGCATATCTTCACTCCACCTAAAGCACTGGGCTCCTGTTTGACTTATTTGGTTCCTGCTCCAACTCCCAGGTAGGATAGGTTGACACTGAAACTGAGTAGGCAGATAGACCAAAAGTCCCTCAACTCCCTCTACCCTCAAATGATCTAACACAGAAAGTATCCTTTAAAGGGTTAAAACTGATATAAGCCCACTGCAAACCCATGGCGTCTTATTACAAGTCATTCTATCAGATATCCTGGAAGTGTTTCCACTGAATTCCTATAGATTTCAAAGGCCAACAATGGCTTCCCCAAAATCATCTTCTCCTAGGATCCAGCTACCATATAACAAAATGGAGGTGACTTGCTTATCGGAATTATCCCTTTGAAAGCTTAACATTACATGGTCTAACTATCCCAGGGTCATCTGTGTTGGAAGGTATTCTCTACCAATAGGTCAAGATTAAAAAGTAGCCTCCAGAAATTGGAGCCCTCATACACAGCTGGTGGGATTGTAAAATGGTACAGCCACTTTGCAAAACAGTCTGGGAATTCTCAAGCAATTAAACACAGAGTCACCATATGACCCAACGGTTCTACTCCTAAGTATATTATATACCCAAAACAATTGAAAACAAATGTCTACACAAAAACTTGTGCATGAAGGTTCATAGCAGTCCAATAATACTGGACTTTGCATAATAACCAAGAAGTGGAAACCATTCAAATGTCCATCAACTGACGAATAGATAAACAAAATGTGGTATATCCTTACAATGGAATATTATTCAGCCATAAAACTAATGAAGGACTGACATGCTACAACACAGATGAACCTTGAAAACATTTTGCTAAGTGAAAGAAGCCAGACACAAAAGACTACATCATATGATTTCATGTCTATAAAGTATCCAGAACAGGTTAATCCATAGAAACATAAATATTAGTGGTTGCCTAGGACTGGACAAGGTGGGGCATTTGAGATGGGAAGTGACAACTAAAGGTTACAGGGCTTCTGGCATCAGGGGCTGTTGAAAATGTTCTAAAACTGATTGCGGTGATGTTTGTATAACTCTGTGACTGTACTAAAAAATCAGTGAATGATACATTGTACATGGGTGAATTGTATGGTATGTGAATTATATCTCAATAAAGCTGTTTTAAAAAGTAGCCAGGACTCAGTACCAGCTATCCAGGCTAGACTTGGCGTTGCTTTAGTAAGAACATGGGTGCCTTCTTCCAGATCATTCTTCTCAGTCTTCTCAGGTTGCCCAAGCACCAGCTTTGGCAAATGCCTCCTAAGGGCAGACCCGATTGGGGATAGGGGGAGAGAAGCCTTGTTAATACCCACAAGGCCTTGGCATTTTCTTACTAGGCTTTACAGTAGCATCCATCACAAAGTCACAGGATCCAATAATATTGGACAGGAAAGAACTTTGGAGCTTATCCACTCCAACCCTCCCCATGGAGACGCTCAAAAGGGGGAAGTGATTTGCCCGAACCACACATTTAGTCAGTGGCAGAGCAGGAACCAGAACCGGACACTCCAGACTCCTTCTCCAGTGCTCTTTCTCCTGCCCAGCTTCTCCACTGCCTCTCTTGTCCCTGTCCTACCCAAAGCAGCCCCTTGGACCCTTCCTGCTGAAATCCAGGAGAAGTCAGTCTGAGAATCCAAGCTCAAAATCAGGGTGAATTTACAATTTTGGAAACATAGTTCAAGTCTGGAAATGTGGTTGACTAAAGAGCGGGTCAGGAAATGTGCAGTATAGGTCTCCCAACATCAGGATGTGGATAGAGTACAGGATTTGACCCCTGGTGCAGCTAAATTTGTGGAATGATCACATGCTTCTCTTTATACTGTATTTGGCAGTATTAGAAGAGAAAAATAATATTCATCTTAGGAAAACCTTGGTAACTGCAAATTTTCTGGCAACCTTATTTCCTCTCGCTTTCTTGGAAGAAACCAAACGAAAAAGCAGCTGTACAAATTAGCCCTGACCAACAGGCCCGGGACCAAAACAAAAAAAAAAAAAAAAAAATGAAGCTCAAAACAAATCAGGCTAAATATTTAAATCAGAATAGAAAATACATCCAACTCTACGCCTACTGAAGCTTTTCAAACTGCTAATCTCCACTTGATTATCGATAACATTCTCTTTTCTAGGAGGTCAAGACAAAGCTGGGGACAGTGTGACCGAAACTTATCAGCAGTTTTCTAAACCCCTTCATCTGCATTCACAGATTTTTCTGATAGCCCTGTTTAATAGAGGTCAAATCATGTATCCTGCTTGTGAGAATCAGATTAGTACCCTGGTGAAAAGAAAGTGTGCTTAGTAAGTCACCAGTCATCAGACACTGTGGGCCAGGCACCGTGCTATTGCTGGAGGGAAGACGAAGACACAATGCCAGTTCAACAGGAGCCATCCAGCCCCAAATAAGACAAATCATAGCCAAGGGCAGGGGCAAAGCTAAGGAGGTATCAGAGTTTATATATGTTGAATAACAGTCAGGGAACCAGCCTTTCTGGAATAGAGATTTCTTTTAAGGGAGTCATGGCATATTTGATTGACAAAGGAAGTTGGAGACAGATTGTGACAGCAGTGCAGGGTTTTGAGGAGGTGAGTGGCCAAATGAAAACCAGGTCAGGGATGTCTTCTCTTCACCCTCCCCTCAATGCTGGTTGAAGTGTGCTCCTCTAGGCTCCCATAATCCCCTGGGCCCTATCCTAACACTTTTCACACTTTCCTGTGATTCCCTGCTTCCTTAGAGTTCTCCCCTTCAAACTGATTTTCTTGTGGGAAGAGCTTATGTCTGGTTGATGTGTTTTTCCCTAAGGCCCAGCAAAGAGTTTAACCCATGGTCGGCACTCAGGAAATGTTTCTTGATGGAATGAGATGGGAACTGGACAAGATAGGCTGGGATACAAGGCTAGATATTTGGAAGAGCCATCAGGAGAAGGCTGGGGAGAGATTTGTTTAGAAAGAGGTTGCCCTGGTGCAGACATGAGGAAATATGGCCCTGACCCCAAACAGTAGCAATGGTGACTGAAAAGGGAGGATGTCAGATGTATTTCAAAGGAAGAATGCACAGGACTTGGAAATCTTAACAATGATGGAGGAAATAAAACAAAATGGCTATTGAGTTCAATTGGAGTAGTTTCCTCACGAGGTGGTGTGGTAGGTCCTATAGACCCCCGTAGTATTAACCAGCCCCTGCTCCCATTCTGTGGGCAATTGGTCATGGATCCAGCTGTTTATAGAGACCCTGGTCTTCTGCTCTTTTCATAGTTAGAATGAAGAGGACTAGACCATTGCTGAGGGGACTTTGCCCAGCTGTCTCCATGCCAGCTGTGCTGAGTCCCTAGGGAGCTCGTGCTGACCCAATAAGACTATGCTGCAGAGTGATGGCCTGACTTTTGGTCATCTTAATCCTACAGTCTCAACTCAGCCCCCACCACCTGGAGGTGTCAAACAAAGAAGTCCCAAACAAAGAAAAGCGTTAGCCTGAGAAACAAGAGTCCTCTTTTCCTAGCTGTGCCTGTTTCGTTCCACCTCGGTCTTTCTGCAGTCCAGGAAGGGAGGGGCAAGAGAAAACCACGGAACTTTTTAAAATCCCATTTTCCAAAAGCTAAATCAGATTCATTCTGTGTCTCCTACACAGACTGCATTCGTCTGGGTAATGTAAACACTGTGAGGCCACAGCTGTCTGCCAGCTGCAACGTTGAAGCCCATTTTGGGGGGCATGAAAAAACCTGTCTGTAACTATCACAGATGAGAAGTGTTAGCTAATGAATGGTCCCTGCTGAGTCCAGAGCCCAGCTGAGTTATTTCAGTCCTGGGCTTTAGCAGAGATTTTTATTGGGTAACAAATCTCAAATGCAACCGGTCACCCTCTAGACCCTGAATTGGAACTGGTCCCTCAATCCCCCCCCAGATGAACTCACTCCAGGGACATTCCTGGTAGTAGCTCAAGGATCTTGGCATTCAGAGCATTGGATGACTGCTCAAGGAGGGTACAGTGCAGGCTTAATAATCCCATGACCCCCTTGGGCTCCCCACAGCCGTGTGGACAGTGGTCTTTTCCGAGAGCAGAGTTGCCAATGGCTCCCACTGGGGCTGCTCAGCTTTGAGTGGCCTGAGAAACAGTTGGCTTTGAGTTGGACACCACTATTTCTGCTGGGCCTCAGCCTAATCCTCTGGTTCTTGCTGGCACCTTCCCTACTGTTCTTACTCCTCTTACATGGGCTCAGGTCAGGGGCAGGCAAGGCCAACAGAGCCACCAGACCAACCAGCTGGCATGAGATGAGTGCAAGGGCCCAGCACCTTGTGGGGTGTCTGCCTAGAGTGTGTGCACACCAGAGCCGTGCCTCCAGCCTGCCGTGGGGTAGAAGCAGGTACTGATGATCAGCCTCCGTGTGTGTACTGGCTCAGAGCTGTCTGCGAATTAGAGACCCACAAAAGAGAGGAAAGTGCTAAATCCAAGCCAGTGAATTTTTTGTGGTAAAATCCAAATAACAGAAAATGTAACCATTTTAATGTGCACGATTCAGTGGCATTGAGTGCATTCACGATGTTGTGCAATCATCACCTCTGTCTAGTTCTGGAACATTTTCATGACCCCCAAAGGTGACCCCATACCCACTAAGTAAGTAGTCACTCCCCATCCCCCCACCCCCAGCTCCTGGAAACCACTAATCTGCATTCTGTCTCTATGGATTTACCTATTCTGGCTATTTCATAGAAGTGGACTCATACAATACGTGGCCCTTTGTGTCAAGCCATCATTTTTTTAGTACCTCCATGTGCTAGTTGCTATAATAGGCATGAGCCTCCAACCTCAGATGCATGCCAGGTAGCAGCAGCTGCTATATTTTTTGGAATACAGTACTTAGCTCACTCAAGTCACACACTGGGTGATTTATTTGCACCACCCTGTGTAATCCTCACAACTTCCTGAAGTAGATAATAGTTATGTCCCATTTTAAAGGTGAGTAGTCTGGAGCACAGAGAAATTAAGTGACTTAGGCAAGGTCATACTAGTAGATTAAAGTTAAGATTCCAACTTAAGTCCTCCCATTATTCATCATGAATTTAGCCCGACTTTGAGCCAATCTGCTTAGTTAGAGCCAGCCTACTGCCTTTGTGGTATGTGCTGCCTGCCCCATCTTGCTTGCCTTTAAGACCCCATAGGCAAGGGAATAATCTCATGAGGCCCTTGTTAAAATACCCTTGTGCTGCCAGGGATAGGAGCTTGGCATGAGCGCCCCTTATGTTCACATGCCCTTGGGCATACCCAGAGTTTTCTCAGAATATGACCCCACCCCTTTCTCTCCTACTCATGACAGCATATGGGAATGTTAGTGACAGTTATTTATAAGGAAACTCTTGAATCCACTTGAGTTTATTTTCTTAAGTAAATCAGATACAAGCTTTGGTATTTGATTATTAGAAACAAATACTAACTGATTATCAGACACCAGAGTGCCCTGACATCAAAGATGCGAACCTGTGGTCCAAAGACTTTCTCCTTCATGACCCATCTGGAGGTGTCAGAGAGGTATAACTCGGCTCAATCAAGCTTCCCCTGGGACTGAAGATCAGATTACTGTAAACAAAGGTCTTGGGTGGCCTTCATGAGGCAGCCTCGAAGGCTGTGCACCTGATGTCTGGACTTTTGAACATGACTCTGGCTGCATTTGACACAGACTCCCATGCCCAATCACATATGTAAGAGATAGTCAGGGCCTGACTCAAGTTCACTAGCCAAAGTTGGGGGAAAGGGAAAGGAAAATGGGTATTGTCCCACTGTTTTCTAGACTTCAGGATGTATGTTTCAAAGCTCCACCAATGGGAGTGGCACTCCAGAAAGTTCAATGGAACTGAAAGAGATAAATATTGATACTCGACAGTCAGCTTCTATAATAATAATAACGGTGCCGCCTGAATGCAAATAAGCAGAACAGATGTTCCTCATGTGTTATGAGTTGAAAATCATTCCTTCATGTGGGATCAGTTAAAATCAAGCTTGAGACTTAGTGTATGTTTAATATAAAAATTCTCAATAAAAAGACTTTGGAGGCAAAATCTGAGTGAGGGCATACTAAAATCATCTGGGCAAATAATCAACCATTCGGCATTCGCCTGGAAAATATCAAGGGATGTAAGCATAGGAGGATGGCAATCCTGGGAACAGAGGTGTTGATGAGAGAAATGTCCTTTGTAATCAGATCTAATCAGAGGTCAGTGTGTTCAGTTCTTCTCAGCATAAGTGTGGGTTAGAGCTTGCTGTTCCAAGGTGAGGCCTGGAGGAAAGGAAAACCCAATTCTTTTGACATTTAATATACAATAGAAAAATTTTCAAAAGCTGGGTTCTTAGAAGAGCTAACTTCAACTTGAACCGTCTCAGCCCAGTCACTGGCATGGGAATTAATGAGAGAACTTCAGCCTTGTTCACTGCCTTCAGGACCCCATCCACACCGTAGAAGAACTTCATATCTGAGCTGGCAGACACACTAGGAACCATGATCCAACACTCTCAGCTCACTGACGAGACAGGTACAGGAGTGTTTTTGATATGCCCAAGGTCAGCAGTGAAATGAAACCCAGGCAGAGCTGAGACATGACTCTGCTCTGGGAACCCAGCTGAAAGAGGCAGAAGTCAAAATGGAATATAAAAGCATGACTGCCCTTTCACAATAACAGCATAAAACTAGCATTCTACAAGGAAAAAAAAAAAAAAAACAGAACTGGCATGCTCTTTCATTCCATAGCAACAGCTAACAGACCTTTTGGTTTTAAAGAATTTGCATGGTGTAAAATAGTCACCTGATCCCAAGGAAGAGAAACAAAACAGGCAACCATTAAGAAAGTCTTAAAGAAGCCGAGAAAGGGCCAAAGGCACTGAGAGGCTGCCCTATGAGGCCAAGCAGGAAATATTAGAGCAAAATAGCTAGGGAAGATGAAGGAATAGAAGGGATGTCATATGATCAAAGTTTATAGAGAAACTCCAGAAGGCCATGGATCCAAAGGACTTAAACATGTCCTCCAGATTCTAGAATACGAGATGGGCAGCCTTTTTAGTGCATATCAGGAAAAATGGATGAAAGGCAGCCTTACTGTACACAGTGAGTACTAGTGTTAGCTGTGTTCAACTCCTTGTGACCCCATGGATGTAGCCCACCAGGCTCCTTGAGTACTAGATGCCCAGTAAACATGAAGGAAATGCACAAACCTTCTCCACCTGAAAGGTGTTACACAGTTACAAAGCATTTCTCAGAGAACTTCAAATAACCCAATTTTTGGTGTAACAATAATAACAGCTACCATCTATTGAGTGCTTACTATGTGCCAGGCACCATGCTGAGCTCTTCACATGATTTTCTCATTTCATCCTCACAACTACCCTGTCACTACTTTTCAGATGAGAAAACTGAGGCTCAGAGAGGTTGATTCATTTACTCTAAGTCACACAGCTAGTCAGCAGTGAAACCTACCCTCAAATCCAGGTCTCCCTTCATTCCAGAGTGTGGAAACACTCCACCATCCTGCCTCTGACATCATAAGGGTTTGGTTTCTTGGGACTCTCCCTCTGGCAGTAGAGAGCTGACAAAAGTGATGTTCTAGAACACTCATTCCAGTTGGTGGGAAAGATGAACTGGAAAGAGAAACCCTGGGATTAGGGATCCAATTAGGAGCCTAAACCAGTAAGAGGAGATGAAAAGCAAAGACTTGGTGAAATAACTGGGAGGAGGGACTGACAGACTCTAAAGACAGACATATGGATCCTACTGCACTGAACTTTGCTGGTTTCCTTTAGGACATCCTGGAGGTCTCTCTGTGACCATACATGTAGATCTGTCTTACCCTTTTGGTGACTGCTCAGGGTTCTATTCTATTGGAGCACCACTATTACAAACAGTTTCAGTGAACACTCTGGATGTGCATACATCTTTGCATCCTGGTATATGCTGCTGCTGCTGCTAAGTCGCTTCAGTCGTGTCTGACTCTGTGCGACTCCATAGACAGCAGCCCACCAGGCTCCCCCATCCCTGGGATTCTCCAGGCAAGAACACTGGAGTGGGTTGCCATTTCCTTCTCCAATGCATGAAAGTGAGAAGTGAAAGTGAAGTTGCTCAATCATGTCTGACTCTTAGCGACCCCATGGACTGCAGCCTACCAGGCTCCTCCATCCATGGGATTTTCCAGGCAAGAGTACTGGAGTGGGGTGCCATTGCCTTCTCCGATCCTGGCATATATGTGGGATCAATTCCAAGCAATAGAATTTCCAGGCTAAAAGAAACACATTTGAAATTGTGATAGACTTTTTTGAAAAGACTTTCAGCGTTGAGATGATTAATATTTTAAACTAGGGATAAGGGAAAACCTTTCTTGGTACCATTAGGGAATGGTATATTACAGCAGAAATAAATGGATTGGTCACCATTCAATCATATAATCAAAAAGCACAGGGCCTTCCATTCCTTTCTAAAACAAATGAACACCCATATTGTCACATCTAGTGACAGGTAGAAAGGGAACTGAAGGCCTGGAAACCCTTTGGGAATCATTTTCAAATGTTGGAAAACTGGTAACTCATCTCTCTTCAGTACTTAATTTCAAAGGAGGAGGAACTAAGCTGGAGTGTGTAACAACAGGACGGCTGTGGCCATTATTTAATAAAGGATACATTGGCTCCCAGAAGGAAGGCTGGCAAACTGAAATGAGGGAAGTCTTCAGACATCATAGGAATTTGACTTTATTTGTAGCTTCGAGAACATTGGCCATTGTTTTCAGACTTCTTAAAAGTAGCACCCAAAGGGAAGGGAGGGTAAACTCAAGTATTATTATTAAGCATCATAGTCTGGTCCCCAGGTGACATTTTGTTACACTGCTATTAGAGTCAGTTCCACCTGCAAATCCCCAGCCTCTGACCAAAAAACTACCTGATCGTGGGCATCAATCAGTCAACAAAAATGGAGGAAGCGGACAGGGAAAGGAGGTAGCTGAGAGATAGCTAGCTGTCTCTCCCCAGAGAGACAAGTGGTCAAATGTAAGAAATTTTAGCAAGAGACCTGTGCATGAAGACAGTAGGTGTGTTTTTTTAAATTTCCACCGAATGGACTAGTGAGCAGAATCCCAGCGTTCTTTTCATTCACGCAACAAGTATTTATTGAGCATCTACTATGTGCCAGGCACTGTGGGAGGCATTTGGGAAGTACAGCATTGAACAAAATGAAGGTGGCCCCTGCCTTCATGGAGCTTACTGTGTCAGAGGATAGATAAGCATTAAGCAAGCAAACACACAAATAAATCCATAGTTATAAACAGTCATAAGTGCTGTGAGCAGGTAAAAAAAATAGATCCTCGGAAAGAGAACATTCAAATGGGGCCCAGCCTGAGGAGTCAGGATGGTCTTGCCAAGGTAGCCTAGCGTTTAGAACGAGTCCTGAATGGCTTAAAGAGCCAGGCAGAGAGCCTTTAAGGCTGAGGGAAACGTGTGAAAGGATTTTGTGCAATCAGACCCGTAGAGTTGCTGAGCAGGCAGGAGGCTACCTGGGAGCTGCTCCCTCTCTGGACAAACCAAAGTGCTCTAGGCCTTACGGTGGCTCCAGGACCCAAGTGAGTTCCAGAGACCAACCTGGAAGTTACCCAGTGAGGATCCATAGTGACAGGCTGCTTGGAGGTTCAGCCAATTCGATATGGTGAGCTTCCAAAGGATTCCTAGTCTCCCCGACCTCAGAGAATCACGTCCCAGTGATTTCCATCTCTGCTCATTGCTTGCCATGGGCGGGAAATGGCTGCTTGCCAAAACACTGAGCCTCACCTTGGTTAGGGTTAACGATGGATTGAGGCAGCTCTGGCCTTCAGGAAAAGCGCAAGCAGCAATGGGGAGTGAGAGCAACAGCCGGAGCCAAGGAGGCAGCCCCTGCCAACAACTTCCACTCCTTCCCTTCCCTCCGGCATGGCTGCCCAAGGAGCCCCGGTGACTGTGTATGGTGATCTGTTTGTTTTGCAACTGACAAAGAAGGAGGGAGCCCTTTCTGACATTTTTGCCCAGAGGCCCCAGATTTCTCAAGTATGAAACTGCCAAATACGCAACTTTGGGTGGATATTTGGCTGAATCACTTTGAAGGGCCTGTCAGTGCCTAAAATGGAAATTGTTAGAAAGCAGAGGAGAGTGGTTGCCAGCAACCATGAAATGGTAATGACCAAATCATTTATTTTTGCAATGAAATGTCATCCCCTAACACTACAAAGGCCGGGTTTTTTTTTTCCCCCATCTTAGAAGTACTGAATACCTATAAGAAATCTTCAAAAGTGACTCTGTGTGCCATGTACACGTCCACATGTGCCCTATCCCTCCCTCTCCCACCCTCTGCCTTCCCTCCTGAACCAAAGCTCCTCCATGCTTCTGAAGCCCAACTGCAACCTGGGATGAATTAAGAAGTTGGCTGATTGTGAAAGGTAATCAGGCTTTAGCTACCCTATAAAATGAAGGGGAGTTCATTTGGTTATTTATAAGATGGTGTGTGGCCAACTTTACCACGTGGGAAAGTCAGTAGGTAGTACTAGACTATACCCCAAAGCATGACGTGGGTCTTTGAAAGATCTGTTCCAGTGCGGCTGTAGTCGCACCTGGGAGACAAGACACTTCAGAAGGTTTTACCAGACGTAAGATTCAGTAGCAGGCAAATTAGGCCAAATCTCCAATTCTGTGCCTTTTATTTTTAAACTCTGGTACTTTTTTTTTCTTTTTTGAGTTTACGAGGAAGAAACTGGAAAGTACATTGTGGGTTAACACTGGGGAATGGAAGAAGATCTACTATTTCTTTGAAAACAGCTATTAAGATACCATTCCCTCTGGCCAATTCCTGGGCGGCTTAACCAAAGACAAAGCCTCAGGTCCTTTCTGTTTTTCCACATTGACTCCCAGTTAGGATCAGTGAAATTTTATATGGCCATAAAATTCATTTTAAAATAATACTTTACAAGCCTTTTGGCCTGAAAAATATTTCAATAATGTCTGCACATTCAATACGGAAAAGTAAGCTAGTTCTCTTGAGCTCTCATGATAAGCTTTGAGAGGGATCCTTGGATCACAATCATCACTCTAAACTCTTTGATCACCTGTTTTTTTCAACAGGGGTGGTTTTCCCCAAAGTTGTTTGTGACTGTCACTATGAGATCCATTTTGTAAGCAGGTCTGGTGTTAAGACAGGTAACAGAGACATTACAATTTAGCTGTGGCCCATGGCCAACTGAATGTGGCAGTGGCATGATGTCTCGCTGCATTTGAAGCCCACACTGCATGGAATCCCCGTTATGCCAGGGGTTGGGGCAGCACACAGGAAGAAGTGGCTCTGTTGTGGGTGAATCCCTCCTCCTGATTCCCTTGGAGGGTTGATTCAAAGAGGAATTATAAACTAGGCCAACTCTGTCATTTCTGTCACTTTCCCAACCTTTGAAGAACCCTCTAACCCTCAGTCCCCGTGAGTCTAATCCCACTCTCTCAGCTTTGGCTTCCTTACCTATAACATGAAGGACTTTGACCAGACAAGACGTCAGGTCTTCCCAAACTCTGACACTTGACAAATCTAATGGACTTACCAGCACAGAGCAATGTGGCCATTTTCCAGCACTTTCTGTAGTTTGGGAATATCCATTTTCTATAGTGTTCTTTCCCTCTGTGACCCTTTTAAGAGGGAAACACAACCCATATCCAGTGTCATAAAGTCAACATTTGGCATCACTGCCTGAGAAAGCTTTATTCTCTGTAGAAGGGACACAGAATGCTATAGAAGCCAGGGCAAGCCCCTGTGACTGACAAGGGATGCAGGCATATAAGGAAGGTGGGGCGGGCAGCCCTCACAAAAGCCAGAAACATAGTTACCAGCTTAGTCCTCTCATGGTGCTTGTCGCACTCAGAAGTACGATGGCTCGGGGCAGACCCCCAGGCTAGCAGTCCTGGGTTAGAATGTGTGTCTGCGTGCTCAGCTGCTTTAGTCGTGTCTGACTCTGTGCGACCCTATGGACTGTAGCCTGCCAGGCTCCTCTGTCCATGGGATTCTCCAAGGCAAGAATACTGGAGTGGGTTGCCATGCCCTCCTCCAGGGGATCTTCCCGACCCAAGGATCGAACCCATGGCATCTCCTGCATCTTCTGCATCACAGGCAGGTTCTTTACCACTGAGCCACCCAGGAAGCACCATGGGTTAGAATAGCAGCTACTTAACCTTGAGCTGGCTGATGAACCTCTTTGTGGTTCAGTTTCCTAGTCTGTAAAATATTAATAATCATACTGTTGTGAGGATTAAATGAGATCAGAGGAGCATGTTAAAGTGCTTAGAACAATGTACAACACATTGTTCATTGAACATTATTAAGTTCAGTAAATGCCAACCATTTTCATCATCCGGCATCCATGTCCAGGTATGGAGCCAGGAGTGGCAAGGGTCACACTACACAGAGCTACCCTTTCTCATGTGTCATGTGTCTCTGGGGTCTAGGTCACCTTTTGTGAGGTGTCTGCTCTGGATGAGGTGAATTTCTTCCATCCGCAGAGCTACCTGCTCACTGGATAGTTCATCTACCCCAGTCTTAGTCTCTCTAGATTCACAAGCCAGTGATAGTGACCCCAAAAAAGGGTGAGAATCTATTCCATGAGAGGGAAACTGTGGTCATTTAAACCAAGCAATTGTCTCCCCAGTTTGTAGAGGACTTAACAGAACTCTGACTTGAAGGCTCTTGGAGTTGACAAAGCATCTTTAGAAAAGAATGTTCCCTGGGGGTACTCCATGTCCACAGAGGTCCAAACAAGAGAAAACAGATTGTGGTTAGACCCAGGGAAGATATTTTTACCACAGATGGATAAAATACTGGGCTAGATTCCCAAAACAGGTTATATAGTGTCTTTCCCTGGTAAATTGTGCAAAGAGTAGCTGGCCATCTGTCCTAGATTGTGTTATAGACCATCCAAGCAGGAAAAGCCCTTAGAGGCCATTTTATCCAAGGCTTGATTATAAGAATGAGAATGCTAAGATCCAGAGAGAGGGGACAATTGCCCTATAGCCAGAGAGCTACTTACTAGCAGACCCAGGATTTAAATCCTAGGCCAGAAGCTTAGGCCATTACACCACGTTGTTGTTGTTCAACTGCTAAGTGGTGCCCAACTCTTTGCCACCCCATGGACTGCAGGGCACCAGGCTTCCCTGTCCTTCACCATCTCCTGGAGCTTGTTCAAACCCATGTCCATTGAGTCAGTGATGCCATCCAACCGTCTCGTCCTCTGCCGTCCCCTTCTCCTCCTGCCCTCAATCTTTCCCAGCATCAGGGTCTTTTCTAATGAGTCAGCTCTCCACATCAGGTGGCCAAAGTATTAGAGCTTCAGCTTCAGCATCAGTCCTTCCAAAGAATATTCACGGTTGATTTCCTTTAGGATGGACTGGTTTGATCTCCTGGCAATCCAAGAGACTCTCTGGTTCTGTAGTACCAACATACTAAAAAGTAATTGAGGCCCACCCAGAAGGACTCAAAGGTAATGAGCAGGGCCCAACTTGCCAGTCCACCCATGTATCCATCTGATTTTGAAGCTCCGGCTGTCCAAGTGTTTCAGCCAAGCCTCCTCACCCGGCTAACTGGTCTTCTTAGCTTACTATTTGAAAGCAGCTGTGGTTAAAGCAGAGCTTGCTGACTCAGCCCATGTAGTAAGGATGACTAAACACAAGAATTTCCTGTGGGGGGGTAAGGGGGATGGAAAATATCTTTCGAATGCATTTGTTTCAGGGAACCATTCTGATCAGTCAGGAGCTGGCCCACCATGGGCCCATGAGGAAAAGCCGCAGGCTGTCCCCGCTCAGCACCAAGGCAGGGTTTACAGATGTTTCCTTTCTTTTCTGCTAAACAACACTGTGGCTGTCTCGGCACCATTTTGGTCTGGCCAGCATTTGCACAGAGTTTCATCTGCCAA
Source organism: Bos taurus (assembly GCF_002263795.3). Lineage (NCBI taxonomy): Eukaryota > Metazoa > Chordata > Mammalia > Artiodactyla > Bovidae > Bos > Bos taurus. Next base: position 18,307,856 of record NC_037357.1, on the reverse strand, counting down.
CTGGTACAGCCCAAAGCCAAGGGGAGCAGATGTCTCCCCTGACCAGAGGGCCCTTTCACATCCCCCTGCATAGAGGCCTTCCCCCAGGGGTGAATGAGCCTGGTCTGCTTTCTCTCAAGGCAGCTTCAATCCTGAGCCCACCTTGAACTCGAGAGGATCATTTTTGCTGACTGATCAGAAAGCAATGTGGGCTGCCTTCCATCTCCAGGGTGCACTCGGGGGAGTTTGCAATCTGGAGTCGAGTCATCATTTTCAGGTCTGAATACCACACAGACCTTGGACAACTTTAGGAAACGAACATTGACTTCAGCTGGATTGCTCACCAGCTTAAGGCATTAATTCAGTGAAACTAAAATGCGGATAAATATTTCAAGGCTCTTGGCTGGAAAGGAGTCTGCCTTGCTCAATTAGAAAGTTGGAGACACCTGGTGCGTTTGGGGTCGACACATTTTTATAACTCGCAAATTAGAAAAGGGGGGCCAGGAGAGAGGGAGAGGGAACACACAGCCATCTTCCGAAAGCCATCGACCACGGCAAAGGTTCCCACACAGAGGAGTCAAGTCCGAGGGGCCTGCTTCAGCCCCTCCCCATGCCCCCTATCCCCACCCACTTAGTCGCAAGGAGGAAACAGGACCAACTGCCTTACGGGTCTCTAAGAGTGTCAAGGATTTATTTTTCAGAAGTGAGTAACAATTTCTTATTCCAATGAAGGGGAGCGTTTTGGGTCAGCCAATGTGGTCTTGGCAGAGGGGATGGGGTAGAAGGAGGGTGTCCCAGTTCCTTATACACCTAGCAGTGTGAGCTTGGAAGTGTAATTCCACTTTTCTCAGCCTGTTTCTGATTCTGTAAGCACTTACTTGAGCTACACATTGTGCCTGATAATAATCCAGCCTCTAAATATTCAGTGAATGAAAGGGAGGGAGAGGGCAAAAGAGTCAAGAATGTAAGACAGGACAATAAGGATCTGTACAGCCCACAGATTTGGTTTGAAACTTAAATGAAATAGTTATGAATTCTTCTGCTTATCTAACACTTTACAGTTAATGAAGTATACACCCACTATCTTATTTGAATCTCACAAGACGCCTGTGAGAGAAGCAGAGTAAAGATTATGTGTCTGATAGAGGGAGGTGAGGCTCAGAGAGGTGGGAAGGAATACATGAAGGAACTAGGCTCCAGATCTAGTGCACCTTCAAACATTGGGCTGGCCAAAAAGTTCATTCGGATTTTTTTTCCATAGGCACATATGGAAAACCCAAACAAAGTTTCTGGCCAACCCAATAACTACACACCCTCTTATTTTCAAAGAAAGGGTTTTTAAAGGAGAAAGTGCTACTGGATCAATGCCTTGTAACTAAGCACACTTTGTATGAGGGTTCAAACACTGGATTTGAGTGCAGAAGAAGAAATATCAGTCCATGACGAGCAATGATATTCAAGATCACAGTTAAGACCTGTCCACTCAAAACACAAGAAGCCAGGGGGAAATGGCCTTGGAATGACTTGGGCTGGGATTATCTGATATTTTTGTAAAAGAACAATGGGGCCTCTGGTTGGCAGGGAACTAATGGTTGCTATTTGCAACAGCTTGGGCCAGTGTAAGGAGATTGACTGTGGCTTCAGGTGAGCGAGCCAATATATACTTAGTTCACCCCCATCAGGTATCGCTCATGAAGCCATTTGCAGCTGAGCGGGAGCGGGCTTGTGGTCTGAAACTTCTCCAGGTTTATGTGGGTCTTAGAACCTTTGACATATCCTGAATGGGGCTATTGAAGTTATGAGTCCAATCCCCATCTGATGAAGACACTTCTCTCTGCTGAGTGGCTGCCCAGCTTCCAGTGACAAAAAATCTTACTACCACTCTATGTAGTTTCTAGCTCTGGGTTCTGGCCAGCTCTACTGATGGCTGTCTGTGCCACTGATATTTCTGACTGCATTTCTATGGGAATACAGAGATGTTGATTGCAAATGCACCTCATGGAGGCCATCAGTCATGTTCCTAAAATGTTATATGAAAACAAAATTTTCACAAAGCACATCCTGGTTTTTGTGCCCTAGGTTGGTTTGTGATTTAAAAGAATCATTGTATCTGAATTTATCACTTTTTAAAATATAGAATTAGGTTTGCTTAAAGCAGGAGTTTTTAACTTGGGCTCTGTAGTTCTCAAAGGAGATACAGAAATTTGCATGGATTTTTCTGAAACTATCTGCAAAATTGTGTATTTGCGGTTATACATATTTCTGAGAAGAGAAGTTTTTCTCATATTCTCAAAGAGCTCTACCCTCAAAAAGGTTAAGAATGATGGGCTTAGAGGAAGGTGGAAATGTAATTGTGTTATGAATCATGCAACTTCAACTGCAATTTATTAGGAAAGTGACTTCATCTATGTCAATGTCCGCGGTCAGATTCTCTTCCCTTGTGCGACCTCTGAAGGATGATCTCCCATGGGACATGCTGCCATGCTTTGATCTTCTCCCTGACCTATTTGCAGGGTAATGGCCACACTAATAGGATGTGAGTGGTGCTTGCTGTAGACTGGAATAAGATACCTGATAACACTTCCCGTCATTGAGTGGGCCAAAAATTTCATTTGAGTTTCTCCATAAGATAGTACAAAATACCCGAATGAACTTTTTGGCCCACTCAGTACTTGTGTTCACTCATCAGTCCCAGAGTGCAGCCTATAAGGCAGACACGTGTGCTTCACATTTTGAGATTTGGAGGCTGATAGTTCTGATTGTGAGCAAGTCACTTAATCTATCTGAGCCTCAGTTCCTCAACCAATAGACGGGGGTAGTATCATGGTTGCCTGAGGACTGTTAAGTGAGATGGTGGATGTATTGTACTTAACATATAGTAAGTGCTCAATAAATAACAATGCCAACAGTATCTATGCCAGATGACCAAGTCTTTCAGTCTAGTTCAGTTCAGTTCAGTTGCTCAGTCGTGTCTGACTCTTTGCGACCCAATGGACTGCAGCACACCAGGCCTCCCTGTTCATCACCAACTCCCGGAGTTCACTCAATCTCATGTGCATTGAGTCGGTGATGCCATCCAACCATCTCATCCTCTGTCGACCCCTTCTCCTCCCACCTTCAATCCCTCCCAGCATCAGGGTCTTTTCCAATGAGTCAACTCTTCACATGAGGTGGCCAAAGTATTGGAGTTTCAGCTTCAGCATCAGTCCTTCCAATGAACACCCAGGACTGATTTCCTTTATGATGGACTGGTTGGATCTCCTTGCAGTCCAGGGGACTCTCAAGAGTCTTCTCCAACACCACAGCTCAAAAGCATCAATTCTTCAGTGCTCAGCTTTCTTTATGGTCCAACTCTCACATCCATACACGACTACTGGGAAAACCATAGCTTTGATTAGATGGACCTTTGTTGGCCAAGTAATGTCTCTGCTTTTTAATATGCTGTCTAGGTTGGTCATAGCTTTTCTTCCAAGGAGCAAGCATCTTCTAATTTCATGGCTGCAGTCACCATCTGCAGTGATTTTGGAGCCCAGAAAAATAAAGTCTCTCACTGTTTACATTGCTTCCCCATCTATTTGCCATGAAGTGATGGGACAGGATGCCATGATCTAGTTTTATGAATATTGAGTTTTAAGCCAGTTTTTTCACTCTCCTCTTTCACTTTGATCAAGAGGCTTTTTAGTTCCTCTTCACTTTCTTCCATAAGGGTGGTGTCATCTGCATATCTGAGGTTATTGATATTTCTCCCAGCAATCTTGATTCCAGCTTGTGCTTCTTCCAGCCCAGCATTTCTCATAATGTACTCTGCATATAAGTTAAATAAGCAGGGTGACAATGTACAGCCTTGACGTACTTTCCAATTTGGAACCAGTCTGTTGTTCCATGTCCAGTTCTAACTATTGCTTTCTGATCTGCATACAGATTTCTCACAAGGCAGGTAAGGTGATCTGGTATTCCCATCTCTTGAAGAATTTTCCACAGTTTGTTGTGATCCACACAGTTAAAGGCTTTGGCATAGTCAATAAAGCAGAAATAGATGTTTTTCTGGAACTCTCTTGCTTTTTCGATGATCCAATGGATGTTGGCAATTTGATCTCTGGTTCCTCAGCCTTTTCTAAATCCAGCTTGAACATCTGGAAATTCATGGTTCATGTACTATTTAAGCCTGGCTTGGAGAATTTTGAGCATTATTTTGCTAGCATGTGAGATGAGTGCAATTGTGCGGTAGTTCAAGCGTTCTTTGGCATTGCCTTTCTTTGGGATTGGAATGAAAACTGACCTTTTCCAGTCCTGTAGCCACTGCTGAGTTTTCCAAATTTGCTGGCATATTGAGGGCAGCACTTTTACAGCATAACCTCTTAGGATTTGAAATAGCTGAACTGGAATTCCATCACCTCCACTAGCTTTGTTCGTAGTGATGCTTTCTAAGGCCCACTTGACTTCACATTCCAGGATGTCTGGCTCTAGGTGCATGATCACACCATCATGATTATCTGGGTCATGAAGATCTTTTTTGTATAGTTCTGTGTATTCTTGCCACCTCTTCTTAATATCTTCTGCTTCTGTTAGGTCCATACCATTTCTGTCCTTTATTGAGCCCATCTTTGCATGAAATGTTCCTTTGGTATCTCTAATTTTCTTGAAGAGATCTCTAGTCTTTCCCATTCTATTGTTTTCCTCTATTTCTTTGCATTGATCACTGAGGAAGGCTTTCTGATCTCTCCTTGCTATTCTTTGGAACTCTGCCTTCAAATGGGTATATCTTTCCTTTTTTCCTTTGCTTTTGGCTTCTCTTCTCTTCACAGCTATTTGTAAGACCTCCTCAGACAGCCATTTTGCTTTTTTGCATTTCTTTTCCATGGGTATGGTCTTGATCCCTGTCTCCTGTACAATGTCATGAACCTCAGTCCATAGTTCACCAGGCACTCTATCAGATCTAGTCCCTTAAATCTATTTCTCACTTCCACTGTATAATCATAAGATATTTGATATAGGTCATACCTGAATGGTCTAGTGATTTTCCCCACTTTCTTCAATTTCAGTCTGAATTTGGCAATAAGGAGTTCATGATCTGAGCCACAGTCAGCTCCTGGTCTTGTTTTTGCTGACTGTATAGAGCTTCTCCATCTTTGGCTGCAAAGAATATAATCAATCTGATTTCGGTGTTGACCATCTGGTGATGTCCATGTGTAGAGTCTTCTCTTGTGTTGTTGGAAGAGGGTGTTTGCTATGACCAGTGCGTTCTCTTGGTGGAACTCTATTAGCCTTTGCCCTGCTTCATTCTGTATTCCAAGGCCAAATTTGCCTATTACTCCAGGTGTTTCTTGACTTCCCACTTTTGCAACCGTCCCCTATAATGAAAAGGACAGTTTTGGGGGGGTGTTAGTTCTAGAAGGTCTTGTAGGTCTTCATAGAACTGTTCAGCTTCAGCTTCTTCCGCATTACTGGTCGGGGCATAGTCTTGGATCACTGTGATACCGAATGGTTTGCCTTGGAAACAGAGATCATTCTGTCGTTTTTTTTAGATTGCATCCAAGTACTGCATTTTGGACTCTTGTTGACGATGATGGCTACTCCATTTCTTCTAAGGGATTCTTGCCTGTAGTAGTAGATATAATGGTCATCTGAGTTAAATTCACCCATTCCAGTCCATCTTAGTTTACTGATTACTGAAATGTCAGTGTTCACTCTTGCCATCTCCTGTTTGACCACTTCCAATCTGCCTTGATTCATGGACCTAACATTCCAGGTTCCTACGCAGTATTTGTCTTTACAGCTTCGGACTTTACTTTCATCACCACTCACACCCACAACTGGGTGCTGTTGTTTGGATCTTCAAGTCTTTATGAAAAGCCAAAGCTCTTTTTGTAGGACATGAGGACATGGATCACTCTAGGGCCCACCTTGCTCTCTGGGGCCATGCTTAGTGACCCATTCATGGGCATAGAAACAAAACCCATTGGACCATTGTTATCTTGTCAAAATATAGGCTTTGGCCTGTTCAGCACTTGTCCTTTGCTAAAAGCTGCGAAGGAACCCTGATACCACATTTGATTATTGAATGGAGTTCTATGTAGAGATTCAGGCAGTGAGTATAGGAGGCTGGAGCAACTGGTGCAGTCAAATCAGCTCAAAACCTTCATTCAGTGCTTTGGCCCAGCAGCAATCATAGTGTCCACAGGGTTTTCCCACCCCTCTTCCTATCTGAGCCTCAAAACATCTGGATGAGATCAGAAGGACAGATGTTGGAGAAGCCATTTATTACAGCAATAATATAAACAAGTCTGGGAGTTTTGAGGACTTGGTGAAAATGCAGTGTTTTGCACAAAACAAACAAACAAAAATGAGTGTGTTAGCAAGAAATGGTAATTGAGTATTAGTTTGTGAGTATTGAGTCTATAAATGAGTATAGCACAGAGCTGGGCATGTGGAAAGGCTTACCTACATTGGGGTGTCTAGAATTCCATAAAAGAAAAAAACACAGGAGAGTCTAACTGAACACTGGATGCTCTCATCCAATTAAGGGCAGTAAGTCTTTAGAGACAGGAAGTCCTAAGTCAGTTGCAGGACACCAGAAAGCCTTCCTCAAGGAGGCAGGTTTGGGGCTGTTCAGAGAGGCAGAGGGAAGAAGTAAAGGCTGGGAGGCAGATAAGCAAGAGCTGAGAAGCTGGGAAGAGCCTGCAGGAGAAGGGAGGAGCTCAAACAGGGTGATGAGCCAGGGTGCTGCCTTGGGAAGAGTTTTGGGTAAAGAGGTTCTGGAGACCACACCCAGTTGCCCAAATGAAAACAGAAGGCATCTGGAGCAGCTAAGTGTGGCAGCAGAGGGGCAAAATGAGGGAATGGAGCCAAAGTGTCCAGCTGGGAGCCGGGAATGAGAATCCAAACTTAAATGGTTAGAGTCTGGGCTGGGATAAAACCACAGAAACCCAGGAAGGTGAACGATGCAAGGGATGGTGTGCGGGTCCCTGGAGCCTTTACCTGGAGGAGCGCAAAGACTTTCCTCTCTGTATGGAGCAAACTGACTTGGGGGTCTTTCTATTTCTCTGGCATGAGAAATTTCTATTTCTTCAGCATGCCTCCTTCAGGAGCACGTGGCTGCCTGGCTTTAAGACAATCAGCAAAATCACTTGCGAAAGAGAGAAACCAAGAGGTGATTCTTCATGTTGCGAAACGATTCTTTACCAAAGGATATACAAAGAGCGCCTTGACTTAAACCCTCCCTGAAGTGCCTTTTTGAATGTAGAATGAACCAATTCAGAAATTCTATCGAAAATGTTTGTTTAAATAGCTTTAAAAAGTAAAAAAAAAAAAAAAGCTGGGGGTGGGGAGCCAAATGTTTCCAGTTGTCTTTTCTTGTGATATATGGGAACTGTATAAAACTTACACTTTCTGAAATTAATACTAAGCTATGGTAATTTACTGAGATGAAATATATGAGGATTAACCAGTAATAATAATAGTAGTCAACGTGTATTGAAGGCTTGCTAAGTATGACATATTACTAAACAATTTAAAGTCGTTGTCCAGTTTTATCTTCACAACAGTCTTTTGAGGTATTCTCCGCATTTCAGAGATGAGGGAAATGAAACTTTAAGAGGAGTCAGCTAAATTGTATGCTATCAAAAGAAAGAAAGAGAGGGATGGAGGGAAAGAGGAAGGAAGGAAGGGGGAAAGAAAAGCAAAGGAAAGGGAAAAAGGGAAGGAATGTAACTCCCTTAGGTTATGTGCAGGGTAGCACCCTGTGTCCTGAGAGGCTTTGGAGGGTAGGGTGACAAAACCCCTAGGCAGTCCCCCTCCTCAGCCTTTGCCCAGGTTTCTATTAATACTTAATGTAACAGGTCTTGTGAAACTTCTCTGATGGAAAGACACGTCTGTCAGCCTGCAGAGATTGGTCAAGGCCCTAGTCCAGCGGTGAAACAATTTTGTTGACATTTCAGCGTGAAAGGCACAGAAGCAAGGTCTGCAAAGGGGGTTCGGGATTCAGTTCCCTGGGTTGTCCTGAGATTTTCTTCCTCAGATTTGAGCACTTCCCTCGGTTGAGAAAACCCAGGGCTGTGAAGCAGTTCTTCACTCCCGCTCTGGACACTGGGTGAGGAGTGGTGAGAGTTGACCCCTCCAAGCATCACGTTGGCTGGAGCTCTGAAGCACTGCTTCTACCTGCCTCGCGTGCCTGAGAGGCCAAGCCTGGATCAGCCCCAGAAACCCCCAGAGGGCAGGGGCCGTGCACTTGATCAAGGCTGCCGACAGTGACTGGATTCATTCCGGGTTCAGCTCCTCAGCGGGGTAGGTGAAGGTGCCATACATTCATGCTCAAGGGAAGAAGAGAATCTTGTTTTTACAAACTTTAAAGGAATATAAAAATGACTTTGTGGTGTTTGAATTACCTTTGCTGGATAAATAGAGCCCTGCGGCCCAAGGGCTTAGGGAGCATTGTGGGGAGATCACATATTTCATTATGCACATTTCTATATACATGTTTCCTTATATGCATGTGCCTGAGAGCTTGTCACTGGTTCTCACTGAAACTGGTTGTTTCCTGTGGGTGACTTCTGTCTGTCCATCTAGGCGGTAAGTCCTTAGTTCAATATCTGAGCCTGTGTACTCTGAGGGGTCCTAGGCAGTTGTGTTTGGGGTCCCAGGCTGAAACTAAGACTGATATTTTTGAAACTTTCTTGGATGGAAGACAAGGGTCTTGTTTGTCATTGGTTAGTCACTAACTTGCGTCTGACTCTTATTGCGACCTCTTGGACTGTAGCCCACCACACTTCTCTGTCCATGGGATTTCCCAGGCAAGAATATTGGTGTGGGTTGCCATTTCCTTCTCTAGGGGTCTGGAAACCCTATTTAATTGCTGCTAGCAGTCTGTAGCTTACAAGAGATGAAACCTTTGATTTTGATTGTTGACAAACTATTCTTGTTTTAGTGGTGACAGCAGCTCCTATATATTGAGATCTTCCCATGTGCCTGACTCTACTAAACCCTTTACATACATAAACTCATTTAAGCTTCACCATCTCCCTAAAAGTGAAGATCACTTTTAGGATCACTTATCCCCCATTTTGCAGATAAGGAAAGTGGTAGAGAACTGAAGGGATTTGACTAAAGTAAGGCTCCTAGTGAGTGGAGAGGTGGGATTTGAACCTGTAATCTTTTTTTTTTTTTTTGAAGATCTAATTGGCTTTATTTATTTTATTTTAAATTGAGTAATAGCTTTACAATCGGAGAAGGCAATGGCACCCCACTCCAGTACTCTTGCCTGGAAAATCCCATGAACGGAGGAGCCTGGTGGGCTACAGTCTATTGGGTCACAAAGAGTCAGACACGACTGAGCAATTTCACTTTCACTTTTCACTGTCATGCATTGGAGAAGGAAATGGCAACCCACTCCAGTGTTCTTGCCTAAAGAATCCCAGGGATGGTGGAGCCTGGTGGGCTGCCGTCTATGGCGTCCCACAGAGTCGGACACAACTGATGCGACTTAGCAGCAGCAGCAGCAGCTTTACAATATTGTGCTGGCTTCTGCCATCTGCCATACATTAATACGAATCAGCCATATGTATACATATGTCCTCTCCCTCATGAAACTCCCTTCCACCTCCCATCCCATCCCACCCCTCTAAGTTGTCACAGAGCACCAGATTTGGGTTCCCTGTGTTGTATAGCAAATTCCTACTGACTATCTATTTTACATACGATAATATACATGTTTCAATGCTAGTGTCTCAATTCATCCCACCCTCTCCTTCCTCCACTGTGTCCAAAAGTCTGTTCTTTATGTCTTCATCTCCTTTGCTGCCTTGCAAATAGGATCCTCAGTACCATCTTTCTAGATTTCATATATGTGTGTTAATATATGATATTTGTTTTTCTCTTTCTGACTTACTTCACTCTGTATAATAGGCTCTAAGTTCATCGACCTCATTACAACTGACTCAAATGTGTTCCTTTTTATGGCTGAGTAATATTCCATTGTGTATATGTAGCACAATTTGTTTATCCGTTCATCTGTTGATGGACATCTAGGTTGTTTTCGTGTCCTAGCTATTGTAAATAGTGCTGCGATGAACAATGAGGTACGTGTGTCCTTTTCAATTATGGTTTCCTTGGGGTTTTTGCCTAGTAGTGAGATTGTTGAATCATATAGTACTTTTCCTAGTTTTTTTTTTTTAAAGGAATCTCCATACTTGAACCCACAATCTTAATGACCACACAAATCTTCCCTGAGAAAATTGCTCAGAATTCTTCTTCTTGCAAATTTCAAGCAGGTACTCTTTAAGGGAACTAATATGTGGTTCAAGAAGAAGTGGCTTTGGGAGGAGAAAGATACATAGTTGTCTATGAGTGAGGCTGGGAACCATTTGTGCAAGCTAGTCTGCTATGGGAGCAATTGTATCTTGACTGGGGAGAGAACAAGGAAGTTGATGGGACCACCTGGAGCTGGACAGCCAGTCCCTAAACTGGGCTTGAGCCTCAAGAGGGAGAAGGCCAAGGCCAAGGCCAAGGCCAGAGGCCAATAGGCCTGGGAAACTGGCACCATGGCACTGCTTCTAGCCCCGGGTGTCCTAGAATCATATAGAGGAGATGCCCAGCTCTTTGTACTGGGTAATATTCCCATGTACACCTCTGTTATGACTTGTGTCTTTTTTGCATATTTTCTAACTGGTTATTGCTGGTATATAAGAAAGTTTTTATTTCTGCATGTTCACTGTACATTTAACTACCCTCCTGAACGCTCGTTAACTTTTGATGTAAAATTATAATTCACTCACATCTCAGTGAGTGAATGATGTAGTGATATCCTTGCATATCAGTTTTTTAGATATGCAAGGATATCATTACAAAAATAGAGAGAGAGAAAGAAAAAAGTTAGTCACTCAGTTGTGTCCAACTCTTTGAGACCCCAAGGACTGTAACCCACCAGGCTCCTCTGTCTATGGGATTTCTCCAGGCAAGAATACTGGAGTGGGTTGCCATTTCCTTTCCCAGGGGATCTTCCTGACCCCAGGATTGAACCCAGGTCTTTTGCATTGCAGGCAAATTCTTTATCATTTGTGCCACCAGAAGATATATGTGTATATATGTATGTATGTGTATATAAATATATACACACAGTATGTATATATATACATCTACATATTGGGACTTCCCTGGTGCTCAGGTGGTTAAGATTCAGTGTTTCCACTACAGTCAACATTTGTTGGTGGAAGGAAGAGAGGAATGCCATGCAGCCCCCCAGGAGAGATGGTCTTGGATAGAGCGTCTCTTTGCCATCCCGCCACAGGGCATGAACCACCCCTCCTCTCACATCAACCTCCTTGCCATCATCCATCACTTTGGGTGGCACCAGCACAATCACTCAGTGACAAGCAAACCAGGTTACAGCACTTTTCACATCAACAAATTGGCAAGTCACAGAGACCAGTGTTTGTCATTACCAGGTATCCTGATTTTTGTTTTGAACACTACGATCATCGTTCCCTTGGGTAAATCCCTAGTGTCCCGGTGTTTGCCTTTCCACACTGTAAAAGGAGAATCTTATTACTGGTTTCTAGTCACCTCAGAGCATTGTGGGGAGAGTCGAAGCCAGTCTGGAAGCTGGATGTCTAAACATCCCTGGGCTTGTGGAGTTCTCACCAAGCCTGTCACTGCTGTTGACATTGAGAATACTGGTGTGGGAACAAGTGCTGTCTTTGTCACAGGCTCAACTCCAGGGGCCTCTCCTTCCCTAAGCTGGCAGCTGAGGCTAAGTACTCGATATCCCTGGGCCAGCTGTTGTGAAGTAAACGCCAGGCAGTAGGTAAGGCAAGATTCAGAACTGGGCAGACAGCCAGGCTTGAGTGGGAGCCCTGATTCAGGAGTGGAGGGGGGCACAAAAGTTGGCAAACAAGTGTTTTCCAAGGGAGGAAGACTAAAAAAAATACAATCTTGTTTCTAAGGTAGACAGAGTACCAACGGGCTGTGGGGGAGCAGCCTAAAAATTCCTTCTTTAACTCACTTATCAGCTGAAGAAGATTCTAGTACTAGAAGGACACTGTGAGCGATGTTTCCCAAGGAGGCTTCCCTGGGAGCACAGAGAGATAGCCACACCCTTTGAAGTTCGCTGGGAGCTTACAAAGGGCAGCGTTGTTTCCACCAGGGAAGAATGATAGCCCCACATAATGGTGTCCTTATTCTCTAAATCTCAGACCTTGTGCGATGAGGGGCCAGTGAGCCTTCAGGCTCAGGCGAAGGGGGGGGGCATGGGCAAGACACTTGGCACAACGCACATGCTCACAGCTTGCTTGCTAGCCAACATGGAAGATCTTTCCTAAGAAGATAGTGTGGTCAAAGTCTGGGGCCTGTTTCAACTCGCTTTCTAGGAGGATTGCTAAGCCATACCCAGGTATTGTTTTAATTTGATGATGGTTGATAAATGTTTCCAAGTAGACGTATCTATCATACTTCATAGATTTCGGTGAAATATATCATGCGCTTAGAGGCTGTAGAGATAAAAGACCGATGAGAAAAATATTGTTTTAAAGCAGAATGAAAAGGGTAGTATTTCTGAGTGGTGGGATTCCTATCGCACAAAGAAGAAAGTGAGTGGGCTGGCAAGAGCTGTCTAAGGTGGTCGATTCTCCAGTCATTAGTCAAGTGAAGTCCTCAGATGGGGCTCTAACATAGCCTTAATCAACTTGGGGATGCCTATGGTACTGCATCATCCATTCTTATGTCAGGGACCACTTCCAAAATTCTGACTCATTTCCCAGGCCAGTGGAACCATGTAGGCATATGAGTTTCACGTCTGGTGTCATCTCCAGGAATTTCTGTCAGCCTTGGTGCCTGGGAATAACTCCATTAGACCCAGTAGAAGTTGGGTGGTGCGATGGCAAGAGTTCAGGCGGAGACCTAAGCTCCAGTCCTAGCTCTGTGCCAATTAACTGTCATTTCAGGTGGGTCTTTTAACAATTCTGTGTCTTGGTTTCTTCAGTGGTTAAAAAAAGTCTTTAATTTGATGATTGAGTCCCTTCCAGGTTTAAAAATAAGAATGTCTGTTTCTTAGCTTTGGGTTCAATAAAGAATTGTTGTAGGTATGCCAGTCATCTGGTGTTATAAATTCTTTTAGGTCTGAAAGGGATCTTAAAGGTCATCTAGTTCAACCCCTTTATATTATGGATATATCAATAGAAACCAAGACTCAGAGAGAAGGGAGTCATTCAATTAGTGCAGACTGAAGGTTAAAGATCAGGTTCCATGATTCCCAGTCCAGTGCATTTTCCACTGCCTTTATTTTTAAATCAAAGTAATACATGAGAATGATTTTTTAAAATCAAGTAATATAGGAACGCTTGTAATTAAAAAAAAAAAAAAGTTTTCTGCCCTACCCTTAGTGTCACTCCTCAGAAGCAGCCATTGTTAAGAGATTCTGTTTTCAATTCATCTGGTGGTTATTTCAATATTTCTAAATATGTCTCTACTCCTACTTCTTAATTTATCCATTTGAAGCCTTATCTATTGACTCCTTGCTGTAAAAACTATGGATTTAGGTCACTTAGCATTACTCTCAACCTCCTTTCTTTCTCCACCTCCCCACGTTTGATAGTATTATCTTTATGAGGTTTTTAAATTCACCTTTTAAAATAGTATTCAGTATAATTTCCTATTTGGGTTATACAGTTTAATGAGTTTAGACAAATACAAAAAGTCATATAACTACCACCACAATCAATATATATCACCCCCCAAAACTTCCTTATGCTGCCCTTTGTAATCAACCCCATCCTTCACTCCCAACCCCTGGTAACCACTGATCTGTTTTATGTTCCTATACTTTTGCCTTTTCCAGAATGTCATAGAAATGGAACCAGCAAATATGAGAACTTTTTATACTGCTTCTTTCACTCATTTTAATTATTTTGAGATTTATGTCTCAGTAGTTCATTGTTTTTATTGCTGAGTAGTATTCCATCGCTTGAATGTACCAGTGTACTCACTCACCAGTTGAAAGACATTTGCATTGTTTCCAGTTGGATAGTATTATTTTTAGTGAATTCCACTGGTTACCTTTTAACTTGAAATCATATACTAAAACCTCTATTTCTATATGTCTAGACAATATATAGTGGACAATGTCCACTATATATTAAGTAGGTCTTCCTTTTCAGAATAGTAAATGCTTTTGACTAGATTTTAAAACATGATACTTTCATTCATTTCATGTCTGCTTTAAATGGATTACATTTGAGGGTATAATTTTTCATGTGGGTAGAGGGCTTGTTTAAATGCTATCCAGCAGCCCCATTCAGGGCTACTACTATTCTCAGTGGCTCCTGTAGCACAGGGGCCTTCTCTAGCTCGGGACATGCTTGTTGCTGGGAACATATACATGTACTTTCTGTTCTGACCGTTGCTAACTCAGGCAGTAATTTGGGGGAAAAAGACCTTTCTTCATGTGGATTTCAGCTTTTGTCTGTCATGCTTTTGCTGTTCCAGCTGCCTTCACCAGTGAGCACAAAGCCACATTTCAAAGGAGACTGACAAATTATCCCCAGCTGCCAGAAGGAGGTTAGCTTTCTGTGTGTTCTGTGTCCCCCTTCTCTGATAACTAACAGGTTAACTTTCTAAAGGGAATTGACAAAAGCAGAAATTGTCCTTTCACCCAAATAGGGTTTTTGCTTTTTGAAAAGTTGTGGATTTGTCATATTCCTCTCCATTGTGACCTTAATTTACATCAGGAAATACAGTGTAAATTATTACAACTGAACCCCTGTTGTTTGCAAGGTTCACATTAGTGCATTTTTTTAAAAAGCACGTATGAGATTGCAATTCTGTTTGAAAATTTGCTAGCACAGTGTCTTTCCTCAAAAAGTAGCTATTTGAAGGCTGAATGATACCAACCCTCGCCATAGAGAGTGATATATGATTGCACTTACTTGTATTTTTAACCATCTTTGTATGTGTGTTATCTGCCTAGCACTTACACTGCATAATGGGGGGTGAGTCTCATACCTAGCCCGGCATGCTACACATAGTAGGTGCTCAGTAAATGCCTTTTGAATGGAAATGATCCATAATATTGTCTTGCACAAATATGGTGAAGTATTCTGCATCAATGTAGTGAGTCAGGCATTCTCAAATACTACTGGGCATGCAAATTGATACAACTTTCTCACAGGGTCATTTGCCAAAATGTGCCAAAGCCTTAATGGTGTTCTTATCTTTTCACCCAGAAACTCTCCAAGGACTACCCTAAAAAAAAAAAACCAGAAATGCACAAAAGATATAAATACTAAGAAACTCATTGTAGTATCATTTAAATTAGATAAAAAGTGAAATCAACTTCAATGTCTAAATTATAAAATCTTATGTAGTAACATTTA
Source organism: Bos taurus (assembly GCF_002263795.3). Taxonomy (NCBI): domain Eukaryota; kingdom Metazoa; phylum Chordata; class Mammalia; order Artiodactyla; family Bovidae; genus Bos; species Bos taurus. Next base: position 18,292,518 of record NC_037357.1, on the reverse strand, counting down.
TACTATAAATGTTTTGTAGTTATTTAAAATCGTGTTTAAGAGAGTCTATAACATCATGAGAAAATGCTTGCAGCCTAAACTAAGTGGAGAAAGGGAGGATACAGATGAACATACAATATGATCTCCTGCGTGTGTGTGTGTGTGTGCACACGTGCAAAAAGAAAGAAGACAGAAAGGAAATAAACAAAATATTAACAATGATTCTAATAGTAGAATTATGAATTATTTTCATATTCTAATATTTGTAAATTCTAAATTCTTTACACTGAGCTTGTATTACTTTACAAACCTGAAAAATATCTTTAATTAAAAAGATTTTAATTAATTAAATTAAATTAAAATTTCTTTAATTAATTTTTCCAATTAAGGAAAGAAAGAAATACTATCCTAGTCACAAAATATGAAACAATTTCTCAAACCAGAGTCTACTCTTCAGATGCCACGTGGAAAGTCAAGGCAGCGTTGTTTTCAGAAAAGCAAAATTATGCCTACAAGTCTTTTCGAGGTTTATTAAGAGCCTCAGTTTGATATTGAAAGGCAAAACTGTTCATCCTTTTCTCTAGGCCTAGTTAGGTTTCATCCTTCTCTCTCCCCATCCCCACCCATTTTAAAACTGTCCAGATCTGTGGAACAAATGTTGAACAAACTGGAAATAAATAAAATCCAATAGCTTTAAGATATCACAAAGCCCTCCCTTCCTGTGTATTAATGGCTACCAGCCCATTGTACTCCCCAGAGTGGAGGGCTGGAGTCAGCGAAATGGAGGCTTTTCTGATTCAAGCATGAAAGCTGCAAATGCTCAAAATTTAGGAAGTCTGAGAAGACTGAGACACAACATGTACAACCTTCCCTCCCTCACATTCTGACCTTTACATAATAAAAACTGGTGGGCTCTGCTGGGGGGAAAAGCTACTAAGTGAAAACTCAGTCGTAGAAGGCAGATACAGTAAGTATTCTTCACATTTCAAAGAAATCTCAGAATCCTAGAACTTTACAGCTAAAAGGAAAATATTCCAACAAGTCCAGAGTTCTTTCCAAATCCCAGATACTGTGCTGGTTGCTGATCAAATGTTATCTCATTAAAAACCACATAGCAATGCACTCCATTTTACAGATAAGGAAATCAAAATCCAGGGAGGCATTGTAAATTGCCTTGGATTACATAGTTTTTTTTGGCTGCAAAGCTGGAGCTAGGGCCTACATCTTCTGGAGACTCTCAGGTGAAAAAATGAGTTTTTCTGATATTGTCTTGTCCCTCAGTTCCAGATAGTCCAAAAACTGTGCAGTTGTGCTTGCATCTTTTGCTAACAACTTAAGCTAATCAGGTCCAAGATCAAACATATAGTCTTCTGCTTGGCTCCCAGTGACCCAGGATCTGAACTAGTCTGGCTTTTTACTCTCTTTCATGCCCCAGCCCCCACATAAACAGTCTGTTAACAAGTCCTGTCCATTTTTCCTTCAAAAAAATACCTTCAAAAAGGCACAACCTTCCAGTTACAAAATAAATAAGTCATGAGGATGTGACGTACAGCATGGACACTATAATTAATAAAGCCATATTATTATATTTGCAAGTTGCTAAAAAGTAGATCTTAAAAATGCTCATCACAAGAAAGAAACATTTGTAACTATGTATGGTGACAGATGTTAACTAGACTTATTGTAGTGATCACTTCACAGTATATACAAATATTGAATCACTATGCAGTATACCTGAAACTAATATCATGTTATATGTCAATTATACCTCAATAAAAAAAAATACTTCTATGTCCAACCCAACCTACAAAACAACCCAACCTCTACCTCCTTCTTGACTACTCCCAAACCACACCACTGCCTGTCTTCTGGCTCAGACAACAATTCTAGTCTGTATCACACAATTATTTTAGCACCTGTCATTCAGGGACAGTTAACATTTGTTCAGCAGCACTCATCCTAGCATCAAGCAAGTATTGATTGTCTACTATATGCCAAGTGCTGACATGGAGAATTCATTTGTCTTTTCTCCTCAACTAGACATTAAACATCCTGAGAGTGAAGGCTACAGCTTTCTCCATAACCTCTTAAACACCCGTTGCAGCTCTGGGCACATACTGAAGACTTGTTTATTCAAGAGCAGAACAGATTTAAGGAATCTGTCACCAGCTCAGCAGCTGGAGAACTCTGGGGATGCCTTAATCTATGGATCTGCCTCAATATCTCACAGGCTACATGAGCATGATCCACTCACTCAATGAAGACCGCATATCAAACTGACTTTTTAACACCACACCTTCAGGGATAAGTGAAGAGGTTTAGCTAATAAGAGGTGTGGAGTCCAAAGCATCAAATGGGGATTTCTGCCTCCAAGAAAAGAAGCTGGAATAGATGTACTCGTCCCTATTTTTGTCACTAAATAAAGCTAAAAACCCTGGGTGTTATATATAAAACAAATATAAGAGGACCAAGAAAGGTGGAAAGAAGAAGGCAGAGTGGCTAAAGACCTCAGTAACCAATGAATGACGTGATGGTGAGTTCCCTGGATTTTCTTTTTGCCTCATTGATTCCAGACTGGATGCTGGAGACACCAGCAGTTAAGAAAAAACCAAGTGGGAGCAAACAAACAAGAAAGGCCTGCTCTCTTTAGCCGAAGGACCAAGAAAGGGGCAGCCTAGCAAAGTAGGCAACTTTTAGACAAGTACTACTCTACTGTAGCCAAACATCACAGGAAAAACTATGACTTCCACACACACCCATGCCAATGAATGATGAGTGGAGAGCCTGAACTTCTACCCCAATGTGCCACTAACAAGGCAGCAACTCTCTTTTCCATGCCAGAGTAGGGGAAACTTGTCCAAATAGGAAAAACAAAAGGCTTAAATAAGAGCCTCATTACATGATACCCAAAATGAACAGTATTCAACTGAAAATCATTCATTATACCAAGACCAAGGAAGATCTCAAATTGAATGAAAAAAAGAATCAACAGATGCCCAAATCAAAATAAGAGATGTTACAGTTATCTGACAAAGATTTTGAAGCATCTACCATAAAAATGCTTCAGTGAACAATTACAAACATGCTTGAAACAAATGAAAAGACTAGAAAGTCTCAGCAAAGAAATATAATATCTCAGCAAACAAATACGAAGATACAAATAAGAACTAAATGAAAAATTTAGAAATGAAAAACTCAGTGGATGAGCTCAACAGAATAGAGCAGACGAAAGAATTAATGAACTTGAAGGTATAACAATAGAAATTACATAGTGAGAACTGGAAAAAAATGAAAAGAGCCTCAGGAACTTATGGGACTATAACAAAACATAATAACATTGATATCACTGAAGTCTCAGGAAGAGGGAAGAAAGAGAAAGGGGCTGAAGACCATTTGAAAAAATAAAATCTCAAAGTTTCCAAGTTTGGGAAAAAAAGATAAACCTACATATTCAAAGAGCTGAAAGAACCCTAAGCAGGATAGATGCAAAGAAATTCACGCTAAGACCCATCATAGTCAAACTTCTGAAAACTAAAAACAAAGAAAGTCTTAAAGGCAAAAAGAAAATAGAACAAGGAGACAATGTTCTAATAAGGAATTGGCACATTTTTCAAGCACTAAAAGAAAAGGACTGCTAACCCAGAATCCTACATCCCTCAAAAATGTCCATCATGAATGAAAGGGAAATGGAGACATTCTCAGATGAAGAAAACTTAAGAGAATTTGTCACCATCACACCTACCCTAAAAGAATAGCTAGAAGAACTTCTCCAAACAGAAAGAAAATAATAAAAGAAGGACTCTTGGAATATAAGGAAGAAAGAACACAATAAACAAAAATATGAAGAAATCCAGTAGACTTTCCTTCCCCTCTTGAGTCTATGAGGAAAGTAAATGAATATAAATGGAGGTAAGGTTTCCACTTCACCTGAAATGGTAAAAAAATCCATCACTAGAGTGTGGTAAGTTATTTATATATATATATATATATATATATATATATATATATATATATATATATAAATACCTAAAGGAACCACTAAAAATCTATACAAAGATATACACTCAAAACCATGACAGATAAATCAAAATGATATTCCAAAAAATATTCAAGTAACCCACAGGAAGGCAGAAAAAAGAAATCTGAGAAATAAAAGGCAGAAAACAAAAAATAAAATGGCAGATTTAGATTCTAATTTATAAAAAAATTGCATTAAGTATAAATGGTCTAAGTATATCAATTAGAAGACAAAGATTGGTGGAGTGGATAAGAAAAATATGACCCAATTATATGCATTCTACTAGAAACTTACTTCAAATATAATGATACAGAGAAACTGAAAGTAAAAGGATGTAAAGAGATATATCATGCAAACATTAATAAAAAGAAAGTATGTGTCTATCAAAGAAGAGCAAAATAAGCACAAAGCAAGAAGGAAGGAAATTATAAGGAGCAGAAATCAATGGAATTGAATAAAGGAAAACAATGAAGAAAATAAATGAAACAAAAGCTGTTCCTTTGTAAAGATCAATAGACTTGACAATCTCTAGCAAGACAGACAAAGGAAAAAGAGAAGAAGCAAATTACCAATATCAGGAACAAAACAGGAGATATCACTACAGATCCTACAGATAAGGGTGGGGTACAATAAAGTAGTACCATGAACTCTACACACTTGTATTTAAAAACTTAAATGCAATGGACCAATTCCTTGAAAAACACAAACTACCACAAGTCACCCAATATAAATAGAGTTCATAGCCCTATAACTATTAAGGAAATTAACTGCATAATTTTAAAACTCCCAACAAAGAACTCTCTAGTTCCAAAAGATTTCACTGGATAATTTTACCAAATATTTAAAGTATCAGCAATTCTACATTATCTCTTCCAGAAAATAGAAGTAATGGGAACATTTCCCTATTAATTTTATGAAGTTAGCATTACCTTGAAACCAAAACCACCTAGAGACAGTACAAGAAAACTACAGACCAATATCCCTCATGAATATAGATGCAAAAATCTTTAGCAAAATATTAGCAAGTAGAATTCAGCAATATAAAGGAATTATATGCCATGACCAAGTAGGGTTCATTATAAGTATCCAGTTCAGTTCAGTTCAGTCACTTAGTTGTGTCCGACTCTTTGTGACCCCATGGACTGCAGCACTAACACCCAGAGCTTGCCCAAACCCATGTCCGTCGAGTTGGTGATGCCATCCAACCATCTTATCCTCTGTTGTCCCCTTCTCCTCCTGCCTTCAATCTTTCCCAGCATCAGAGTCCTTCCCAATGAGTCAGTTCCTCGCATCAGGTGGCCAAAGTATTGGAGCTTCAGTATCAGTCCTTCCAATGAATATCAAGGACTGATTTCCTTTAGGATTGACTGGTTGGCTCTCCTTCCAGTCCAAGGGACTGTCAAGAGTCTTCTCCAACACCACAGTTCAAAAGCATCACTTCTTCAGTGCTCAGCTTTCTTTATGGTCCAACTCTCACATCCATACATGACTACTGGAAAAACCATAGCTTTGACTAGATGGACCTTTGTCAGCAAAGTAATGTCTCGGCTTTTTAATATGGTGTCTAAGTTGGTCATAGCTTTTCTTCTAAGGAGCAAGCATCTTTTAATTTCATGGCTGTACTCCTGGACACTCACAGGTAAGTCTGGCTCAATCTTTTATGGAGTCACTGCTCCTTTCTCCTGGGTCCTGGTGTGCACAAGGTTTTGTTTGAGCCCTCCAAGCATCTCTGGTGGGTAAAGGGTTTGATTCTAAGCACAGTTTTGCCCCTCCTACCATCAACTTCCCTGATAGGTCAGTTGGCAAAGAATCCGCCTGCAATATGGGAGACCCCAGTTTGATTCCTGGCTCAGGGAGATCTGCTTGAGAAGGGATAGGCTACCCACTCCAGTATTCTTGGGCTTCCCTTGTGGCTCCGATGGTAAAGAATCTGTCTGCAATGCAGAAGACCTGGGTTCGATCCCTGAGTTGGGAAGATCCCCTGGAAAAGGGAAAGGCTATCCACTCCAGTATTCTGGCCTGGAGAATTCCATGGACTGTATAGTTCATGGGGTTGCAAAGAGTCAGATATGACTGAGCAACTTTCACTCTTCCTTTCACCATCTTTTTGGGGCTTCTCATTTGCCATTGGATGTGGAGTATCTTTTTCTGCTGGGATCATTCTCCTGTCAACGGCTATTCAGCAGTTAGTTGCAATTTTGAAGTTCTCACAAGATGAGCACACGTCCTTCTACTCCACCATCTTGTGGGACAGTGACAAGTATCCAAGTCTGGTTGAATATTAAAAACCAATAATGTATACCATCATATTAACAGGCTGAGAGAAGAAAAATCACATGAGCATATCCACTGATGCAGAAAAGACATTTGACAAAATTCAACATCCAATCATGACAAAATCTCTCAGCAAGCAAGGAATAGAAGGAAACTTCCTTAACTTGCTAAAGGGTACCTACCAAAAAAAAAAAAAAAAGCCTTACAACTAATATTATATTTAAGGGTGGAAAACTGAATGCTTTCACCCTAAGATCAGGTAGAAGGCAAGGATGTCCATTGCTACTATTCTTTTTTATCATAGTGCTAGAAGTTCTAGTCAGGACAATAATGACAGAAAAGACATATAGATTTGAAAGGAAGAAATGAAACTTTCTATTTGCAGGTGGCATGATAATCTACACAGATAATCTCAAGGAAGCTATTTTTTAATTCATTTTATTCAAGTATAGTTGACTTAAAGTGTTAATCTCTGCTATACAAAAAAGTGAGTTATATATATACATATATATATTTTGTATTCTTTTCCATTTATCACAGGATATTGAATATAGTTTCCTGTGCTATACAGTAAGGCCTTGTAGTTTATTCATTCTGTATATAATAGTTTACATCTGCTAATCCTAAACTCCCAATCCTTTCCTCCCCCTCCTAACTCCCCCTTGGCAGCCACAAGTCTGTTCTCTATATCTGTGAGTCTGTTTTATAGATAAGTTCAATTGTGTCATATTTTAGGAATCTTCTCTTTTTTTGGCTTCATTGGATCTTCATTGCAATGCACAGGCTTACTCTAATTGTGGTGAGCAGAGGCTCCTCTCTAGTTGTGGTACATAGGCTTCTCATTGTGATGGCTTCTCTTGTGGAGTATGAACTCTAGGGCATTCAGGCTTAGTATTTGCGGCATGTGGGCTCAGTAGCTGTAAAGTATGGACTTAGTTGTCCCAAGGCACATGAGATCTTCCTAGACCAGGGATTGAACCTGTGTCCTCTGCATTGGCAGGCAGATTCTTAACCACTGGACCACCAGGGAAGGCTAGGAATCTATTTTTTTAACTCTTAAAACTAATAAGTCAGTTCAGCAAGATCACGGAATAAATATTAAAAATCTATTATGTTTCTATATACTGACAATGAAACATGGGCACCAAAATAAAAAATATAATACCATTTAAAATTGCTCAAAAAAAAAAAGACTTTGACATATACCTAACAAATATGCATAAGACTTGTATGCTGAAAACTACAAAATGCTAATGAAAGAAAACAAAGAAGAGGGGAATTCCCTGGCGGTCCAGTGATTAGGATGCCATGCTTTCACAGCCAGGGGCCTGGGTTCAATCACTGTCGGGGGAACTAAGATCCCACAAGCTGCTAATGGCATGGCAAAAAAAGAAGAAAAGAAATTAAAGAAGATTTAAATAAATGGAGAGAAATGCCATGTTCCTGGATATGAAGACTCAACATAATAAAGATGCCATTTCCTTCTCCAGGGGATCTTCCCGACCCAGGAATCGAACCTGGGTCTCCTGCATTGCATGCAGACGTTTTACAATGTGAGCCACCAGGGAGGCCCCCAATAAAGATGTCAGTTCTCCTCAAAATGATATACAAGTTGGTTCAGTTCAGTTCAGTTACTCAGTTGTGTCCAACTCTTTGCAACCCCATGAACCGCAGCACGCCAGGCCTCCCTGTCCATCACCAACTCCCAGAGTTTATTCAAACTCATGTCCATTGAGTCAATGATGCCATCCAACCATCTTATCCTCTGTTGGCCCCTTCTCCTTCTGCCTTCAGTCTTTCCCAGCATCAGGGTTTTTTCTAACGACTCAGTTCTTTTCATCAGGTGGCCAAATATTGGAGTTTCAACTTCAGCATCAGTCCTTCCAATGAATATTCAGGACTGATTTCCTTTAGGATGGACTAGTTAGATCTCCTTGCATTCCAAGGGACTCTCAAGAGTCTTCTCCAACACCACAGTTCAAAAGCATCAATTCTTCAGCACTCAGCTTTCTTTATAGTCCAACTCTCACATCCATACATGACTACTGGGAAAAGCATAGCTTGACTAGATGGACCTTTGTTGGCAAAGTAATGTCTCTGCTTTTTAATATGCTGTCTAGGTCGGTCATAACTTTCCTTCCAAGGAGTAAGTGTCTTCTAATTTCATGGCTGCAATCACCATCTGCAGTGATTTTGGAGCCCAAAAAAATAGTCAGCCACTGTTTCCCCATCCACTTGCCATGAAGTGATGGGACCAGATGCCATGGTCTTAGTTTTCTGAATGTTCAACTTTAAGCCAACTTTTTCACTCTCCTCTTTCACTTTCATCAAGAGGCTCTTTAGTTCTCCTTTGGTTTCTGCCATAAGGGTAGTGTCATCTGCATTACTGATATTTCTCCCAATAATAGATTCCAGCTTGTGCTTCATCCAGACCGAAATTTCACATGATGTACTCTGCATATAAGTTAAATAAGCAGGGTGACGATACACGACCTTGATATACTCCTTTCCCAATTTTGAACCAGTCCGTTGTTCCATGTCTGGTTCTAACTGTTGCTTCTTGACCTGCATACAGATTTCTCAGGAGGTAGGTAAGGTGGTCTGGTATTCCCATCTCTTTCAGAATTTTCCACAGTTTGTTGTTATCCACACAGTCAAAGCCTTTGGCATAGTCAGCAAAGCAGAAATAGATGTTTTTCTGGAACTCTCTTGCTTTTTCCATGATCCAGCGGATATTGGCAATTTGATCTCTGGTTTCTCTGTCTTTTCTAAAACCAGCTTGAACATCTGGAAGTTCATGGTCCATGCACTGTTGAAGCCTGGCTTGGAGAATTTTGAGCATTACTTTGCTAGTGTGTGAGATGAGTGCAACTGTGTATTCTTTGGCATTGCTCTTCTTTGGGATTGGAATGAAAACTGACATTTTCCAGTCCTGTGGCCACTGCTGAGTTTTCCAAATTTGCTGGCATGTTGAGTGCAGCACTTTCACAGCATCATCTTTTAGGATTTGAAATAGCTCAACTGGGATTCTATCACCTCCACTAGCTTTGTTCATAGTGATGCTGCATAAGGCCCACTTGACTTTGCATCCCAGGATGGCTGGCTCTAGGTGAGTGATCACACCATCATGATTATCTGGGTCATTAAGATCTTTTTTGTATAGTTTTTCTGTGTATTCTTGCCACGTCTTCTTAATATCTTCTGCTTCTGTTAGTTCCATACTGTTTCTGTCCTTTATTGTGCCCATCTTTGCATGAAACATTCCCTTGGTGTCTTTAATTTTCTTGAAGAGATCTCTAGTCTTTCCCATCCTATTGTTTTCCTCTATTTCTTTACACTGATCACTGAGGAAGGCTTTCTTACCTCTCCTTGTTATTCATTGGAACTCTGCATTCAAATGGGTATATCTTCCCCCTTCTCCTTTGCCTTTCGCTTCTCTTCTTTTCTCAGCTATTTGTAAGGCCTTCTCAGACAACCACTTTTTGCCCTTTTGCATTTTGTTTTCTTGGGGATGGTCTTGATCACTGCCTCCTGTACAATGTCTTGAAAATCCGTCCATAGTTCTTCAGTTGGTAGTTCCTAATCAAGTTGGTAGCTCCTAATATACAAGTTGGTAGTTCCTAATAAAAATCTCAGCAAGACTTGTAGAATTTTGTCTAAAATTTATTCAAAAAGTCAAAGGAACTAGAATAGCTAAAACAATTTTGAAAAAAGCAAAAAAAAAGAGGAAAGAATCAGTTGGCCCTACTACGTATCTTTAATAATCAAGACTATGGTGGGAACTTCCCTGGTGGTCCAGTGGCTAAGACCCTGAGCTCCCAATGCAGGGGGCCTGGGTTCGATTCCTGGTCAGGGAACTAGCTCCCATATGCCACAACTAAGGCCCAGCACAAACAAATAAATATTTTTTCAGCCTGTGGTGTTGGCAGGAGGATATATAGACCAACAGATCTGAATAGAATCCAGAATACACCCACATAAATATGCTTAACTGATTTTTTTTTTAACTGTAAATACAATTCAGTGAAGGAAAGATGGCATTTTCAATAAATGGTGCTGGAGAAGTTGGATATCTATGGGCAAAATAAAAGAACCTTGTATTAGAGTTCTTTAGTGAAACATAGCCAATAAACTGTGTGTGTCTGTGTAAAGACTGTGTGTGTATAGAAAGAATGTGGGAATGTGTGTATATATGTATGTATGTGTATGTGTGTATATACATACATCCAATTTTTCCAGCACCATTTATTGAAAAGACTATCCACCTTTCCTTCTTTGAATTCCATTTGTACTTTAAATATATACAGAAAGAAAGAAAGAGATGTTTATTTTAAGAAATTGGCTCATGCAATTGTGGATACTGGCAAGTCCAAATCTGCAAGTCAGGCCAGCAGGCTGGAGACCCAGGAAAGAGTTGATATTGCAGCTCCAATCTGAAGGTAGTCTTCTAGAAAACTGCCTCTTCCTTGGGGGAGGTCAATCTTTTTCTTAAGGCCTTTGGCTGATTGTATCAAGCCCACCTATATTTTGGAGGGTAATCTGCCTTATAGTCTACTGAATTGAATGTTAATCTTTTCTAAAAATAAAAAATACCTTCACAGCAACATTCAGCTGTTTTACCAAACATCTGGGCACCATGGCCTAGCCAACTTAATACATAAAATTATTCATCAAAAACCTCATCCTAAGTCTCATCACATACAAAAATTAAGTTAAAAGTGTCACAGACTTACATGTAAAACTAAAATTTTTAAAAACAAACAGCAAATATTCAGGACCTAGGACTAGGGGGAAAGTGCATAGACTTGACATCAAAAGCACAATACAGAAAACGAAAAACCAGTAAATTGAACCTGATCAAAATTTTAAACTTTTGCTCCATGAAAGGTCCTGTTAAAGAGGATGAAAAGACAACCTATAAAATGGGAGAAAACATATGTAAACCACACATCTGACAAATGACTCATATCTAGACTATATGAAGAATGTTTTAAAAACTCAACAGTGAATAAAACAGACAATCCAACCAGAAAATGGGTAAAGGACATAAAGACACATTTCACCAAAGAGGAAATACAGATGATAAATACACAAGATGTTCACCATCATTAACCATTAGGGAAATGCAAACTTAGACAATGAAATGTTATTAATACTACACACCTATTAGAACAATTGAATAAAAAGCAGTGACAATACCAGATGCTGGCGAGAATGTGGAAAAACCAGAACTCTCTGATACTGTGGGTGGGAAAGTGAAATGCTGTGGCCACTCTGGAAAATAGTTTGGCAGTTTCCTATAAAACTAAACATGCAATTATCATAGGACCCAGAAATCACACCCCTGGACGTTTATCCCAGAGAAATGAAAACTAATGCCCCCTACAGAGTCTTGTACATTAATGTTTACAGCTTATAGCTTTCCCTGTAATGGCCTCAAACTGAAAACAACCCAAATGTCCTTTGATAGATGAACAGTTAGGCAAACTCTGGGTGTGATGAAAAGGAAAGTACAACAACTTGGATGGACCTCAAGGGTATTATCCTGAGTGGCAAAACTCTTTGCATCAAGATCTCCACCCCTCACTCTGTAGTCCCAGTACCCCACCACTCCAATTGTAAACATTCTACATTCAGTTCCCTAAGATCCAAAAGATAAATTGATAAAAATAAGCACCCTGGTGATTTCAATTTTGTGGCAGTGTATGAGGAATGGTAGTTTCTAAAGTAGTATATTTTATTTATTTATGGCTGCGCTGGGTCTTTGTTGCTGTGTATGTGCTTTCTGTTTTTTCAATTAATTAAGTTATTTTAAGTGAAGGATAATTATTTTACCATATTGTGATGGTTTTTGGTATACATCAATGAGCTTTCTCTAGTTTTGGTGAGCAGGGGCTACTCTCTAGAGGCAGTGCACGGGCTTCTCATTGTGATGGCTTCTCTTGTTGCAGAGCATGGGCTTTAGGGCATGCAGGCTTCAGTAGCTGCAGCTCCAGTTTTCTAGGTCACAGGCTCAGTAGTTGTGGTGTACAGGTTTAGTTGCCCCACAGTATGTGGAATCTTCCAGGATCAGGGATCGAACCCATGTCCCCTGCATTCACAGGCAGATTCTTGATCACCAGATAGCCAGGGAGATCCCTAAAGCAATGTTTCTTAAATATTATCATTATCTTCCCACATCTACATGACACACACTCATGCACGCATATACATAACCCGGATGTTGGGCTTTTCATGCTATCGGATTCTTATCTCTGTTGCCTCATTTTCAAAGATGAAAGATAGAAACCCACCTAAGCTGTATTCAGATGAAGGGAGAAAGTAATGGCTGGTGGCAGTGTAGGGGAAAGAGTAACCGGAAAGAGAGGAAGAGAAACCTGATAAGAGTTACAGGGGGTGACTTGTGCTGACCTGTGCTGCAGCTCTGTAGCTTTGGTCTTGGTCATTCTGTTGACATGTGCTCACTATGTCCCCATCTGCAACCCCAGTTCAAAGTCTGAGAACTGGTGTGGAAATGGCCCTTCTTCAGGGAGGCCTTAAGCCAGACCCCAAGACTAGGTTAGATCCTTGTGTTACACACTCTCACAGCACTTGAATCTGACCTTGGAGTCATTTATCACAATTTTAGTTACATGTTTTTCAGGCTACTAAGTGTTAGATAATGATGTGTGAGTTTATCACATGTCTCCTATTTGGGACTGTAACTAGAATGAATGTTGGAACCTTGTCTTAGTTCATTTTTGTATATTCCCAAGCATCTAACAGGGTTTCCCGGGTGGCGCTAGTAGTAAAGAACCTGCCTCCAAATGCAGGAGACATAAGAGATGCGAGTTCGATCCCTGGGTCAGGAAGATCCCCTGGAGCAGAGCATGGCAAACCACTCCAGTATTCTTGTTTGGAGAATCCCATGGACAGAGGGGCCTTGCTGGCTATGGTTCATAGGGTTGCAAAGAGTTGAACCCGAATGAAGTGACTTATCATGCATGCATGCAAGCATCTGACACACTAGTGTTACTAAAAGGTGCTTGGTACGTATTTGTTAGATGAATGAAGAGGGAGAAGGTAGCAAGATTCTCATTGAATTAAACATAGTTACTGAAAACCTTTTTAAGAAAAATAAACTTTGATTTGTATTTATTTTCTCTATTATGAAAATAGGAAAAACATTACTTATCCCCCATGTCACATTGTGTGCTGTGCTAAGTCACTTCAGTCGTGTCTGACTTTGTGACCCCATGGACTGTAGCCTGCCAGGCTCCTCTGTCCATGGAATTCTCCAGGCAAGAATACTGGAGTGGGTTGCCATTTCCTTCTCCAGGGGACCTTCCCGACCCAGGGATTGAACCCGTGTCTCTTACGTCTCCTGCACTGGCAGGTGGGTTTTTATCACTAGCACCACCTGGGAAGTCACACTGGATAGACTGAATAGATACGGAGATACTCTGGAGTGAAAAGCACTATTCAAGTCCATGGGCTAATGGTAATAAAGCACAGGCTTCCTACCTATTGAGTTTGGGAAGCCATTGTACACTCTTGTCATGGAATCTAGGCCCTGGAGATGCTATGTATGACAATGTGTCCACCTCTAGGGGGCTTCTTTCCACCCACCAAGGATCTTTCCAAATCACCCAGCAGGAACCAGTGCTAGGTTAGGGTGCCTACCCAGGCTACATAAGGACTGTTAGGGATCAAAAATTATGGTTTCCGTTACCTTTATTTATTTCCCCCATGGGAATAACTGAGTTAAGTTGAGTGAGCACAAAAGATTTGAGAAGAGTTTCCTTTAGACTTTGACCCTAGAGCCCAAATACTGTTTCCCATGCTTCTCCAAGTTTCCATTCCCTGTCACTCACATAGGAGGCCCCCTCCCCACCAGTCAGCAAGGAAGCCAGATTTTTCCAGTGGGAGGAATTGCAAGGGGGGTGCAGATGTTCCATGTCAGTACATTTCAAGGACAGGTCCAACCTGTTTAGCCTTTAACTCATAAACTTGCCTTTTCTTCTCAATATACCATGATCCAGCCCCAGGCCACCCAGGCTTCCCCCAACCCCCAGTCCCTTAGGGGAAACAAGGTCCTTGCTGGCTGAATTTCACATGAAATTCCCAAGTTACAATGAACAGTGCTCTCCTCATGGCCACCTGACACCAGAGCGGTTGCTCAACCCTCCCTCATTCCCGTGCCTGCAGGGCTGGAATTAACTTGGTTCCCTGGGCCCCCGACTAAATCAACTATTTTGCAAGGTGCCCTTCTGCTTTCTACTGCTCTTGAATGATTTCATCCCGAGTTTCTACTCCCTTCCTCCGGCTTGAGCTTTCTTGAGGATTCTCCCCTTGCCTATCATACTCAAGTCGACTGTTTTCTCATAATGCCCCTCCCCACACCTGGCCCAGGCTCTTGTTTGGATTCAGGAGTGGTCCTGTACCCATCAGCAACTGGCAATCACCAAACACACACAGTTTCCTGAAATCACCTCAGTGTCCCCTGCCAAGAGGATCTAATTCCAGTGCACACATAACAGGGCAGATGCCTATAGAAAAAAAAACAGGCAAGATACAAATATCACCAAGTTTTCCGATGAGAGTGGTTTTCAGCAAAATAGCTTGAACTGGGAATGACTAATCAAATCATAATCCATGAAAATCTACTCAAGGGCATTTTACAACACTTTCCTAGGAGCATTCTCTGAGAATACAAGTATCAGAACTTTATACATTGGGCTTATTTTTAGGCCTGACCACATTTTTTAAGCAGGGGAAAGTGTTACCAGTTCAGAAAACCAAGAAATGTGTTGGCATTTGATTTATTCTGCATGAAACTTGCTCGTTTTTCTAGTTTGGAGGTTAAGCAGGAGGACAGAAAGGACAACCACATTGATGTTAATACCTGTCCCCTTCCCTACCCCCACCTGCTACCTTGAAACCTAGTAGGTCTCCTAAATAAGCTGATGTGCCAGGCAGGGGCCATTGTAAGTAGCACACGAATGAAGTGAGAGAGAAAGGAAACTTAGGAAGGCTCAGAGAGCCCTTAGTAGGGTGTTGGGCATATTGTGAGCGCACAGTCAATGTTAGAGGTGTGGAGGAGGAAGGAGAAGTGATACGGAACCAATGGCCAGATGACCTTGGATTCTACTGGAAAGAAGGGGTCTGACAGCCAGTGTCTCTTTGCCCAGGCACTCTGCCTTTCCAGTCGTGGCCCCTCAGGTTGAACAGCTGAGACTTTGTTCCCAAACTCACAGGTGTTCAGTCCCGCACACCTGGATGGAATGTGGTTCTCACCTTCCTGCACTTACTGAGTTGCTCTGAGGGAAATGCTGTACATTTTTTCAAAGGGAGCCTGCACTTACATTTGCTCATGGTAAATTTTAAAATTCAGAAGATGATGAGCTCGTTGACTAACTAAATATGTCTGTTTGGATCCATTTGTGGCCCCTCCCAGGCAGATGCCTCCCCCTCCTGTGGCTGTGGGCTCCAGAAGCAGGGTGGGCAGTGGGGTATGAAAATGTGAGTCGTTGGTCTTCTTGGACCCAAAACTTATTTACAGAGCACAGGATTTACAGTCAAAAAGGGTGTTTTTGTTTTTTTTTTTTTTTAAACAGAAGTGGGCAAATCATAGATACTCTCCATGTATGCAAACCTCGTTTCCAACAGTTATGAAAGGACATTCTAAACTTTAAATGAGAACCCTGTTGGCGAAGCTCCACCCAAACATCACGTTGAGAAGAAGATCACCTAAGAATTACCACCTTCAGGACCTGAAATCTCCTCAGTAATGCTGTGAATCCAGAAGTAGGCAAGGGTCCTTGTTATGGCCCTGGCTCACTTCCCCACCGCTGTTCATCTCACGTCAAAGCATAAGCTGGTAACGTACACCAAGGGATAGAATTTGACCCAGGGTCAGGTCAACTTGAACAGTTCTGCACAGAAGTCCAACTTTAAATCTACCCTCTGTGGAAGCAGTCCCCTCCTGCAGCTGCTCACTCCCAGCTGCCCAGCCAGCTGCCACCAGGCCAAAATTACCCCTACCTCGGGGTCCTCTCCACACACTGCCTAGAGCTCATGTGCTGACACATTAGCTGGAATTGCCCACAGTGAAAGTCAGCTCTGATTTTCACTAATATATATATATTTTTGTAACTATAAAAGGGCAACTTAGAGATACCCCTCACCCTCAGCATATGTGGAATGAGATAATACAAAAGCTTGCTGAGTCAAACCCCAAGAACCAAATCGAGCCAGAGATGATGTGAATGTGGAACCAATCAAAAGTTTCCTGGCTTAGAAAGGCCTGGCTTAATGGTTCTCTTTAAAATATTTTTAAAATTTTCAATCACGTAGGATGGAATCCTCACACTCTTTTTCCAGATCCTTGGTGGTGGTGGGTTTTTTTTCTTTTCAAGATGTTGAGCCTGTTTCTATGTGTCATTAGCAGAATTTGTAGGCAACAGGAGATTGGGTGTGACATTGAGGCTGGGAGTCCCGGGCAGCAAGAGGTCGAGAATCAAGGATTCAGGATCAAATCACTGTTGCTTCTGTAGTGAGAGGTTGTCACCCAGGCAATTAAGGGTATATTAGTTTTCCAGCAATGTAGTTTGACAATCAGCACATCAAATAAAATATTTCACACCCAGGAAAGGCCAAATGCACATTCCTGCATGTGTGTCCTTAAGTGGTATTTTTATGGAAGGAAACTTTCTTTGAAACAAATGTCAGAACAGAAGTTGAGCTTATGAAAGGCACTGAGAAACTATGGCACAGAGGTTTTAAGACATTGCCGGTAAAAAGCACAATCCTCCACCTCGGTGCCTTACATGATTGTCATGCACGTTCGATGCTCGGATGGCCCACCTGTATGTACAGGTGTCCTCACTCACTTGCACATCGTTCACAGCAAAACTTGGTAGTCAGACTGCTTGTGTATGAGAAATCGAAGTGGCTGGCAGATCAGTCATCTGGCCCCTCAACTGCTCAGCCTCAGGACAAGAAGGGATCTCACAATACTGTATGGGATTCTATCTGCACATCCCTGGATGAGCAAGGAAATTAAGCTGTTTTCTTACACAGCAGAGAGATTCAGGTACCCTGAACCCCAAGTGGAGAGCTTCGATCCACCACCGCACTTCTGTCTGGGTGTCTTGGAGGGGGTGTGATGAGTATGTGCCGGTAACCTGTGCCTGAGGAAGGAGAAGATTAGGGTTGGCCTTGGTCCCCTGCCTGGGGAGGCCCCTGCAACTGAGAGATGTTGCGGTACATCATCAGGAAAAGGTTGCCACAAATCTAATTTCTGTCTCTGCCTTCCCGGATGCCTGCCCACCGCCTCTTTTTTTTCATTCATTTGTACATACATTCCTCAAGTATTTACCGAACACCTATTTCAGGCATAAGCCTGGGCTCGCCAGGGCAGGAGTGTACAGAAGACGCTTGTTTTCTCCTCTCCCTCTCAATGGGTCTTCTCTCCTTCTCTCTCTCCCCATAATTCAAGTGGTAACAGGGGTGGATGGAGGAATATCCAAAATTCATCCCTGTTGGAGACATCCTTGCCAGGAATTTCCAGCAACCCCCTGGGGAGAGTTGCAGATTGATGAGAGTCCAGCTGGGACTCACAAGGGGGTGGAGGGAAGTGGGGGTGAAAGGAAACCCGCAGTCAGGCTGTCTGCCCAAGCCCAGGCTATAGGTCTCGTTTATCAGGCATTTGCTCTGTGTCAGGCTCTGGTTGTGCCGTCTCTCCTACCTCATTCAACCTTCCAACCCAAGAGGTAGTTATTATACCTGGGCCTGTTTCTTTATGAGGAAACTAAGGCCAGGAGGGGGAAGTGACTTTCCCAAGGTCACCCAGCTAGGAAGCAACATAGCCCCATTTCAAGCTTAGGTCTATTTCCAATGCCCAGGCATTTTAAAAACTCAGAATGTGGCTTAGACATCAGTATTAAAATAGTTTGAAAATATAGTATTAGTCACTCAGTCGTACCCGACTCTTTGAGAGCCCATGGACTGTAGCTTTCCAGGCTGCTCTGTCCATGGAATTCTCCAGGCAGGAATACTGGAGTGGGTTGGCATTTCCTTCTCCAGGGGAACTTCCCGGCCTAGGGACTGAACCCAGATCTCCTACATTACAGGCAGATTCTTTACCATCTGAGCCACCAGGGAAGTAGTTTAGGAGCTTCTAAAAGGTTCTATGAGCCCTGTTTCTCTGCCTAGTTTACTTTAGTTTTTGTATTCAAGAATTATGATTTTATGGGACTCCCTGGTGGTCCAGTGGTTAAGACTCAGCACTTTCACTGCTGTGGGCCTGGGTTCGATCCCTAGTCAGGAGACTAAAATCCTACAAAACTTGTGCCATGGCCAAAAAAAAAAAAAAAAAAGGAATGGTTTTTAATAATAGCTCCCATTTATTGAGCACTTACATATCAGGAACTGTACTAAGCACTTTTACACTCCTTGGTTTCATTCACTCCTCACAACAACCCTAGGAAGTATTGTTGTTGTTGTTACTATCCTTATTTTACAAATGAGGAAAGCAACACTTAGAAAGCCCAGGGTTACTCAGCATGTAAAAACTGAGCACAGCTTTTTACCAGGTTTCTCTGACACATCAAAGCCACTTAGCTGCTAGAGTATCATCTCGCCTTGAGCCCTCTATGATATTATTTTGAAGAGTCTTTCCTCAGACTTTCTTCTCACCCTTTCCCCGTCCATATAAATCTCACCCATTTCTGTCCTGTAAGTGAGCTACGTCACTGTCTCCTCTATCATCTCCTCCCCAAGACCACTTATTATTCCCAATACCCAATCATCCTAGACATCCCAAGCATGTATCCATATAGGAGGAATCATAACTAGAACATTACTAGCACCAAATTTTTAGTCACCTTTATAGATAAGCTCATGGAATCTTCAGAAGACAAAGTAAAACCATAAATTCTTATATTTAGAAATAACAAATACTACTTAAAACTTGATTTTTTTAAAAAAATGCCTCCTAGTTTGATGATCACTCACCAGCAAAATCTCTCAAATGAAGGGGAAAATCCCCCTTCCTGAAAATCAGTTTATTTTATAAACAATGATAAGGTGGCCCTTTCGAAAGTGTTGCTTAATTAGAGATTCAGAATTTAAACATACATTCTTAGTGATGTGTCCCAAATGACCATATCCCTTGAGAAGGACAATCCTTCCTATTTCTTTAATCTGCTCCTTCCCTCTGGTTTTGTAGCACAAACACCAGGGCAGCTGCCATTTTATGCCGAGAATTTGTCTTTCCATTTTCCAAGGGAGCAAAGAACAAGGAATATCTCCCTTATCTCCCAATCCCCTGGATGGGGTCGTGCCCTTTGAGGACTTACTCTATTTCAGCCTCTACCTCTAGGCAGTCAGAAAAATAACTCTGAACCACCCAGAGAATGAGCACCTGCTTCAGTGACTGTCCCAACGTGAACACACTAATCCCCGGGTTTAGGAGAGGGTCGCTTTCCATGCAAAATGGCCAGGCTCTTCTGCTGGGTTGGCCCTGCTGGTTTTAATAGCGCTGTCTTGATTTCTAACAGCTGGGGGCCACAGTTGTTCAGTTCTTATTGTGAGCTAGTGCATGGCTCAAACAATGTAGGATTCTTCATGAGGAGTCTGAGAGAATGCCAGATGGTAGTATTAGGGGAAACCAGGTCAGTTCCTTTCTCCAACATCTCAAGCTAGTGCCTTTGACCAGGAACCAAGAACATCCCAGCCCCACTGCTTTCTTAATGTTCACCACATGGGATTTTTTTTAAAGTGAGTACTAAAATGTTTCTGGAAGCTCAACTTTTATGAGGGCACCAGGGTTGCCCAGCAAGTTATTTAGAACATGGAGCCAACGTGAAGTCCCTTTCAGCGGTCTGTTCCCTTCCCCCTCCCATCCAAGCCCTGCGCATAGCTTCACAAACATCCAGGCCTGGTAAACATACCCCAGCATTCCTTTTAAAAACATGATGAAATCAGAAAGAGACACAATCTCTGTCCTCGGGGTGGAAGTAGGACCATGTGATTCCCCACTTCTGTAACAAATGAAAGAGTTTGAGAAAGTGCGGTACCTTTTTTCCAGTCATAGAGATCTTGAGGGTTGATCTAGCAGGCCATTCTTCAGAGTTGGGGTTGCCATATTTGGTGGCTTTTTACAGAAGCTTTGCCCATTTCCTTTGTCAAAAATAGATGGGGAAGGCCTGAATATACAGCGTGTCCTAAGGTGCATTATACTCTGGGTCACCATGCAGCTCATGGAATAAATGTGTTCCACTGAAATCAGGAATGACAGCTTGGTTTTAAGAATTCAAAACTACAAGGAGTGATCAGTGACCTTGAATTATCTTCTCTGAGCACTTCTGAATTTCTGTCTCTCATTTATTGCTTTTTTTCTCGATTCCCTCTGTTTGAAAAGCTATTAATTTCCTCACCTTCCCATCTGTCATCACCCCATAAATAATCTATGCCTCTTTTTGTGATGTCCTCTTTATCAGACACGTGCCCTGTATTACTTTCCTAGCACCAGCAAATACTAGAGAGAAAACTCCGGGAGCTCCATGCTTATGGCAGATGCTTCCAATCCTGTTTTTGCCACTTACTAGCTTTGTGTCTTTAGTGAGTTCCCTAATGTATCTGATGCTCAACTTCTTCTGTAAAATGGGGCTATTACTAAGAGTACCTCCCACACGGGGTTGCTGTGAGGATTCAGTGAGATATTGCAAGTAAAGCCCCTTAGCACAGTGTCTCAGTAAATGTTTGTTTCCTTCCTTCCTTCTTCAGAGGAATTTCAGTTTCTCCACCAGATAGCTGCCTCTAATGAACAGCCTTGGGTGGACTCAGTTTCTTTGTTCCCATAAGTAAGGAATACAAAGAAAACTTTAAAAAGTGACAGTGGAAACACAAATGACACCTTCAGCCGCTGTCTAACAGGTCTGCCATCTTCAGCCTGTGAATACTCTGTTGTTCCTCTTGTCATTTTCAAACCTCGAGCTGTTCTGGAGAGTTCGGTCTCTGCCCCTCACTGCCATTTGCCCTCTTAGAGCTTCTCTCAGCTTTTTGCAGCTGTGGGAAGTTGCTCCCAGAGGCCTTCTGTTCCTTTTGTTTGCTCTGCTCCCTTGGCTGAGTTTGAGAGTCATTTCTTCTCCCTCTCCTAAACAACGCGGCCGCCAGCACTGACGCAGAATTCACCACGTATCTTGAAGCAGTGGTCCATAGGTCAAGTCACTGCAGGACTTTCCCTTCCTTGCCACAATGATTTGCTCACTGTAGTATCTTCCAATTTTGTATCTGGTGTAAAGGCGGAGAGAAACCGGGCAGGCTCCTGGGAAGGCCCAAGGCCTAGAGTCTCCACCCTTCTGGGCCCCCATTTCCACAGTTTTAACATGTGATGTTTGCCTTTGAGGACCTTACAGGATTGCTGCAAGGATCAACGGAGATAACGAGAGAACACGCTCTATGGGAGGGGTGTCTCTATACACAGAAAAGATAGCCAAATTAAAGAAAAAAGCAGAGATTTATTGCCATATGTGACTCATATATATTGAAGCAAACTTCCAAAAATCCTAGGATTCTGTACTTGCTTAGAACATTGCAAAGAAGCACCAAAAGGTGGGGGGAGGTTTCCCCCCACTCCTTTCTAGGTTAAATAGAGAATATTTAGACTTTTGAGCACTTGTCCTATAGCTATGATGCTGGTTCCAAGGAGCAGAGCCCCAACCCTTCCATTCAGTGCAGAAGTTTGTAAAGAGAACCCCCAGTGTGAGACTTTCAGAGGTTATGCTGCTTGAAAGGGCCAAGTCAGCCCCCCGTCATTTAGAGCTGGACAGCAAGCCCCATTCTGATGGCTACATTGTGACTGACCCTCCCTTCTCTCCTGGCACCTTATCCTTGTCACTGCCACCAATATCAGCAAGGGCCAGTCACAACAAAAACCTGGCTAAAGACTCAGGTCCCTGTGAGGCTGTATTGTGTAGTCCTGTATATATCAGGAAGATGTATATAAATAACTGCATACTCGTGTGTGTGTGTGTGTGTGTTCTCTCCTGCCTATCTTCATAATATATGCACTAATTATGACCACATTATGATACATGATTAAGAACACATTATGAATTATGATCATATATTACAAACACACACATGGGAACACACACGCGGCATTTGGTGATAGAGCCTTCAAGACACTGTAGTCTAGCCTCCCACACAGGACAGGAATTCCCTTTCCAGCCATCCTAAGTGACCACCCAGACTCTACCGGAAGGCCTGCAGAGAACCAAGGAAGCTTAGTTCTACAACAGACTTCTCTGTGCATTTTTGGCCAACTTTTAAAGTTAGAAAAAGCCTTCCTGATATTACACTAAAATCTCCCTCCCTCCTTCCACTCTCTTGCAGGCATCCAGTACCATCAGCAGCTTTAGACAGTACCTTTAGACAGGCTACTTTATTTCTAACTTCCTGTCTCCATTCCTGGTTAGTTATCATCTTCCTAATCCCAAGTGGAATTTAATGTTGTAACAAGACAAAGAGTCAGAACGTTCATCCTTTCAAACTCTTATCTCAGGAAGGAGGCATGTGTGTCTGTTCAATTTGTTGGAAAAATATGTTTATTAGTTTCCTAAGGCTGCTGAAGACTCTTGAGAGTCCCTTGGACTGCAAAGAGATCCAAACAGTCCATTCTAAAGGAGATCAGTCCTGGGTGTTCTTTGGAAGGAATGATGCTGAAGCTGAAACTCCATTACTTTGGCCACCTCATGCGAAGAGTTGACTCATTGGAAAAGACTGATGCTGGGAGGGATTGGGGGCAGGAGGAGAAGGGGACGACAGAGAATGAGATGGCTGGATGGCATCACCGACTCGATGGACGTGAGTCTGAGTGAACTCCGGGAGTTGGTGATGGACAGGGAGGCCTGGAGTGCTGCGATTCATGGGGTCGCAAAGAGTTGGATACGACTGAGCGACTGAACTGAACTGAACTGAAGGCTGCTGTACAAAGTAGCCCAAACTGGGAGGCTTAAAACAATAAAAATATATTCTCTCACAGTTCTGGAAGCTAGAAGTCCAAGATCAAAATGTCATCAGGGCCATGCTCTCTCTCTGATGGCTCTAGGAGATGATCCTTCATTGCCTCTTCTAGTTTCTGATGTTTGATGAAAATCCTAAGCCTTCTTTGGCTTGTAAATGATCGCTCCAGTCACATGGCTGTCTTCTCCCTGTGACTTCACATCATCTTCCCTCTGTGTCCAAATTTCCCCTTTTAGTAAGAGCATCAGTCATTGGATTAAAGCCCGCCCTAATGATCTCTTAATTTCATTATCTCTGTAAAGACCCTATTTCCAAATAAGGTTACATTCTGGGGTATCAAGGGTGAGGACTTCAACATATGTTTATGAGGGGACATAATTCCACATGTATATGTGTATATATATATACACACATATACATTTATAGCTAAATGATGTAAGTTCAACAGCTTGGCCCTTGAGAAATATTTTAGAAAAGAGGCCTTTGTTCTTAGTTAAGGGGAAGATAGATTTTCAGGAGTAGAGGCCCTCCTCTTTTTGTTGTTAATATATATTTTAATAGTATTATATATCACATATGTATATATTACCAGATATAATAATGTAATAGGTTAGCCTAACATTATTTATATTCTATATATTTACTTTTAAATATATATACATTATAATAGACAGATGATGAACACAGGTTCAACGTATCATGTATCTATTTTAACAAAAGACTAATTGCATAGAGAAGGTACCAAGCCAACACTCTGCCTTAAGTATTTTGACATTGCGGGGATAAGGACCTATCATAGCAAAAGTCAAATTTTTGTTATAGAAAAGTTGCAGATGGCAGAGATGGAGAGTGATATCTACCAGGGAAATACAATAGCATATGCAGAGATGGGGTCAACTTCAAAGCATTCTAGGGGAGCACTCAGGCTGGGGGCACGAAACAAAACCTGGAGTTGGCCTGGATCTCTCTCAGTCTGGAGTTGGTGGAGTGGATTGAGCAAGTCTGGCCCAGAGTGAGCCAAGGGTCAGCTTGCACCAGGGGAGACTTAATCCATCTTGCCTCTGATTTTTCAGGAACCTCTGGTGCATTTTGATTTCCACCTCTGTGCTCAGAACTGACAGTGGACACGTAGATGAGCTCTGAGCAGGAACAGACATCCAGTCCATGTTTTGGTTCCTCCTTGTAGCTAAGGGAATCCATCCACGGGCAACTTAGGAGATCTGTGTCCACTGGCTTCAGTCAACCCAGTGGTTCCAGGAAGCCCCTTCTAGGCACCCAGCACTCTTCAGTACCTTGTGGACCTGGGACTTTCGGTTCTGATGATACTGTGTCTCTCAGTTGCCTGACTTGGTCTGGGTGGTCTTAAGAATTTCTTCTCTCCTCCCATGTAAAGCCAAACCAGAGAAAGTTGTACCTATCTTCTGTGTAGAGGTTGACTTCATTCACTTATCTCATACCATCAGAGTGGGGGTAGCCTGTGAATCTCCCATTGCATCTAGGCATGCTGACACTTGTTGTGCTTGGTTGCTTGATAGCAGGAAGGAGGATAGTGACCTGGGTTGGGGAGTTACTGCATGGAGTGCTGGCTCCGTTTCGAGTGGCTGTTTAGGAGCTAATTGAGAGGGCAGTGGGTACATTTGGCCTGGGCCGACATACAGTCCTTGGCATCAGTGAGCTCAGTATACAGGCAGGTGGGTTAGTGGGCAGGACTCTTGATGTGGGCCCTACACTTTCTACCAAGAAAATTTTCACTGTTGCCCCAGGACTTCAAGGAGGAGTTTGGGGAATGAGTGGAGGAGAGATTTAGCCAGTAACAAGGTTCAGGCCTTTAGGGGTTGGATAAGGAGGCACAGGGGAAAATGGTAATTTCTGGTGGTTCCTTCATTCTTTTATTCAATAACTATGTACTGAGTACTTACCATGTACCAAACACTATAGTAGATCAAGACTCAGCTCCCTAAGGAATTTACAGCCCAAGGATTAAGGGATGGGAAAAAATAGTAAGGATCATGGCAACAGCAGGAAACAGATTTGGATTTTCCTTTCTTCTTAATGTGTGTGTCTGTGTATTCGTCCATCTGTCCATCTGTGTGTGCCTGTATATGTGTGTGAGAGAAAGATAGAGGGAGAGAAGGATTTGCTTTTCCAACAATGTCCTGGCCTCAGGGTAATGCCTCTACCTATTCCAATATGCAGGCAAGCCTCCCAAGCTATAGGCTCCCTAACAATGGGCAACAGCTTTCCTACCAAAGAAACCTTTTCTAAAACCTTTCTCCCTCTCGGGAGTCAAGGGATGGTGAATGGCCTCAGTCAGGGTGTACACCTATGGACCAAGTGGCCACATTCTGGGTGGGGGCATACACAAGGTAGCTTTGGATTTGGGAGAGCCACACATTAGTCAAGTCAGGTAAAAATCAGCCAAACAGTCTGTAAAGTAAACTGTGGTTTGATTTGGACTTAAGCCATCCTTCAGCTGGGGCCGTAGACGTGCACCTCACTTTAAGAAAACCTGTACCCAAAAATCCCAATTTTGAAAGGGAGAGAGGAATGTGCCTGACCATTTTTGAAAGCCACCTAGAGCCCTTGTTTATTGACACAGGTGTATCAAAGAGGTGGTGAAGCCCTTGAAGGAGCATCTGATTCAGTCCTCTGCCTTCTGATGGTAACACCCGGAAGTCATCTTGGGCGAAGGAGCCTTTCTCTGGTTTGGGCAGCCTTCCAGAGATGACTAATGGGTTAAAAAGGCAGCCATGCTGCTGTGGACTTGCAACCTCTGCCCAGACACAAACTTACCTTGTCTTTTGAAATGAGAAGGGACTCTGGGGCTTTGTGGCAAAGGGTGTCATTTTCTGAAAAATCAAACTCAAATAAATTATTAAATTAACACATGAACTGGATTAAGGGCACGCATTTGGGATTTTCCTTACATTTTATGAAAATTATGAACTACATCCCTTCGTTCAACTCTAAAAACTGAACTAACTCAGCTTCTCTTCATGAAAGGGAACGGGTTCCCATAACCTGATATTTGCCATTTCCACCAAAGTACAGCTTTCTATATTTATTTGGAAATGCTTATGTTCAGTCAGGGTATGGTTTACCCTTATTATGACTTGATTTCACATCAGACTCTTCACCTTTTAGTAACCAAATTTATGACCCAGAGAAAACTTCTCTCTCTTACAAGGAGCTTGGATTCTTACTTATTTCGCAACCTTTATTTGTGCATGAGATGAACCATGACATTTAAACTATGCTTGATAGCTTAACAGATTATAAGAACAAAACCAGATGGCCCAAACAAAAATAATGCTTTGATTGCCTTCAAATTCAATGTCAAAAATTAAAAACAGCTTTCAAAAAGCCTTGCCTTTTTTTTTTTTTTCCAGAAATGACTTTGGATCATATATATGTATATAGACTTTTCTGCTCCCCTCAAAACTAAAAGTATGAAACTAAAAATTTAACAATGATTATTTTGAGATCAAAGAGTACTTTCTGTTTTTTCTATATCTCCCAATTTTTCTACAGTTTTTTCCCTCCACTGTTTCCACCTCTAGAATCAGAGGGGAAAAAAACCACTTTTAATGATTAGTTTAATTTGAATGAAATCTTTCCTAGGGTTGAGTCAAGGTGTTTTCCTTGGTTGAGAGAATGGACATTGTTAAGCATTAGCAGTTCATAATTCTTATTCCTCACCAAACAATGAATAATGTGTGGTTACTTTAACAGCTTGTTTCATGAGGCTGAAAAACGAAACTGGGCCCAGATTTCTTTAGAATGAATGTAAATTCTACAAAAACAGTAATTTAATTTTCTAACTCACCTTAATGAGCCTTCAACATCATTAATATAATAACAATCCTCACTTTCTTTGAGAGCAGCAAACCAAGTAATTCTTTAAAACTAGGCCTCAATTTTAAAAGGCCCCCAAACTTTGACATAGTTGGCTGGGCAAAGTCAACAACATGTGACTATTTGAATTTCTAAGCTAAAGGGTCCACAGAGTGCTAGGATTCTTCTGTTTTTATTTTTTAGAAGGATTTTTATTCCAACTCAGATTCATTTTTCTTCAAATCAGCTGCAAGAGCGTGAACAAACTTTGCTGCAAATCAATGCCCTGACAGTTATATTTCCCTGAGATAATTGCATACTGCTTTGGAGTTTCCTTTTCCCCTCTGTTTCCTTTTGTTTTGACAACAAGATTCTGGGAAAACAATATACAAGCGATAACTCTGCTGTCATGAGCATACTGAATTTTAAAAATAAATAACTGTCGACCCCAAAAGCTTCCAGGAGCCTATGGAGTGAATTCTTTTTCCAAACTGTTCTCAAACCAGATGTGGAAATGTTTAGCTAATTCCCCTCCCCATTCCCCATGCAAAGAGTTCATATGTGTCTTTAACGACATCAGAGGCGATGGGGAGGCAAAAATCCTGTCTGCTTTCAAGGAGATTTGTGTTACACATCTCCATTTGCTCACCAACATCACAAGACTAAGTTGGACTTCAGCTTTTGTCTCTCTTAAAAAATATCTTCTTTTCCATGAGATTAAAAACGCTCTGTGTTTAGACCAATATTCAATCTCTTTCTTGTAAGACATTAAGAAATAGAGTTCATATTCCCAGAATGAAACGTTTCATGTTTTTTTTTTAAATAATGTAAAGGATGTATTAAGATTTAGGCTTATTAGGGAATTTTTTTAAAAGGGGAAAGGAGGAAAACTCTTTTAAAAGAACTGATGGAAACTGTGTATGCATAAACCACATTTAGAAAAACAGAAAGCTACTGTACTCTATAGCTGCAAGGAAAGCAAACATTTTGCATCCACGTGTCATTAGCAGCTCTGGATTTACTGGCCTCTCTATAGCTCAGTTCAGGACTGTAGGTACCAATAGCTGAGCCCTGTTTGGTTATACAAATGCATGGAAGCTCAGATTCTGGGATGTCACAGGGATAATCTTGCAGTTTTTCTAACAGTCCAACCTCCTCCAAGAAGCCAGGGTGAATGTTCCCCCCTCTGCAGTTATTTCTTCCCCAAATCTTAACTCCCTTAGCTCCTGGGATGCTGTGCACAGACCCAACTATGGCTAAAAATAGCTCTAATTTGGCAACTCCACACAGCCCTCTCTTCTTGCACCCCCTTCGCATCTTTAGCCCTTCAGCCCTCTTTTTCCTCTGCTCCCCCTCACCCTATAATCAAAGCCCACCCTCTCCCTCCCCAGTCAAGTCCAAGATCCCATTCTACCAGCACATCTCAGCTGGATATTAGAAAAGGCTGCTGACTTGATGAATTCACACTGTGTTGTGAATGAGTTATAACCTTCCCTTAACTCACACCCACACTCCCACACACACACCCTCTAACTTCCCTGGGAATTGCAGGCATTAGGGAAGGGAGGCTGCCCAGTTCTGATGACCTGTGCTCAGCAAAACGGAGCAACTCCCCAAGAGTGGCATTAAGCTAAGCCTTAGCAAGTTCATTAGCAAGTGCCTTCTGCTCTCTCCTGGTGTCCCAACTCCTCTCTCTCACCTTAGAGAGGCAGCCATTTTTTTCCTTTGGTCATGCACAGTTTATGGGATCTTAGTTCCCCAACCAGAGATTGAACCAGCACCCCCTGCATTGGAGGCACAGAGTCTTAATCTCTGGACCGCCAGGAAAGTCCCTAGAAATGCAGTCTTAAACACAGGTCCACTAACTTCATTTTTCAGTTTTATCTGAGCCCAAGCTATGTTGTCACACACATTTATTGCTCCAATCTTGTGGCAATCTTGTGGTTACAAGAAAATCAGAGGAAACAAATTCTGTCCTATGCTCAATAAGCTCCCAAACTCAGTGATGTTTACTAAACCCCTTCCTTCAAGACTGATTCAGTGAATGTAATTCAAAAAGTTAATGTTGGGGGTGAGAGTGAGGTAGTCTAAAATGATTGGTTGGGGGGCAACTGTAATGTTTCTCAGACAATCTGGGCTTTTTATAATTCTCTTTGGATTAACCATGAGAAGGAGGAGAAGGGAAGATAGAAAAGATGCTCGAGGGAAGGGGAAGAAGTGGATGGCTAACTCTCTGGATGAGAACATGGCCTTAAACTTGGTCTCAGTTTGGGGGTTTGAACAACAAAACTGGAGTGGAAGGATTGTTTCCCTGGCCTATTCCAGAAAGTACTTAAAAGGAAGGTTTTTGTTCAGGGCAAATAGGTCCAGACTGTGAGATGACATAGGAAGGAGGAAAGGAAGGAGGAAAGAGGGAGAGAGAGAGAGAGAAGGATACTCCTAAAGAGCTCAGGACAAGGTGGTCTTCCTGAGGCCAAGACAGTAGTGCAGCAGTCATGGCGTGATGACCTCAGCTTCCAGAAGCAACCTCAGCAAATGCACATCATTCTGGAGCAAGTAGCTTGTTTATTTAGCTGTTGAGTCATTATCCAGGAGCAGCTGGCATCAGAATTTACTTGCTTTTTGTTGTTGCTGTGGTCATCACCATTGTATTTTGTTTGGTTGCTTTTTTGGAGGGGTAAGAGGGTTGAGTTTTCGGTTTGTTGCGGCTGTTTTTTTTTGTTCGTTTTTTTCTTTTTTTGCTTTGTGGAAAACAAACCAAAAAATAGTCTTAAGAGAGACATTTCAGAACAAAGAGGAAAGGAAGGAGCCGGGTAAACCTCTTAGGCTTCTCTTTACACCTCAATATCCTCAAGAGAATGAGGAGTCAGTAACAAGGGAGGGAAAGACAGGGGCACCAATCAGATCAAGTGCTGACATAAAAACAAAACTTCCCATCCAGGCCACAGCACCTGGCTAGTGGGCTCCTCTGCCATTAAAGAAAACAGCAAATTCATCAGCATCATAGGAAAAGAAAGAGCTGCATTTTTGCAACTGAGAAAGAGGGGAAGAAAGAACTGTCTTGGTATGCTTTCTATTTAGCACAGTGCTGGGCACATAGTAGACACTCAATAGATCAAATGAGTTCATTTACTCAAGGATTACTTAACTTACCAAGGAGCAAAAGTAAAACCCTGCATAGACATTTCCTTTGAAATTTTAGGCACTTTTCTATTTGATTTATTCTATTTTCACTTTTAAAATTAAAGCTGAGTTGAACAAAATGTGATGATATTCCTGTTCCTTCCTTCTTTCTTCATGTGTACCCCTTCTGAAGCAGAGCTTTAGACACTTGTTCTGAGCATGACTCCGTTTTGCTCTTTATTACTCTGCCTGTCACTCTTTAGGAGGTAAAGGCAATAGGACTGGGAAATGGCTACAAAGCTTCCTATTGGAAAAGAAAATAAATTTAAAAGACCAGTGAAAATAAAAGCATATCAAGCAAAGCATATGACTCCATGAGGTGCAAGCCATGGCCACAAAGAACACCTTAAGAGATGCCTTGACAATCAATGTGTAAAGTGCAAACCCATGACTTGCTTTTTCAATACAGGACTTTTTGGTAGTTTTCATGTGTAATATGGATGGGGAAATGTCCAAATAAAAACCATAATGTTTTTATTTCTGCAATTTCACTATTTTATAAGGTGTCTTGAGGAATATATTAGGGAATCTGTTGGTTATAATGGCCTATGATGCTACTGCTGGCATTTTTATTTATATATATGCTGCTAAGTCACTTCAGTCGTGTCTAACTCTGTGCGACCCTAGAGACGGCAGCCCACAAGACTCCCCCGTCCCTGGGATTCTCCAGGCAAGAACACTGGAGTGGGTTGCCATTTCCTTCTCCAAAGCATGAAAGTAAAAAGTGAAAGTGAAGTCGCTCAGTCATGTCCAACTCCCAGCGACCCTATGGACTGCAGCCTACCAGGCTCCTCCGTCCATGGGATTTTCCAGGCAAGAGTACTGGAGTGGGGTGCCGTTGCCTTCTCCGTTATATATATATATATATATATTTTATTGAAGTATAGTTGACTTGCAATGTTTCAGGTGCATAGCAAGGTGATTCAGTTATACAAATACACATATATTATTTTTGAAATTATTTTCCATCATAGGTTATTATAAGATATTGACTATAGTTGCCTAAGCTCTACAATAAGTGTTTGTTGCTTGTTGCATATCTATTTTTTAATTAGAAATCTAGCCTTCTATTCATATTAAGTCAAATAAGTGGAATCAAGATGTCATCATCTTTTTAGTTAGGCAAGAATTCATAAGTTTTCTAAAATATATATATTGTACATACTTATACATATGTATAGAAAATTTTTTCTACTACACTTGATAAAGGCTTGAGAAAGAACATCAAAAAAAAGAAGAGATGCAGAAATTGGAGAATGTAAACTAAATGAAATGAGAGTACTGGATATGAAATAGAAAAAGTGAAACTAACTAGATAAAAGTAAAAGGTCATCATATGGCCCAGTTGTTTTTAAACATGGCTGCTGATTAGAAACATATCTGGAGCTCTGAAGAAAAAAGCAATACCTGAACATTTGTATTTTCAAAAAATTTCAAGATAATTCTGACATGCATCCAGACTTTAAAAAGTGACTATAGGTTTTTCTATTAGATCCCACTTTTGGTGATATAGAGTTATATTATTTTTCTGTTGACCAATCATGATACAATGGTATTAACTGAGTAATAGTTACATAATCACAAGAGTAAAAGATGTTTATTAATTTTCACAATCAATAGCCACTGCTGGCATTTTCAAAGCATTCATTTGATCACTTTACATAAGCCACTTGTTTGTCGGAAATAAACCACAATTTCTTGCTGGGTTTTCATTTAATTAAATTTGTTGCTAACCAAAAGAAGGCAATAGAGAAGAGTTCATTAGTACGGTATAGGGGAGGACATTGGGGCCTTCAGGAGGAAAGTGCTGTCAGCTTGAATTAAACTGTTATTTTCTGTCACCTTATTTAATGTTTGGCATGAAAACAATTTTGTTTTCTTTTTTGTTGGGGTTGCACACAAAGGAATGCCACTGCTAATCAGTGTAGACTTTCATTGTATATGTGAGGGAGTTTTATACCCAAACAACATGGTAAAGTCGTTTAAAGAAATCATTGTAGTTATCTAGAAACCCATGAGTTCCAACAATGAAATAAAAATTCAGTTCTCTTTCACAAAGATATTTTCCTTTGCTTCTTTTTTTTTCAGTTTTATTGAGGTATAATAGACAAATAAAATTGGAAGAGATTTAAAGTGTACAATGTGCTGATTTGACATACATTGACGTTGTGAAAGAATTCCCCCTATTGAGTTAATTAAACACGTCCCTCACCTCACATGTTTAACTGTTTTTCTTTTCAGTGAGAACGTTTAAGTTCTACTCTCTTCACATTTTTTTTCAATGCTTTAGGAATGGCCTCTTTTTTTTTTTTTGGCTGCACTGCATGGCATACGGGATCTTAGTTCCTGGACCAGGAATAGAACCTGTGTCTCCTGCAGTGGATGCAAGGAGTCTTAACCACTGGACCACCAAGAAGTCCTGGCCTTTTGTTTTTTTTTTTTTCAAATGGTCATGTTTGAACTTACCATAAGAAATATGATGATTTGCCTTTTGTGTTTTTGTGTGCTCTAGAACTCCTCACGGGATAGCTTCCTGTTTCCTGAGAGTCGTTACCTGATAAGCTGCCAGAATGAAAGTTTTCGAGCTGATAAGAGAGCTGATCATCCTCACCTCTGTGTTTTCAGCCTGTTCCGGACAAAATCCAGTGACTGTACTGTGCTCCACAGACTGGTTCATGGTCACGGTACACCCCTTCATGTTGAACAACGAAGTGTATGTCCACTTCCATGAGTTATACTTGGGCCTGGGTTGCCCTGCCAACCATGTTCAGCCACATGCCTACCAATTCACCTACCGTGTGACAGAATGTGGTATCAGGGCCAAGGCTGTCTCTCAGGACATGGTTCTCTACAGCTCCGAGATATACTACATTTCCAAGCATACCTCATCTAAGTATGTGATTCCAGTGTCATGTACTGCCCCGCTATGTTCCCCATGGCTCACGACGTCCTGCTCCAGGAACTTAGCCCCCAACGGAGGGGTCACAACCCGGAATGGCGAGACATGCTATGAAGTGTTCACCTTGTCACAGTCCAGCCAAAGGCCCAACTGCTATTGTCTGTCTTGTGTCTACAATGAAAGAGGGCAGAGTCGAGCCCCACGTCACTAAGTAGACAAATAGAAGCTCTTATGACCCTCCTATGTGTGTTTTTGAGGAAAAACAACTCATGGTGATTTCATGAATAAGCTTTTAAAAAAAATTCTTTTTGTATATTTTTAGGGAAAAATAAAATCCTGCTGGCATAGAAATATCAGTTGGGCATTTTTATTTCATAAACACATACAAAGCTTTTACTATGTGCCAGACACTCTTCTAAGTGCTTTACAAATCTGAGTGCCTGATCCCTTCTCTAAGATGACTTCTCTCTCCTTTAAGGGCCCCCAGTGAATCCCTCCATCTGTCTACGCATGTCCCTGAAACTACACCACCCAACTCAGCATTTAGCCACATTCCTTCTTAGTTCGATCTATCACTTTTCTGTATCACTTTTTGTCCATGGAAGGCAGAATTCATACTAGTGGTTTATAAACCACCAGTGGTTCTAGGAATCACTCAACTCACATCCCACCAACTAGAAGGCATACTCCTGAGGCCATACACTCATAGTACTCTGAAAAGTTGCCCAGCTTATGTGATCAGAAATTTTTCAGCCAAGCCTGGCTATCCATTACGGTTCTCAAAGACTTGCAAAGGGAAGGTACATCAGTTTATTCAACAGTGAGTTCTCTGGGTCTCTTTCATAAGTGCACTAATCCCATTCATGAAGACTCAATTCTCATGACCTAATTATCTTCCAAGGGCCCCACCTCCTAATACTATCACATTGGGGGTTAGGATTTCAGCATACAAATTAGGCAGGGGGAACAAATACCCAGTATATAGCAGTCATGGCCATCAAAGAAACACAGCTGTTCATTTAAAAATCTCCTGTCCCTTCTTGAGGAAAACTAGGTAACAACCCCTGAAAACAATGTGTTCATTCAACAAACATTTAGCACCCTCATCCTATGTTCCAGGTATTATGTTAGATGCTGAGCATGCATTGGTGAATAAGACTAACATGGTCTAATCAAGAGAAGACAAGTAAACAAGCCTAGGTAGCTAGAAGCTATTCTAGCCCAGAGAATGGGCCTGTTCAGAGGCCTGAGGATCAGGGATGCAGCCATCAGAGAAACTACAATTAGTTTAATCCGATGTAGTTGGGGTAGAGGGCAGTTGACAGTGGTGAGAAATGGGGTAGAAAAGTAGCAATAAACAAGGCTATGTACAAGAAAATGAGGACTGCCCTTCCCCATCCTCTCTTCAGAAGCTTATGGATTATTAAACACTAAAACACTTATAAATAACATAGCAAACTGTCAGTACTAGATATAGGAGACCTGGACTACACAGGCAAGTTGTGCACTTGACACCTCAAGGGGCAGTATTCGTGGAGACACCCCCAGGGGCTGTGCAATGTATCAGCCTTGGAGGACACTCAAGACCTACTCGCTAATAACAGCTGTTACCATATGCCTGATACATTATACACATGACCTTATCTAATCCTCACAACTGCTCTGCAAGATAAAAATTATTTTCTCTGTTTTCTAGATGAGGAACCTGAGTCTCAGAGAAATTGAAGCTAGACACTTAATACGTAACATCACTGGGATTCAAACCCAGGTTGGACTAGCTCCAAAATGCATTTTCCTCTCCTACACTTAACACTCCCTCCCAGAGAGGAGAGGCTTCCAGTTGGGTTGAAAGATCCAGGAAGATTTCCTGGTTGAGATGGGCAGTGATCTCATTCTTAGAAGATAAGGAGGAGTTGGCTAAGCACAAAGTAGGACAAGAGGCATCCTTCGGGAGCGTAAGAACTGGCACAGGGCAGTTAAGTGCACTGTGATGGGAAGACACCTAGGGGGTTAGGGCTGTAAGTTAGGTGACAGGGCATGAGAAGAACAAATAGGGGAAGGTGTAAAAGTGTAGGAAGAGATGAAAATGAGAATGATTTCAAGTGAAGAACAATAAGACTTCATTCATTTTAGCCTATGCCTATAGAAGCCCCATTCCTGATCAAGAAAGAAAGTGAGCTGTGCAGGCAAATTTGGAGTGTGACAGACTCCAGACCCTGGAGCAGAGAAGACAGGCTTCATGGAGGCCATGAGATTGGAGCTAAGCCCTGATCTGTCTGACAGGATATAGGTGAAAAAGGAGATTGAATCAAAGAAGATGTCATCACTTAGAGCCCTAGAAGCTCAGAAGACATGGTCAGTTCTGGCTTTAAGTAAGGAAACTGGAATGAGGGTAGAGGATACGGGTGAAGATGAGTCCAGGTTGCACAAGTTGACTTGGAGATGATAGTGATATCCAAGGGAACATGTCCAGGAATTAGTTCAAGAAATTGAGCTTCCTTGAACTGGAGCTTAAGAAAAGGGTATAAGAGGTAATTACTGGGAGATAAAGCCTTGGGAAGATGACATGAATCTAGGTGATTAGGATCAGAAAATGAAAACTCCCCAACATTCAATCTTCAAGGCACAGTTGCAAAACAAAAGACAGAGAGAAAGACAACAAAGGATACCAAAGGGAAGTGATCAAGAGATGAAAGAAGTGTGACTCATGGGATTCTAGACCAGAGACTTGGGTAGGTTAGTTTTTCCAGTGCAACAGATAAGGCAAGATGGAATAAGCCTAGGCCTCATGGATTGGGGGCATTTGAACTAGGCCTTAAGTGAGAGGGAGGATTTCATCAGATGAAGATGGAGGGCAAAGGCATTCTAGGCAAAGGAAATAGCAAGAACAAAGATGCAAAGCAATATTGTATCAAGAATCATATTTTACCTGGGTAAAAATCTCTGTATAACTAGGCATCATTTTTTTTCAGAATTCAAGAGTAATCTGCACTTGTTGACTCAGACATGTCTTTACTCAGTAAAAGCAAACTTCAACCATTTCAGTTCCATGTTTGATCTTTTCTGCTTGATCATGTGCTTCTTGAGCATGGGAGACCCTGTCCTGTTTGTTTGTTTGTTTGTGTTGCTTTTCTCCTATGTAGTACTTGGTGAAGGTATTCAGTAGGTGCTCAAGCCTGTTTGGTGACTGTTACTGAGAAAGGGCCTGGAAGTTCATAAGCATAGAAACCATTCAAAAGGTGGGAAGATAAAAATGCTTTAAGAAAAAAACGCATTTTGAGTTGGCTAGTTTATTTACCTTTTGGCATGCCACTCTGAAAGGGCATTTTCTTCCTTTATTGTGGTAATGTCCATTTCACTTTTAAGGTGACATGATTTATAAAAATCTACCACATAGTTTTAACCATATTTGTAATAATAATAAGAAATGCTTTATTGCCCTCAAAAGAAATGAGCATTTTCACATCTTGTTCACTCTCTGGGAAAGCCAAAAATGTTTGAAACCATGTGTTATGATAATTGCTTGTCAAATATTTAAAAATATTTCACTGATAGAAGAAGAGTCAAAGTAACATTTAAATTTTAATTCCTATACCCTGAAAACAGGGTATTATAATACTAATTATAAAACAGCAAACCAGATTTTTAAAAAATAGTATAAAGTATATATAAATGTCAAGGGCAAAAAGTCTTTTATCCCTAATTTTAACTAATAGGCCATTTTGGAGCTGCATGTCAATACTCCCATCCCTCCATTCCTCCATCAAGAATGAAAGTCTGACCAAGCATTATACTAAACACAGCATGTTCACACACACACACACACACACACATACACACGCACCATGTTTATAAGAAATACACTATCCAAAAAAAAGAAATACATCATCAAAGATCAAATGTTTAAAGAAAGGCTAATTTATGAAGTAACATCTTTTAATTCTTTTTCTCTGTTTTCTTTAAATCTAATTAGTATTGCAATCCCTGCGGTTGATCTCTATGATATACTGCTTAAAGTGTAATTATAGTTGTTTATTCCCAAAAAAAGAGAGAAAGAGAGGACAGGGAGACAGAGACAGAGAGAGACATAAGGAGAGGGCTTTCAGTCTTGCGACTTTCTACAACTTTTTCAGAAGAAAACAAATGGTTTGATCAGATTTCAGCTTATAAACTTACACACTGATTATACAATTATAAAACTTTCTGTATTAGTTATCTATTGCTGAATAATGTGCATGCATGCCAAGTTGCTTCAGTCACGTCTGACTCCTTTCGACTCTACAGACTGAAGACCACCAGACTCCTCTGCCCATGGGATTCTTCAGGCCAGAATACTGGAGTGAGCTGCCATTTCCTCCTCCAGGGGATCTTCCCGATCCAGGGATCAAACCCGTGTCTCCTATGTCTCCTGCATTGGCAAATGGGTTCTTTACCACTAGTGCCACTTGGGAAGCCCTTGCTGAATAACAAATTACCCCAAAACAAGACTTCCCTGGTGGCCCAGGGGGCTCAATCCCTGGTCAGGGAACTAAGATCCCACAGGATATTTGGTGCAGCCCAAAAAAAAAAAAAAAAGTTACCCCAGAACAACAACTAGTTATTCTCTCATGGTTTCTGCGGATCAAGAACCTGGGCACAATGTAGCCAAGTGCCTCTGGCTCAAGATCTCCGAGGAGATGCCATCAAATTGTCATTTCAAGATGCCACTGGGGTTGGAGATTCCACTTCCAAGCTCACTCAAGAGGCTGTTGGCAGGAGGCCTCATTTCCTCTCTGTGAGCCTCTCCATAGGCTGCCCGAGTGTTCTCATGGTATGGAAGATGATAATGACAACAAAGATAGGAAGTGGGAGAAGGGGGAGGGAAGGAGAGGAGGGACAGAGTCCAAATCGGAAGCCACAGGCTTTTTGTAACCCAGTGTCAGAAGTGACATCTCGCCACTTCCGCCATGTTCTATTTGTTGGGGAAGTGACTCTGGAGGTCCAGCCCCTACATGAGGGGAGGGGACTACACAAAGGTGGGAGCACCAGGAGGCGGGATCACTGGGGACCATCCCAGTGATGACCTTAACTCCACAAATGAGACATTCTTCAATTTATCTGTGTATATACAATCAATTTACAATCAATGGCAGGACACAGCTTGGGTAGAAAAATACATGATAAGTCACTGCTGTACCCTTGCCTCTGTCGGTTCTGTTTTCCTTCTCTGGGGAAAATAAGTCCTACCAGCTGCAAATTACAAGTCCGACTGATTGGTGAAAAGTATTCCAGAGGAAGCTTCTATTTATTTTTCTAAGACGACATTGCTGAAGACATTTAAAGCCAAAGGGGAAAAGTGTAAACGGTAAATCAAATAACATAAATGATGATGCTAGTTCAGATCAGACCAACGATTTCCTAATGCAGCTCAGTGGGAGTGGGGAGATGGGGGAATCTGAGTCATATATATGTGTATGCACATATTTTTTATATATCCCTGGAGAAGGAAATGTCAACCCACTCCAGTATTCTTGCCTGGAAAATTCCATGGACAGAGGAACCTGGAAAGCTACAGTCCATGGGGTCGCAAAAAGTGGGACACAATGAGCGACTGAGCCACACACACACACACACACACACACTATATATATATATATATATATATATATATATATA
Organism: Bos taurus; assembly: GCF_002263795.3. Taxonomy (NCBI): domain Eukaryota; kingdom Metazoa; phylum Chordata; class Mammalia; order Artiodactyla; family Bovidae; genus Bos; species Bos taurus. The sequence continues at coordinate 18,253,666 of NC_037357.1, read as the reverse complement.
TATATATAAGGCATTAGCCAGCTTCAAAATTGAGAGGCAGGGGACTTTGCTCATTGATTTATGTATGTATGTATGTATATAAATACTAACACAATGCTTCCCATCACTCTTCCCATTACTACTTTCTTTCTTTTTTTTTGCTTTGTTCCTATCCAATCCACAACCATCTGGCTTGGCCATTGATGAAGTTTCTGTAACTTATCTGAAGGGTAATGCAATGAAATCAGAGGAGCTCCCAGAATTATTAAACAGCAGGAACCGAGAGGGGCTCACAGGGCCTGAGCAGGTGGGGGATTGCAGGAGGCTTCATAAACAAGTTCCCGGAAGTGAAACGACAGGCTTGCCCTTCCCTGCCTGGCTGTCAGCCTTCATTTTTAGATGTTCTCTGACAGGCAAGGGGGAATTGCTCTGAGTCAGAGAATTAAATGCTAATACCAGTTTTCAAATGTAAAGGAACACACACAAAAAATCCCTGCCAGCTGTCTAAAAACTTACCACTCCCCCCTTCAAAAGCACTTATATTCTACAGTTACCAGGAGGAATATTTAAATGACTCAAGTTATTTTCAATGTTATTTTAACTTTGTCACACACACCCTATTATATAAACACCAGGCTAATGTAAATTATTCACCTTTTAAAGTTACTTCAAAATTTTTGACTTTTAGCCAAATACGTATTTCTTTCTAGCAAGAATTCTTTTGAGTTGTAACACTACAACTTAAATACATACACATCTTTAAAAGTTTATTTTCCAAGTAATGCCCATAGAATATTTATTCTGTTTTCTAAACTGCATTTACATGACAACATACTGAAAGAAAGCCAGTGTGAGGAGAGGAGAAATAAGTCCTAAAGCCAAGTCCTAAAGCCACAGTGAGACTGGTTTCTTTGGGGTTAGAGAAACCTCAGCCCTCCCCTCTACCAACAGAGGGTCAAGTTGGGAACAAATTGACCCAAAAGTAAGCCTCAATATCATTCCTACACTAACTCCCTATAATAATTTACAGTCTGCAATCAAAATAAAATTATCTCTTCAAAAATCTGGCTTGTATGATCCAAGCTACAAATTAATTCTCATGTTCATTTCATATTTCATCTGCTTAATTTTTGCTCTACCAAGCTATAGAGAAATCACACTTTTCTGATTATATTGAAGCACCTAAGCTCATATATGTTGGGATATTTGGTTACAGCAACTACAATGAATATTTAAGTTGCCCAAGTTGCTTTCAGTGTTGTTTTAACTTCTTGAAAATATTTAATGACAATTTTTTAAGCTGCCCATGAAAAAAAAACATTCTCCAGTTTGAAGCTCTGCCATCACTCCAAAACGATTAGCCTCAGTCCAGAAGGTGTGTTTCCGTTCCTCTGTTCCATCAAATCAGCACATGAGGTTAAATTTCTGTATTCTTTTGGTGAATTTTTCTGCCTGATATTTACTGGTATTTTAAAACATATTTTTATGACTAATGTCACAAGAAATTGATTATCCTTAAAGGCCAGTCAAGTCTAGTCAGGGGCAGGGGGGTGGGTATATTTTGGTGGGGGCCTATGCAGTTGTCTGAGAAATAGAGAAAAGGGAAGAAAGAGGGGTAGGGAGAGAAGGAGAAAAGCTGCTGTGTAGGCATATGTGAAGCAGTATTTTTCCATCTGTTCTCTTCTCCAGTAAGAAAACTCACTCCTGTGTGCATGAAGAAGAAGATATTCCAATGGTTCCGATCAACCTCGGTTTATCACAGTTTTAGTTTGTAGAGTTACCAGGTAAGCCCAGTGAATCTATTGCAAACAATTTTCATTACATCACACTCAAGGCCCTTCAAAGACTCCTCACAGTCCCATAATTAAATCAAGACGCCTCTGCCTACTTCCACACCCCTCTAATCTATTTGTCCTGGAGGGGCAGACCTTATTTGTCCAGTTCAATCAACAGCTAATTCCACAAAAGATAGCCTCTGTCTTGCTGTGTCTCTCTCCTTTTAACTCTTCTCTATCTGCAGGTCCCTGAACATACTGTTTTCCTCATTGCATTTAAATTGCACCTTCCCTTCAAAAATCGGCTTGAAACTTAAAAGTATGAAATGATGGTGGGGGACTACCCTGGTGGGCCAGGGGTTAAGACTCCATATTTCCAATGCAGGGGACACGGGTTTGATCCCCAGTCAGGGAACTAAGATCCCATACACTGTGCCACACAGACAAAAAAATAAAAAATAAAAATAAATCAAATGATGGAGGTAGTTTTTCAGGAGAGGGTTTCTAGTACTGAGTAGCTAATTTAAAATAAACTAATTCCATAGTATTAAAGGGGATGAGTTTCAAATGCCAATCTCAGACCAACTTGTTAAGCAACCATGTTGGCTTTGGGTTAGACAACCCTTGGCACCAAGGGCACCAAAGGGCACCTAAGCCAACTCTTGAGGATATTGGCCACAAGCTTCACCACCGACACGACCTGACTTCTCCTCACTCCCTCCATGTCTTTTCCCTTCTCAGGTAGCATTTATTTGAAAATCTGCGTTGGACACCAACTAACACGAGTAATTGTGCAAAGTGCTGAGAAGAGATCCATAGCTGGGCATGTCCTTACTCTCTAGGGGCTTCCTATCTGCTAGGCAGAGACTTAGAATGACTAGCTTTATTAATGTGCTGTGATGGAACAGGCCAGAGGCAGTTAACCCCAACCTGAGATCATCTGAGAAGTCTTCAGGGAGGAGATGGCATTTGGGCTGAGCCTTGAGGGATGAGGAAATGAGAAGAGCAAAAATCTCCTGCGTGGAAGGATAAAAAAGAAGCTGTGGTTGGAGGGTGAAGGGGTACAACCAGAGGGGCAGATCAGAGCCAGGTTGGAGAGGGTCTTGAAGGCCACATTCAAGGACTATACTTTTCGCTGTATGATTTTTTAGTGCTAAGGATCAATATGATCAGAATTGTGTTTTTAGAGTTGAACTTAGGGAACTAGGGTGAGAGGGGCCAAACTAAGCTGGGGGATGAGCCGGGAGCCTGAGAAGGTTACCTTGGTGACCTAAGGGTGGCAAGTTAAGGGTTTGCATTAGAAGACAGAGAAGGAATGAGGGGAAGGACTTGATTTTCTTTTCCTTCTTTCACCTTCCTCCTTTCTCATTTTTGTCCTTGCCCCTACTCTCTGCCTCCCTCCTCTTTCCTTGCCTGAGGCCTAAGCATTCCTTGGGGACTCTGAGCTAAGGAAGCTGCTGAAGCCCTGGGTTTAGGGCACATGTTAAAATGGAAAACTGGACCCAGATCTCTAGCTCCATTTCCTGCCAATGGATGGAGCTCACCCTGATCATTAGCTACTGTGGAATCCCACCTGATTTTAAACCCAAGAATTATTTTAAAAGACAGGAGGTAAAAGAAACGACATGTCTCACCAGTCCTAGAAACTCTACATATTAAGTCTTTTAAATATTTTTTTAATGCAAACAGCTATGTTATGGACACAAGAAGAAGTTCTGGATATTCTGGCATTAATAGCTTTAATATTATGCTTCAGTTATACACACTGACTTTCCTTCCTTTCCTATTTCAACAAGTATTTCATGGTTTGGAAAACACATCTTGGTTTTAAACAGATAGCATCCCTTAGCACTGTTCACTTTCCTGTCCCCTCCTCCTATCTCTGCCCAGCGAGATATTATTTTCTCCCAGGAGTAGCACGATCCTAAAAGTGAAGTCGTTCCAACTTGGGGAGCTCTGTGCTTTTGACAGCACCTCTTTGGTGCTGGCCAATTTGGAGCTTAAAAAAATTTTTTTTGATATAAAAGGAGTAACCAACTGTCCAAATGCACTTCAGCCTCCCTGAATCCAATAGCATTTGATGTGTTGACGTTGCTCTATACTGAGTTTTTGTTTTTATTTCTTCTGTATAATAGGGTAATAAGGCTCAAGGAAAGTGCTAGAAGTGTAAGATTAGAAATTGATCATAATGTTTACGGTGAAAGCAAGTGACCAAATCTTGTCCAGGAGGTGGGCTTTCATCTCCATGCCCCTATCATTATACTGTGCTGTGAGCTCACTCTGGTGCAAAGGAGAGTCCAGCTGGCTTACAGGATGAGGACCCTGTAGGGCCAGCACAGTGTAGAGACTGAGGTCACCCTCCACCCCTCCACTGTGGCCTTCCTTTGTGCAAAGATCCGATCATTTCTGTCATCTGAGAGAGTCTTTGATTTCATGGGCCAAAATCCAGGAATAATTAAGACAATAATAGTGCACACCCAACAAGAAAAACATGCCCTGTTTAAAGAAGAAATCCCAGCAGCATTGAAGGCAGTGATTCCGCATCTTTGAAAAGAGACTTCGAAATCAAAAGCAACAGCCATCAAGGACTTACTAAGCTCCTCCTTGACAGAAAGGAAAAATTTACTAATTTATTCTTTCTCCTGGTGAGATCATGGGGTTGGGAGAAGTTAAGATTTGACATTTCCCACCCCCCCTCAAAGTTCTAAGTTTTGCAAGCAGTTATTTTTTATCATAACCAATTTCTCAAAATAAAATAAAAATTACTAAGGTGCACTATATTTTTTGCTAAATCTGACAGTAGGGCAGGCATGAGTCTATTATTTCTGCTCACTGCTAGCCTTTTCTTGAACCCTGAAAAAAAAAAAAAGCTTTTACAAATAACACAGTAGAAGCTTCATAACACAATTCCAGTTGTTTTCTTTCTGTTAAATCTGTAACTCTATCCTGATTTTATCTCTCTGAAGACTTCTGGATATTTACAACATAAGGAAAATCTTGTTTCCCTAACTCAAGGCCTTCATGAAAAACATAATCATAAAAGACACTTCTAGTTAAAATGAAAATGCTAAGTTCTAGACATTTTGTTTACAGTGTAAAAAAGAGTTTCAATTCAACTCCTTTTCCTAGTATCTAATTCCAAAGATTTATTTGCAATTGCTTCTCAGAAAACACTTTCCAAAAATTCTTCTAAATACCTTGTTATGGGTTACTTCCTTGCTGAATTTCTCCACTCGAGGGCTAATTTATTTTCCTCAGCTGCACCTTCAGAGCCTTCAAAGCTTTTTTTTAAACTCTCCTCCCACGGCTGACTAGAATTATTTCTTATCAAGGTAATTTCTGAACGTTTCAGGGAGGAAAAAAATATGTGCTATTTTCCTGAAAATACCTGCTTTGAAGCTGAATTTCAGAAACGACAAAAAAACAAAAACAAATAGTGAATGGTGTCCACTTCATTTGGGGGTTCTCGGGTTGCCCAGCGAGAAGTTCCCTCCTTGACACCGGGGTTTGGAGGGCTGCGGCTGGGTTTTAATGCCAGGCTGCGTTTCTAAGCGACTCTTGGGGCAACTTCTGTTTTGTGAGGTTGGGAAGGGCCTACTAAAATGAGAAGCCATTTGCAGAATCAGGGTTTGTTTCAGAGGCCCTAAGAAAACCTAAGGAAATCCTTAAGACATCATATTTGAAAAATACTCGAAGATTGTTCACTTGAGTAAATACTTAGCTTGCCTGCCCTCACTTTCTGCGGCCTGTAGCCATATTACTCACCCTCAAAGCATTCATCAATATTCAACTGGCTCTCTAATTTGCTGATGTAGCAAGAAGAGTTTAATAAAGGAAACTTGCTTCCCTCCCCCCCCCTTTGGAGGACGTGCCACAAACTCCACTTTTATCTAATAGTGCTGGAATCTTCTGCCCTTCTGCTAATCCAAGGAGGGGAATGCACGCTTGCGCGCAGTTAGATCAACCCAAGCAAATTTACCCACGAAGCCGAGCCTTAAAAGCCCAGAAAAGTCTTTCACCCCAAGGACACTGGAGCTTTATAAATGATCTATCTGAGGATTTAGAAGCTTGTTCAGTCACGTCTGACAGCCCGACAAACTTTCAGCCCTGTCCACGAAGCATTCTGAAAACTTTCAGAGGGAAATTATTGTTTAGAAATAACTTCTTAGCGCCCACCGAACCCTTACACGTCACTGCAGTCTTAAAACCTTTCCTGAAAATCAAATCTTGGCCTGTAAAATCTTTTTAGTTAATCTTTGAAAATAGTTTTGCAGACCCTGGAAGAGTCTACTCTCCCTCCCACCCCCCACCTCTAAAAAAATGAAAGAAAGAAAACAGCCGCAGAGGCAAGGGACAGGCCGCGCAGCACTTGCAGCGCCTCGGGTCTGCGAGATCGCCCTTGCAAAGAAATTAAGAGTTGACATCGGCGCTCCAGAAACCTCAGTGAAATGCATGCGAGAGTTAAGCAGCTCAAGAAACTTGAGCGCCGAGCAAGGCAGAATCCGTGGTTTTATTTTTGTATACTGATTTCGTGTGTATGTGGTGTGTGTGTTGCTATTTTTCTTTCAGCACCTGATTTTTTTTTTCCAGTGCAGCGCGCGATTCCCCACCACCCCGCGCGCAGGGCGCAGGCCGCTACAGCCTTGGCCACCCTCGGGGAACGTGGGGGAACCGGGGCCGCGGCGGCGGCGTCAGGCGCGCGGCCCCAGCTCCCCGCGGCCCATCCGTTTTCTAGCCCGTCCGCCGCGCGGGCGGTTGGGCAGAGCTGAGCCGATCGAGTCGGAGTCGTACCCGGGGTGGCTGAGTCGCCCGCGGAGCCCCCTGCCCAGACCGGCGCGCTCGGCAGCTCCTCTGCTGTGCTGTGCGCCTGGCCGCCCACCTGCCCCGAGGCCCCCGGGTGCCTCCCGGCCTGCGTCCCGTGTCCGGGGCGGTGGCCGCTGCCGGCCAGCGCTACCCATTGCCCTTCCCTTCCAGAATTCGCTGGTCTGAGCCCTGCGTGCTGACAGATTTGTCCCACCCGGGACAGGGAGGGAGGAAGGAGTCGCGCTCATTTTCCTAGACAGCATTCAGGCGCTGTTTCTTTAACGAGGAGAGGGAGTTCTCACAACGTTTTTATTATGACATTTTGCAAGTAGACAGGAAAGTTGAAAGAACAGTACAACAAACGTCCACTTATCCCCCACCTGGATGTGACAACTTAACACACTATAACACTTGCTTCCTCTGTCTGGCACAATGTGTGCGTGTGTAGGCTGTATCATCTGAAAACTGAAGACAAGATGATATTTCACCTCTCCACTCCAGCCTTCATCTTCTAAGGGTATCCTCCTACTTAACTTCAATACTATTCTCACTATTCTCACCTAAGAAAATCAACTCTCCGTCCCTAACAGCAGCTAGCATTTATAATAAGGGCTCATTTCCCTCCTGTTGCCCGGGGTCAATCTTAAAAATGTTTCCCCTTCTTGGACCGGGACGTGTGCAGACAGTTGTTCCATTCCTCCGGGCTCTGTGCCCCCAGCGGACGGCCTGCAAGTACGGGACCCGCTCCGGGGCTGCTCTCCCCGAGGGCTTGGAGGCTCGGAGGGGTGGCCTGGGCAGGGGAGTCCCCACGAGGCTGGCCTCAAACGCTTGGGGAAAGCGCTACGCTCACGCGGTTCGAAGCACCCCTCCCCGTTTCCTCCCGCAACAAGTCAGGCACCCCCAGCCGGCACAGCGCCAGGGGCGTTGCTCAGTCACCTTGCTCCCTACTGGCAGCTCAGGGGGCACCGCGAGAGGACCAGTGGGCGCGGGGTGGCGTCCGTCCTACACATCTGGGTGTGCGCTGCGCTACCCTGTGCCCGTGGCTTTGCCTTGTCCCATTCTTTTTTCTCCCTAAACCCCGGCTCGTCGACTCTGTACCGGCTCTACTGGATGCCCCGTGCCCTTCTCGGCCCCATCCCGGCTGCGGGCCAAGGTTGTGGCGTGGAGCGCCGACACACACACACCCACACACCCACACACCCACACACACACACCCCGCCCCCCCATCCCTCTCCTCTTCCCCTCCCCCTTTCCGCCCCGGGGCCGGGAGCAGCGCGCCGAAGGGGGGGGGGGCGTGGGCACCGCGTGGCCACGCCCCCGGAGCCGGCTTTTTCTAGAGCCGCTGCTGGAGGCTCTCCGCCGGCCGCCCAGCTTGCCTCCCAGGGTGCGCGAGGCTCCGGTCCCGCGCTCCACTCCGCTCCGCCTCCGCCACGCCGCTCTCCGAGCTTCGGCTGCAGCCAACGCAGGAGCGCGCCCTCCGCGCCGCCACCCCGAACCCCGGCCCCGGGCTCCCGCCTCTCCGCGCCCGGCTCCGGTCCCTATGGCTCGGGACCCGGTCCCGCGCCCCCCGCGCCCTCGCCGACCTCAAGCCCCGGCCCCGCTCCCCTCCCGGGCCCCGCTCTCTCGCTGTCTGTCTGTCTCAGCCCTCCGCACCCCCTCCATTCCTCCCTCTCTCTTTTGCTTGCTTGCTCGTTCGCTAGCTCTCAGACGCGGCGAAGCAGCTTCGCAGGAAAATCCCAGAAACCTTTGCAAACAGCTGACAATGAAATTTAAGAAATTCTTCGATTTCGGCGCCATTTTCGAGTGGATCGAGAGGTGACATGAGATTTTTTTAAAAGGGACTTGTTGGCTGGCATTTCTCCCTTTAATCACGTTGGTTACGGCAGACTGAAAAAAATTTGAGTTACCACGCTGAAAAAGTTATGTGTTGCTTTGGGATTGTAAAGCATGTTGGGGCGGGAGGCGGGGGGGGGGGCCGGGGTGCGGGCGAAACAGACACATGAGTGGGCTGGGAGAATTCTTAGGAAACGGGCTGGAAAAAGCTAAGATGGAGGGGTGGGGAGAGAAAATCGAGTAAGGGGCTGTGACCGCTTGTCAGCCTCGCTAGAGTCGGGATCCACTGGTTTTGACGGACTGTACATGAACTTTTCGTGGCTCCTATTTGTAAGCCGTAAAATATGTCTTGGAAATAAATGTATGATTAGTTTTGCACTGTCTTTTCCCAACTAAAACTTTCAAGGTTGTTTAGTTTTCCCTGTAGGAAACATGACGTTGGTAAAGTCGGCATGAATGAGCCGAGGGAAGGTCCATCGTGTTTGTGGTGGGGGGAAGAAGACATCTGCAAAATTGAGACAAAACGTTGTAAAATATGAACAGAGGAAGAGGCGTATGCTTTGGCTCTCAAATGATTTGGCCCAACACAGTTCAGTTCAGAAGGCGGGGTGGGGCTAAGGGCAACTCGAAAGTATCGATTCTTTGTCTATTGTATCCGCGACTGACTCTCTTCTGAAGTGACAAGACTTCTGTTTGTAATCTCTTTTCGTAAGTAAACTTTAATCTAAGGGGAAATCCATAAACTAGGGGAGCGAAGTGGCTTTTTAGGAATGTAAGTCGTTGTACTGTCACTAGGAGAGAAAAAACGGGTTAAATGACAGGTACAAATGAATTCGATTCCAGTGAGTTTGCAGAGCAATCTGGAAGGGACCTTCGCCTTTGACACCATTGCTGTTTCGAATGAACTTTTGTTTTTCTAAGTAGTCAACTAAGGAAATGTTAAATGAGGGATGACTTTAATGTGAGGGTTCTCATATTTGTGTGGGGCATAAATATTTAATTGGGAGAAGGTTGTGGAGTTTTAAAGTAAAACTGTACATTTGCTAAACATGTTTTTTTTTTCTTTCTTTTTAAAGGCAACCAAGGACGTTTATCTCCATTAATCCCAAAAGTGAGAGTTGTTTGTAAATAGCATAGCCAAAACAAGATGGAATTTACACACACTTAAATGTATGTCCCAATTTAGGGAACGAGTTATTAATAAATTAGTTTACCATAAGTAGTGCATTTGGTAACACTGGATCTCAGTCTGGTGTTACGAATTTTGTAATTAGTCTCATTGAATACTCTGAACATTTTATCATCTAATAAACAGGACACAGCATCCATTAAACTGGTTTTGAAAAAACGATGTAAATTTTAAATGAACCAAAACACTTAACAGACGTGGATACTTGTCGTGTCTATTACTTGTATTGAAACGTATTTTAACTTTCAAAACCATTAGCATTTTGTGCTACTTGTGTTGTTTTAACTTACAGGTTTGTGATTGAGGGTTACAGATTTATTTGCTTCTGCTTGACTATTCCGTTTAAACACTGTGGGAAAGGATGCGTGTAACTTATTGCTAATGTGTGTCCATTTTAAAAAGGAAAAAGTGGTATGTAATGAGTTAATCATTAAGGAGTATGCACAGAGCCGGCCATTTCAGAACGGGAAAGCATTTCTGGGGAACTGCTTGAGACAAGAAGGACTGATTTGACATCAAGTATTTAAACTTTTTGACTTGTGTTTTAATAGCTGATACTAAAAGGTACAAAGTATTTATGAATAAGTTTGAGTTAGTTTCATATGTAAACATCCAGATATTTCATATCAGAAGAGTTATCTCTTCATTCTTTAATACCTTTAAAAAGAACTCAAAGCAGGGTGTTTGCTGTAATAAGAAAGCACTGGTGAGTTCAAGAGGACATCTCATGCTTCTAGGGATGGATCTGTATTTCCCAACTATCATATATATTAAAATAAGCTGAAGCCGCCATAGACATTTTGGTGATCTTCTTTAAGTCAATAAATGAAAAGTTATTGTTTTTTTAGTGGGGACATTGAGTGAGGCTTATTTATAACATACACCAGGAAAAAGTTTCAGGAAGACTTTGGAAGCAGGCAAGAGTGATCCAGATGTTGCCAAACTGCCTCAATTTCTTTTCTTACTATGCTTTCCTTCAGAAGTAAGATTCTTTCCCACCCTAATTCCTCTCTCAGCCCTCTGCCTTTCACCACTACACTTTTCCAAGATTCATCCTCTGAGGGAAAAAAAGAAGAAATCGAGTAACATCCTTCACTCCACCTGCTGAACCTGGAAATCAAATTTCTAAAAAGTATGTCGATTTGGACTGACGTTTCGCTTTATTCCTCGCCATCGGGCGGCACGGGGGTCTTCCTTCCAGTCACCTTGTCTTTCTCCACCTGCAGGTACCCCAGAGCGATCCTCCTTCGTTGACTCCGAGGGGATGCAGCAGCAATTCATGTTTTGAAGTGCTTTAAACGGTTCAAAACGTGAGGCGCTGCTATACCCCCTTGCGAGGAAGTAGGAAGGTGGGGTTCTGCTAGACGTGCGTGCGTTCCCGGGGAGCACCGGCTCCCCAGGCCAGCTCTGGAACAGGTAGGTGAGCGGAGGCTTGGATCTCTCTTCCTCTTCCCCCAGCGCCCTTTCACCTCCCACGAGGCTCCGCCAGAATTCGAGGAGAGCTCTACTGCTCGCCCGGGGGGCTGGGGGCTGGGGGCTGGGGGCTGGGGGCTGGGGATGGTCTGGGCCAAGCGCGCCGAGAAGGGGGTTGCCGTGCAGCACTCAGCCGTGCCCTAGCAGCGGGAACAGTACTGCAGTGGGCAATTGGTGATCTGGAGTATTGTTTCTGCTGCCCGGGCAAGACTGGGACTCCCGCACGGGCCCCCCCACCAGGTAAGTCCTAGTCCAGTGCCCGCCTTGTCTGCTCCAGCAGCGAGACCCGGGTGAGGCGCGTTTGTCCTCGGTCCAACCTTTGCCCGCCTTTGAATAGATGCGAAAGAAACTGCATTTTAGCACTCCTTTCCCCGTCCGGGTAAAATTTAAACGAGGGTGTGGGGGGAGAACCCTCCTGATCACCTAGACTACCACTCACAGGACAAAAAACGAATAAAGACTACCTTCAAGTCTCAGCAACTAAATGGTGTGGGGTGGCGAGGAGGGGAGTAGTTGGAAAAGAAGTAAGGGGACGCCTTAAGGTGACCCATTGCAAGCAGTCGCCAGGCCGCTGTGCGGCTCCTGGTAAATGACTCACATCCTGCGTGTGGAAAGGACACTGGAGTCCAGGAAAGAGAATGTTTCTGGCCCCTTCTCGACACCTTCCCCACTCTTCTCCCTGTCTCTGTTGGGGGAAGCTTCTGTCGAGATCTGGCAAGGCACAGGGCCTGGCCCGCCGGTGAATCCCAGGCTGCCTCGTAGAAAGGCCTGACCTAAGTGATCTGAGGCCTGCAGGGAGCGAGGTTACCCAAGGGGGTGGCTGTGGAATGAGGCTCGGCGGTTCAAGCTGCCTCTTGCCCTATCTCCCAAAATCTGGTACCAGAATTCCACTCTGGAGGCGCTTCCCCAAGGCCACCGCAGTCGCCCGGGGGCCCGCCCACGGGGATTGCCCCGCTGGCAGGGCGCTGGCTGGACAGCTCCTGAGAAAATGGCAGCCCCTGAGCTGTCGACTCTGGGGCCCTCCGTGCCTACAGAACTCCAGGAACTGTTACCAATGGACCTCGAACGCTGTCTCCACCCCTCACTGTGCGCCCCCCAGTCTAGGCTAGGAGCTTGAGAGCCGGCCTAGAAAAGAGAGGACTCATTCTCTGGCTGAGGTCGTACTTTGCCTGTGAAAATCACTTTAGGTTTTTGGTTTGATCCAGCGCATGGGCAGGTCAAGGACTCTTGGCAAAGACAGAGAGAGGTATGGAAACTTTCCCACGCTTTCTGTCATCCTAAAAGAAACCAAAGACGTGAAAGCCCCTCTGGTCTGTACAGGCTGCCTGGAACTGTCTTCCTGGGGGCCAGGAGTGGGACCCCTGGAGGAGGAGCAGGAGGAGGTCGGGTTTGGGGAGCCCTGGGTTCCAGGCAGCCCGAGCCGGGGCTCAGGCTCCTGCCGCCCCAACGCGCGCTCTCCCAGACTCCTTTGCGCTGAGGCCGGCGCGGGCGGGTCGGGGCCCTTCCGGCCACCGCGGACCTGAGGGCTCCTGGGGCGCCGCCACCCGGCTGCTTGGGGCCAGCCCGGTTCCCCGCGGCCGCCGCTGCCCCGCCCCGGCCTCGATCCCGGACCGCGAACCCTGAAAGTTGGCTCGCGGCCGGCCCAGGGCCCCGCGGGCTCGCAATCCCGAGGCCTGAACGGCGAACAGGTTCCCACACCCGCCTGGCTTTGCGCTTAGGGTAGGAAAGGCACCTCGAGACTGCCGCCGCGCCTCTCAACTTCTCCCTTTCTCCCTGCTCAGGACGGGTCCCCTCGAGCCAGAAGGAGGCCTGGCAGCAGCCAGCGCCCATCCCACGGGAGGACCATACCCGCGCCCTCCAGCTCCCTCCAGCGAGACCCAGGTGAGAGACCCGGCCGGTTGGGGACTGCAAGTGGCGGAGGGTGGGAGCCACGATCCGGATTGGGGGCATTGCCTTCCAGATGCGCTGTGGCCCTTGGCCCCAGGCCCCCAAGAGGCATCGAGCTTGAGGGCATCCACACAGCCTTCGGACTGCGTAGTGCCCTTTTTCTGACTTAAAGCAGTCATCTTACACCATTATTCACACGGTCGAAGTTGCAGTGTGCCTAGATTTTCCTCCAAGGACAAAAATGTGAATAAAGCAATATTTTAGCCAAACATTTCCGTGTCAATTAAGAAGATTGCAATTCGTTCCAGACTATAAATTCTCTTTAACTCTCTAAGGTATTCATTCAAATTGTTTTTCAACGTTGCTAAATGTGCATCATAATGTGTGGGAGTGTGAAAGGAATCCACTTATAGTCAGCAGATCAATTGATCCGATGTTACCACCTTCAAGTAGGCACCTTTCCATTGTTTTCTCATCTTTTCCCAGCACATGTTATTTGTTAGGAAGCTGCGTGCACACAGCCTTGTATTAAGTTTATTAGACAGATGTGGCCCATAAACTAGGAAAAGTTTAGTCAGGCTCTAAATTTAAAATTCCACATTTCTGTAAGTTGTGGGACAAGATATATAGGTTACATTTATAAGCTAGAATTGAACATAATTTAAAATATTTTAATCACAAGGATATTTTTTGAAGGCATCCAGCATTTCCAGTTAGCAGTAATGACTTTTTTTCCAACAAAGGAACACTGCATCAACACTCTTGGCCCGGATCTGGACACAGAAGACTTCTGTTTCAAGAAAATACAGTCATCTCTCAAATCCTGTAATTTATATGCATTCTAAACTCACTAGGTATTGAAAACCACCCAAATGTCCCACAACATGGGATAAAATATAATCAATCACTCAGTGTAATATTATGCATCCTTTAAAAAAGTTATTGGAAAATGTTTTATGATCTGTAAGTCAAAATAACCCTCTCCCACCATTTCTTTCTCCCTGCTGCTCCCTGATACCCATGCTTCTTTGTTCCAATTGGCATGTAAGCTTGTTTTCCCCGCCAAATGAGTCAGTCATGATGGGAACGTCAATTGATTTGAACAGATGTGTGTCAATGTTACTTGGAAAACTAGATGCCAATAACCACAGCCACACACACAAAAAAGGCAGTGGTTGCAACTATGTAAAAATTTATGCATACATACAGACAGTGACTAAAGTGGAACCCCAAACAGGAAAACAGTTGGATATACTCCAGTGCTGGGACATTAAATGATTGTATGCTGCTTTTGATTTTTATTAATATGAATAACTGTCCAATTAAAAAGACCTACTAAGGACTCTGCAGTGCAAATTATTTTGCTGATTGTTTTAAAAAACACCATACCAATCAAATCATCAAGGCAGATGGGGCAGCAGGGGACTGGGTTTGTTCACCCAATCCTGGAACAGGCTCAGGGCAACACTTGGAGAAAAAGTCATCCTACACAGGTGTGAGCTAACTTCTAGGCAGCTTTCCTGAGAAACTGCACAAGACGAAAATAAAAATAGGTCCAAAAAGCATTTTTTTGAAAATCAATGAAAGTTTATAAATAGGAATTAAAGACTAGAGTTGGGGGCTATATCCAAGTTTGAGTAAATTTTTAGAGACCTATTTTCCCATCGGCCTACAGTGTAACTTATCCTCATAACCCTAAAACTTGATACACATTTGTGTTTAGAATGATTACATTACTCCTAAAAGAAAATCGATCTATGCACCAATTATAGCAAATGTGTAACTCCCTGCTATTCTACACCCCAGTTATCCTTCCCATTAGTTACTGCTCAGTAAATGAACAAAAATCTGCTAGCTCTTTCATAATATCTCACCTGCCTGCAGCCTTTACCTCCCTCCCCTGCTCCAAAAGTGATCTCTTTGGCAAGTTTAAAAAGACATAGACCCCTGTAGGGATAGTAAATTAAACCATTGGGGAGGAGCCCTGACAAGACCTCCATTTCCAGGCAGCTGCTCAGCTTTGGAGTGCTCCACTTATGCCAGTGAGCTCTAGAATCTGAGCAGCCAGTGGGAGTCAGTGGCCCTGGCTTGGCCACTGCTGTTAGTCAAGGAGCTGAGAACAGAGCGGTATCCATGAGCTCCGAAGGCTTTGAAGCATGCCTCTCCCAAAGCAGCTCCCTTTACCTGTCCCCTAACCCACCGGACCTGCCCTCCAAACCAGACTGTTGCCCCAAGGCTAGACATTTTAAAGTCCCGGCCACAAAAACTACAATAATCAGAAACATAATAATCCTAACATTTTTCCTTTTTTTAAAAAAAATTGTGCTTTTACATGCTTTTTCAAATGTTTTCATATTTTCTACTTGCAACAACCCCAAGAGATAGGATAAAACATCAAGAAAAGCAATTGCTGATAAGAAGCCTAGAGCTTATGGGGGTTGAGGCTTTTATGGGGGTCTGAGGCTAGTCTGGGGCCTCTTCCTCCTGAGCTCATGTTGAACTTCTTGTTTCATTACCTGTTAATCAGAACCAACTACACAGTAGTGACTAGAGCAGGAAATGGAGTTGGGTTTGTTTAGAAAATTTAGAGGTGAAACTGATGAGTTGTCTGATGAGCTTTTCCCTCTGCCCTGGACAGTTCCTGCTTAAGGCCCATGATTGGCCCCTGGATGGCTAAATAGTGACAATAAATAACCCAGGTGTATACATATAAGTACACACAAACCAAAAAAAAAAAAAGTGTGATTGAAAATCATTTTAAAGTCTCTGACCTATATTGGATACTTTCTAAAGATTTAACCAAATTAATCTTAAGCAGAGATATGGAATGTCCAACCATAAGAGTTAACAATGTAGTCACTCACTCAGTGGAACCTCTTTGAGCCATGACAAATAATAATTTTAAAGGCTGAGTTGAAACCTGGGAAACACTTATGATATCAAGTTTTAGAAATCATGGACATAGAAGCATGTGGACACCGCAATTGACAAGGGGGTGTATGTAGGAGCAGAAACTGGAAAGAACATCAAAACAAGCATACTTGTTGCTTAAGATGGTGGAATTCGAGCGGAAGTTCTTTCTCTGCTTTTCCATGTGTTTTTTGTTATGCCGTGTTTTTTGTTACATTGTCAAACATAATTCTCTAAAAAGTCTTTAGGGGTCACAGACGATACAGCAGTTTTGAGTCAAGGATGCACAGACCTCAGACATCTCGGGGATCATCATGTCACGAGATACCACTGTGCACTTGTGACAGATTGATAACTGAAAGGTCTGGGAGCCGCTCATCTTCACAGCAATACAACTGGTAAGTATTACAAGACCCATTGATGAAAAGATCAAAAAGTGGGTTTTGAGCGAGGAAGAAAGAGGTTGCTGAGGTGGAAGGAATGGGACAAGCTGTACTTTACAGTTTAATGGGAGGTGGGGGGAGTCAGACTTTGTGTCTTTAGTTGTTGTTTTAAGTTCCTTGTAATGAATTGACATTCATTTAAGGCATAAGATTTTATATTCATGCTAGAATGTTAAAGAATTTATGCTCAAGCAAACAACTAAAAAGACATGAACCATAAGTACTATAGACACAGGGTCATCCTTAATATGTTGTTGATGTAAGTTGTTAAGAAAAGGCATAAAAACTCCATGAACAAAAACTCACAGAAGAATACATAAAAGATGCTCATTTCAGTACTTTTTTTTTTTTTTTTTGTCCACGCCATGCTGCATGTGAGATCTTAGTTCCCTGACAAGGGATGGAACCTGCACCCCCTGCATTGGAAGCATGGAGTCTTAACCACTCGACTGCCAGGGAAGTCCCTCATTTCAGTATTTTTAAGAATAGAAATTAGAAAAATCTTGATGACCAATGAAAAAGGATTGGGTAAATAAAAGATGGTGCCTCTAATATGTGGCAAGAGAATATGCTCCTGCTGAAGTATTTAGCAATAAAACAAATGAGCAAATTTTTGCACCTCTCCCATCTATGCAATCTGAGCGTACAGGGGGCATTCTGTATGTAGTTTTGTTTCAATATACAGATAAAAGGCTGGGAGGAAATGTATCAAAACTTTTAAAGTGGTTATCTATGAATTGTGGTATAAAAAGTGTTCAAAGAAAGATGCTAAACTATTTTTGCGATGTGTTCCTAATATGTAATCTAAATGTATTGGGAACATTTTGCATTCATAGTTTTGTATCAATCTTCATATTATTATATGGAAAGAAGGCTAGGAGGACGGATACCAAAAGTCCATCAAAGAAAGATGCTAAACTATTTTTGCGATGTGTTCCTAATATGCAGTATAAATATATTGGGAGCATTTTGCATGCATGGTTTTGTATCAATATACAGATAAAAGACTGGCAGGAAGAAACCAAAAATTATATCATGGTTATCTGTGGATTATGATATCATAAAGTGATAAAAGTAAGATGCAAAATTATTTTTGCAATATGTTCCTGAATATTTAATATAAGTATATTGGGAACATTTTGCATCCATAGTTTTGTATCAGTATTTAGAAAAAAAGGCTAGGAAGGAATATACCCAAATTTAATAGTAGTTATTTCTGGGTTTTAGTATTATAGATGATATCTGTCTTTCTCTTTATGCTTTTATGTATTTTCCAAGTAATACTTGTATAAACAACAAGATTCATTACTTTTATAGCGATAATAAAACTTATTTTATGTTTTTAAAGAGTTTGTACTCATTTAAAAAAAAAAACAAACATGGTCCTTCGACCCGGGGATGGGGGAAGACTTCCTATTTGGGCAGCAAAGGGCCTAGAATACATTTTCAAACCTGTCTGAGCAAAACCTACACAGCTTTGGTTGGCTCTGTGGCCCAAATGTATGTTATCATTTACTCTTGGCAAAGGAAAGAGAAAGTATAATTTTAAAATATAACCATGACAGAGTAATAATAGTAATATTGCTAACCAGACTGTTATCTCCGGTCTAATCAGAGTAACACTTCAAGAAGTATAGAAAGTTGAAACAGGCTGCTTTTCCCCATGAACAATTGAGGCTGGCGGGACTTGGGTTGTTGCCCAGGGCCTCAAGACACAGTGGCCAGCTTGGGACAGGCTTGAGTCAGGAAAACACCTTACAGAAAGTCTAATTCCACTTAGCTAACTTTTTGCAGATGCAGATAAACCTCCTGCATCCCCCCACAATTCTGCTGCACTTCATAGCAACCCCGGTGGTGAAAAACACATGTGCCACCCGAAATGTAAGCTTTCCCTGTTCTTTTAAGAGAGATAGAGACCTAGAGGGGTGGGATGGGGGGGTGGGAGTGAGGCTCTAGAAGGAGGGGAGATTATTATTATTATTATATATTATTATATATATATATATTATTATATATATATACACATACACATACACACACACACACACACTTATAGCTGATTCACATTGTTGTACAGTAGAAACTAACATAACATTGTAAAAAATGAATAATTTTTTTTAAAAAAAGGAGGAGTCAAAATAACGTACCCAAGGTCAAGCATGAGGCCGGCAGCTAGAATTTAAAAGAGAGAGAGACAGACAGAGGCATTTGGAGACACATCAGGCTCACAGCCTGACAAGACAGCCACCAAGGGTCGAACGCTCCTTAGCTGCACTGATTTCAACAGAGACACTTTATCAGAAAAGGACTAGGGTCCCACCCCCATCCTTTAAGTAGCACTCTGGGGAAACTGTTTCCCCTCAAAGAATCATTCAAACCCTGTAGCAAGTCCATATTATTAGACATTATTTTTGAAATAAGACTTTGAGAACAGCCTTCCAATTTCCTGGTGCCATGCCCTTTTTCTGCTTAAGGACAATTGTCATACAACCAACCGTGTCCTTTTGCGTCAATGGTTGTGCTCCTCTTTAATCTTTCATACGCACTTTTCCCTGCCGCACTCTAGCAATCTGAGCACATTTTCAGGATACCTAGCTCTGTGCTACTTATTTTTGCAGGGAGGAGAGGACAGAAGAGAAGCGGGTGAATGTGATACTAAGCCAGAGTGCCCTTGAACACACCAATCCTGTCCTCTGTCTGCCACTGAGTACAGAGAAGGCTTTGACCTTCTGAGACAGGGCAGACCATACGGAGAATCTGCTTTGCTCAGCTGAATTATCCAGCATCTTCCTTTTTGCCTAGATCCAGAGCATGGAATGGGGGAAGGGTGTGGGAGGGCCCCCTTCCTCAGTGGAAGCTTTCCTGTACAGCTGAGAGAGAGAGAGGGTGGTGGGGAAAAGGAGAGAGAGAAAGAGAGAACTCTTAACATAAGCACTGACCATAAACTCTTCGTTACCAGAGAAAAAGCCCCCAACTCCTAATTTTCTGAACCAATAAAATGTCCTAGAATTTAGCCACTAAAGAGAGTACTCCTAGTTGGGAATGTGCCAAGAGGGGCAGGGCGGTGGGGGGCAGGGGGCCAGCGCAGGAGCTGGGAGCTGCCCTTTGCTAGCAGGGTCAGTGCAATCCCTCATTTTACAGAAGAGGAAACCGAGTTGCTGAGAGGAAATAACTTGCAGAGAGGTCGCAACTTGCAAAGAATTGGTGGTGACGTTAGAACTTGAACCTTGATCTTCAGGGCTCTTTCCACTGTAATTCATTGCATCTAAAGGACAGAGAAAGCGACTCAAGAAGATGCTAGATAGGATGTGGGGCTTGATCAACATCTGCAAAGGTAGATGGAGCCAGAAGAGGCAGAGAGGCACATGAGGACACTCTAGGTGGGGGACAATGACCCAGGGCAGGCACGGGCAGAGTGGGCATGCTGTGGCACTAGGGCAGTCAGGAGACAGGTCTGGAGGAAATTGCTAAGGTCAAGTCTAGATTGTCAATGTGGGCTATGCAGACCCTAGAGGGGATAAGACATTGTCCCAAGAGGTACAAAAAGCCACAGAATACAGATGATACAACTTCCAAGAGAAAGATTTGATTCAACAGTGGGTCATTTAAAGCACTGTTTTTCTGTTAAGCACAGATTCGGGAAGATAAAACTGAGATCTCAAAATCATTTCAAGTTTGTTGCAGGCCCCTGTGGGCTGCCCCACATCTTCCATCCCAGTCTTATCCTGAGGGAGGATTTATGCATTTGTCTCTAGACATTTGGCTTTCTGCTTGCTTTTCCTGCCAGTTCCAGGATCCTTGACTTCTGCTAACAGCTGCCCTGCTCTGCCCTTTAAGGTGACTGCTGCTTACCCCAGGAAACTGCTAGAGCCCCGTGTCAGGCACAGGACCCAGGTCAGGCCAGTCCCACAGTACCCATGTCCCATTACATACACATCAATTACACTCTAAAAATCTCATGTGACCCCAGCCTGATCAATGAGAATACTTCTCTTATTGATGGGAGTAAGGGTTAATCCTGAAATGGGAAGTCTTTCTTGCAGTTTCTAAGCTTGGGGCTGTATGTGGCTATGCCCTCACCTACCTTGCTCTTCCGTGTCCATCACTGGGAGGAAGTCCATCTTAAGCAGGAGAGAATGAGAACAGCATGCACCTAGAAACACTTAGAAACACAGCAGGAAGGGGAGGAGCAGTGGGGGAAGGGGAGGGAGGCAAATGACCTAACTAGTCCCATCCCAGGTTGGGAGCACGTATGGTCTGTTCCTTTTTTGTTTAAGCTGGTTTCATTTGATTTGTTAGAAAAATATTTACTGAGCACCTTCAAGGTGCCAGGCACCATCCTAAGGCCTGGACATAGAGCAGTAAAAAATGTTCTCATGGAATTTACATTCTAGATTGAGTTGTGCTTCTGTCACTTGCAACAGATTGCAGAAGAATGTACACGCTAAGCATAAGGACCAGAGAGAGAGAGTCTGTATTATAAACAGAGGAGTCTGAAATTTCTTGAGCAGGGGACTCATGTGATCTTTCACAGCAGGCCTGGCTGGTAGCAGTGACTATGAAAAGACTGGAATGGCTGGGGCTCCAATTTGCTCCATTTTTGAGATACTCTCATGAAGAGAATGTCATGGTTCCTGTGATGAAAGTCAACTTCAAAGGAAAATAAAATGCTCCCAGGAGGTGTTCAGGCCCAGCTCTCCTGGCCCTCCCACCACCCCACTCCCTCTGGTTGTGTGGTTCTGCCGTCCCTGGGCTGCTCCGTTTTCCTTCCCTTTGCCCACGTGCAGTACAATGACAGCTGTCTGCACGTGAAGTGCAGATGCCACTGACCAGAACGTAGTAGCTGAAGGGAAGGCCCACAGGAGCTGCCATCTAGGCTGCCCTCTCCTTGCCCCAACCCACCCACCTAAGACCCATCCCAAGTGCTTCATTCTCTAGAAGACTCCCTTGACTGCCCCACCCAGGTGGAACCTCCTTTGGGCTCCTGCCACTCTCGTATCCGGGCACTTGCTCATAGCAGAGGTGGCTTTTTTTTTTTTTCAGGCGATCCTCCTACAATTCAGTAGGAAGCTGTCTGAAGACCAGAGCCAGGCTCCCCTATGCTACTTCCCCACCACAGAGCCTAGCCCTGTGCCTGACACTGCAGAGAGGGTGCTCCACCCCAGTTAGTTGATGAGACTGTGGAGATGACTGAGGGGTAATGATCTGAAGTCCTTTTCCTGGGACAGTCCTGTTTCAGCCTATGTTATTGCCATAATCATCAGCAGCATCCTCCCACTTTCAAAAGTATCTTGTGATAAAATATATTGTTACCTACTTGTCTGGAGGGCACCGAAGGAGCTGTTGTCACAGCCAAGTTGACAGGGGTCCTGATATAAGACAAAATACTTATAAAATCAAAGCAGCATTATATTGCAATTCTGTGTTCTGGTTACTTGGAACTGAATATGCTCCTTATAGAGCTCAGTCCAGAAGCAGAAAGAGTTCAAAGGCAATCATGAACACCCCAGAAATCCAGCAGATGGGGCAAAGTGCTGCTTGATGATTCTTTTCAGCTCTTAGCTTGTGAGAATCTGCCTCCCAGGGGCAACCAAAAAAGAAAAAACAGCCTCACCCCATCACCCTCCCATCTCCCTCTCTACCTCTGTCTCCCCAGGGTTACAGCATCATTTTGCCACTGCTCCATACTCACTGGCTTCTGTGTAGAGGCCCTGTGAGACAAACATTTCTCCCTTGAATGGATTAAAGAGGGCCACAAATTCTTTGACACATGGCTCCCACTGGGATATGAGGTCTATGTCCTCTCCCCTCAAATCTGGGCTGGCCTCAGTGCCTTGCTGCCCCAGGTGGCAGAAGTGGCCTTGAAGCTTCCACCTGGGCCTCTTGGAGCCTCGTGCTTCCACGTATGAGTCCAGTTGCTCTGAGGAGCATGCTCCAGTTGCTCTGGAGAAACCATGTGAAGAGATGCCATGGAGAGGCCCCGAGACTCCAATAAGGAGAGAAAGAGATGCCCAGGCTGCCCCTAATTGTTCCAGCTCCCAGCAGTTTAGGTCACCCCAGCCGAGTCCCTGGATATCACAAGTCATCTCTGCCAAACTGCAGATTCCTGAGCAAAATCAATGATTTTCATTGTCTTAAGAGACTAAGTTTTGGGGTGGTTTGTTCTCTAGCAACCCATAAGCAGGGTACTCCCTCTTGGAAATATTTATTGATTTATCAATTCTTGTAGCATAAGTCTGGTGCACTGTTCAGCTCTAGGACCAAAAGTGCGGATGGGGAAGGACTCAGGGGTGAGAGGAAGAGGGAACCCTGCACTGCTGCATTCCTGGTGCAGTAACCTGAGAGCACAGCTGGGAGTAGGCAACAGAATGGTTAGACAGTAAAGGGGAATTTGTTTAAATTTAGTACTATGACTGTTTTTAGCTTCTTTTTTTATGGCAAGCAGAAATGGTTTTGTGTTTACCATGTTGCTGTTGTTGCTGTTGCTGTTCAGTCGCTAAGTCATGTCCAATTCTTTGTGACCCGCTGAACTGCTGCACGCCAAGCTTCCCTGCCCTTCACTATCTCCCAGAATTTGCTCAAACTCATGTCCATTGAGTCAGTGATGTTATCTAACCATCTCATCCTCTGCTGCCTCCTTCTCCTTTTGCCTTTAATCTTTCCCAGCATCAGGGTCTTTTCCAATGAGTCGGCTCTTCGGATCAGGTGGCCAAAGTATTGGAGCTTCAGTTTCAGCATCAGTCCTTCCAATGAATATTCAGGGTTGATTTCCTTTGGGATTGACTAGTTTGATCTCCTTGTTGTCCAAGGGACTCTCAAAAGTCTTCTCCAACACCACAATTTGAAGGCATCAATTCTTCAGTGCTCACCCTTCTTTGCAATCGAACTCTCACATCCATACATGACTACTGTAAAAACAATAGCTTTGACTGTAGGGACCTTTGTCAACAAAGTGATGTCTCTGCTTTTTAATATGTTGTCTAGGTTTGTCATAGCTTTCCTTCCAAATATCAAATGTCTTTTAATTTCATGTATTTACCATAGTGAAATCAAATTATACTTACAAAATAAGTGTATGTCACACCCATTAGAAAGGCTACTATGGAAAAAAAAAACAAAATAATAAGTGTTGGCAAGGATATGGAGAAATTGGAACACTTGTGCATTTCTTATAAAATGGTACAGTTGCTGTGGACAATCACCCGGCAATTCCTCAAAATTAAACATAGAATTACCATGTTATCCAGCAATCCCACCTCTGCATATATATATATATATATATACACACACAAAAGAAAGCAGATTCAAATAGATATGTATACACCAGTCTGTGTTCATAGCAGCATTATTCACAATAGCCAAAATGTGTACATAATACAAATATTCATCTACAGATGCATAGATAAAGAAAATGTGATATATCTATATAATAGAATATTATTCAGCCTTTAATGGAATATTATTTGGGCTTCCCTGGTAGCTCAGTTGGTAAAGAATCTGCCTGCAATGCAGGAGATGCAGGTTTGATCCCTGGGTCCGAAAGATACCCTAGAGAAGGAAATGGCAACCCACTCACGTATTCTTGCCTGGAAAATCTCATGGACAGAGGAGCCTGCTGGGCTATAGTCCATGGGGTCGCAAAGAGTCAGATAGGACTTAGGGACTAAACCACCATTCAGCCTTTAAAAGAAAGGAAATTCTAACACAGGCTACAACATGGATGAATCTTGAAGCCATTATGCTAAGTGAAATAAGCCAGACACAAAGGGGCAAATATTGTATGAGTCTATGTATATGAGTTATATGCTTTTATGAGTAATCAAACTCATACAGACATTAATTCTGGCAGCTAGCCACATTCTTCAAGGGCCCAACAGCAGAGTCATCTGCAATTAAGAGTCTTCCTGGTTTTATTTCCAGGGTCCCAGCAGCTGAGGAGCCCCTCTGGCACAACACATCCTGGGAGAGTGTCTCTAGACCTCCAGTAAGAGATCAGACTCTGGACAGGTCAGAATTAACCACAAGGCATTGACCCTGCTGGGACACCCTGCAGGCGCCCAGGGGTCCCCATCTACCCCAATAATGGTGGGGATGCGCTCTGCCCCAGGACTCTGACGGACTCCCTCCCAGAAGACTCGGGGATGGACCCACTTGTATTACCCCAGTATACCTGGCGGTGGAGTCTGGGGGAGAAAGTCAGGCCTCCCGGCTCCCCCAGGGTCAACCACCAGGACCGAAGGCTGACTGACGACCACCCAAGGGTGTTTAAGCCTCCACCCCTGATCCTCTTTGGTACTTGGATAGTACTTGGACGGGGACGAGAGACACGAGCTGGAAGCTCTGCGACCTCCCACAGGACACAAACCTCAGCACAGCGCTGCCGACCTGTGAGCACACATCCATGTGGAGGGGTAACGTGACACATGTGGGGCATCTTGGCCCAAGTGGGTTAAGGAAGGCATCAATATGGAGGGTAAGGGTGAATTCTAGAAGATCTGCCGTTGGTAACACTTGACACAACTGAGAATGGGAGCTATTCACCAAACCAAAATGAAAAGGATTAACTGAAAGTCCAAATGAATGAGAACTATATTACCATCACCCCAACCTGTCTTTCCCACTGAGCTTCCAGAATGCTGGCAACTGGGCTTATGTCCCCCAGACAGAAGGTGGGATTTTATTCTATGTAGTAGACACCTCTGGTGCCTCCTGTCCCTTCCCCTTGGGGCACCTCTGATTTCAGCTGCATAAGTGCACTGTTTTGTAGGAGATCAGACTCACCTCATATTGGCAGTGTTTGACCTTTAGAGAGTATTAGGTCTCTCTTTGCTTTCAGTTCCAAGGCCTTCTCTAATGCTGTGTGTGTTATGCTGTGAATGTTTATGTCTCCACTCCTGAAAATTTATATGTTGAAACCTAACCCTCAAGGTGATGGTACTGGGGGATGGGGCTGATTAGGTCAGGGTGGGAGGCAATTAGGTCCTGAGGGTGGAACTGTCTTCAGGAATGGGAGTAGTAACCTCATAAAGAAAGCTGAGAGCCAAAGAATTGATGCTTTTGAACTGTGGTGTTGGAGAAGACTCTTGAAAGTTCCTTGGCCTGCAAGGAGATCAAACCAATCATCCTAAAGGAAATCAGTCTTAAATATTCATCAGGACTGATGCTGAAGCTGAAACTCCAATACTTTGGCCACCTGATGCAAAGAACTGACTCATTGGGAAAGATCCTGATGCTGGAAAAGATTGAGGGCAGAAGGAGAAGGGTACAACAGAGGATGAGATGGTTGGATGGCATCACCGACTTGATGGACATGAGTTTGAACAAGCTCTGGGAGTTGGTGATGGGCAGGGAAGCCTGGCGTGCTGCAGTCCTTGGGGTTGCAAAGAGTTGGACACGAGTGAGCAACTGAACCGAACCTCATGGAAGAGGCTGGAGAAAGATCCCTTCCCGCTTCTGCCAGCTGAGGACACAGTGGAAAGAGGCCAGTCTATGAATCAGGAGGCAGACACCATGATGCTGCACTTCCCAGCCCCCTAGAATGATGAGCAAAGAATGTCCATTTTTGATAAGCCCCTCAGTTTGTGGTATTTTGTTGTAGCAGCCCCAGTGGACTAGGAGGCTGTAGGAGCTACTTATAAAAGTAGCTTGTAAGTGTGGTCAATTAACACCCCAGGGTTAATAAGACTTTATTAAGGGTTAGTAAGGCTTTACCCTCACCCAACAGGGAGATGGGAGCTGGTGTTTAAAGGCTGAAGCTTCCTGTTCTTCAGTGGTCAATTCTGGAAGGTCTCTGAAAGCTTCTAGGGAGGCCCCGGGTGGAATGAAACTCATGTTTCCCACAAGGGTGACCTCAATAACACTTGGTTATATTGGCTTTTCCTCTTGCCCTGTGTCACTCTCTTAGCTCCCTCATTCCAACTTCCCGAGATCAACTCCCAAATAAACTACCTGCTCTCAATTTTTTTTCTGAGCCTCTGCTTTTGAGGGAATGCAAATTAAAATAGTCTCCATTTGAAGACACCAGAATGAAAAGCCTGTGTGCTGGTCCAGCTGTTCTAGATTGGAGCCAGTGGACAGGCCTGACACAGGTCACAAAGCTTCCAGTCAGCACATTAGTGTCTCATCCCTAAATGTGGATCAGGGCCCAGAGCTGGGATGAGAGTGAGCCAAGGGAGGCACCCAGGGCGTCCTGTTTGCCTCTCCTGGCACTGGCTGAAACAGTAGCAAAAAGCCTTAAGACTAAAACCAACAAATGGAAAAAAGAAACGCTAATAAAGGAAACAATGCACACAGCAGAACACAACTTTGAACAATCCACCGTATTTCCAGAAACATAATTTATGCATTCTTCAAGAAGAAAAGAAGGAGCATTTAAAGAACAAGAAATGAAAAGTTTAGGGCATCTCTTAAAGAGTAGAACAAAAAGGCAGAGTAGGAAAATAGAAAAAAAAAAAGGAAAAGAGCATTAGAGGATTGTTCCAAG
This sequence comes from Bos taurus, assembly GCF_002263795.3. Taxonomy (NCBI): domain Eukaryota; kingdom Metazoa; phylum Chordata; class Mammalia; order Artiodactyla; family Bovidae; genus Bos; species Bos taurus. The sequence goes on along the minus strand of NC_037357.1, from coordinate 18,226,891 downwards.
AGACAAATCATAGATGTTTCTAGAAAGAGAGCCAGAAAAAAAAAAAAAAATAAAGGGGGAGAGGATATTATAAAAGAAATAATACATAAAAATGCCCAGAACTGAAGGACATGAGTTTCCTGTTTGGCAGAATACAATGTGTGCCCAGCGTAGTGAATTAAAAAAACCCACATCAAGGCACCTCATCATGAAAATTTCAAACGGAAAGATAAAGAAAAGTTTCTAGGAGCTTCCAGGAGGAAAAAAAAAATAGATTATACGTAAAAGATCAGAAACCAGGATGACTTTGGATTTTTCAAGAGGAAAACAGGCAGCTAGACGACAGGAAACAATATTCTGAAGGAAAATTAATATCCAACCTAGAATTCTGTATGCAGCTAAAGCAACAATTAAGCATGAGGAGAGAATATAAACATTTGCACACATGCAGGGTCTCAAAAAAGTTGCTTCCTTTCTCAGGAAGCTCCTGGAGGCTATGTGCCACCAAAATGAGAACGAGACTTCAGCTTCTGCACATGGCAGGCTAGGTCATTTGGACCAACACTCCTGCTGAAGACATCAAAGAAAGTGGATAACATAATTTTAAAATATCCTTAAAAGCATGAAACACTTAACAAGATAGACAGTAGTGAGCCAAGATCCAGGAGAGATGAGACCAGCTCTTGGGGTCACTTTGGTTCAAAGATATTTTTCCAATCAGAAAGAAGAAGCCAAGAGACTGAACATTGCCAGTGGCCTCCAATGGGTAGGGAACAAAAGTCAGAGTCCAGGGTCAGGCCACGACAAAGATTCTGGTAAATCATCACCTGTCTTGGGCTGGGATCTGGAAAAGCTGTAGCCTAGGAGTAAGGATGGCTTGGAAATAAACCAGCTCTCACACGCAATGCAGCCTGCCTTCCATTCTTCCGAGTAACCCCCAAAACCTCATGCCCTGAAATTGTATTCAGTGTATTTCAGATAGCTAGCAGTCGCAGGCACCTGGGAAAAACAAATAAAAACCTTTGGAGGAATAGAACAGTATCCTAGGCTTCATTAAAAAAGTTATGTCCAACACATAATCAAACTCCTAAAGTTTTTAGACACTATGATGAGCAAGAACCAGTAGGAATGATAGCCAATACAAATTAAAGCAGAACTCCCAGCACCACAATTTTCAACCATGATTGTAAAACAGTGATGTGTATTTTGTTCAGAGGGGAAATGCCAAGCTTTACAACTGTAGCAGGAAGCTGAAAACCATAAAACAAATCATTGAAGATTTAAAAAAAAAAAAAAAAAACGTGAGAGTAAACCAATGAAGACGAAGACATGGGATCCATCAAACAGAGAATGTAACACAGGTGAAATACAAAGGAAATTCCCCCGGCAATAGGGAAGGAGGATGCCAGGATGAAATCTGTACACCAGACCTTGAGAGCTACCAGTTCAGGTTGGAGCAGGAACTGGAAGGCCTCAAGAGGGTTGTTTTCAGGAGGAAAAAAGTGGAGCAGGAAAAAAAATAGAGTGGAGTTGATAGATTCTCTAATGTATTTCCCATATGAAAAATTGAGTTGAAAGTTGTCGTACAAAGTTACTGGACATTGAGAATTCCTCTGCAGTCCAGTGGTTAGGCCTTGGCGCTTTCACTGCCTAGGGCACAGGTTCGATCCCTGGTTGGGGAACTAAAATCCCACAAGCCACATGGCACAGCCAAAAAAAAAAAAAAGTTATTGGGTATTATGAAAATATTTAGCCAAAGATTTGAAGAAAGTCAAGGAGAGAGGGCGAGGGTGAGTAAGAGGAAGGGAGAGAGAGAGCACAAGAGACAGGACAGAGACAGTCAATAGGAAATATTTAAAATTTTTAAATCAGGAAAGAGTGGTGTTACCACAGGATTTTATTTGTTTATAAGTCTAATATCTCACATAGCTTCTTTGATGTATGGGTTATTTAGAAGTGTGTTAGTTTTCTAATATTTGAGAATTTCCTGCCTTCCTTGGATTAATATTTCTTTGTGATGATGTAATTTTCTCTATTGTCTTCTTAGCTTTACTTCTTTTTGTTATTTTTTAGCAGTTGCTCTAGGGTTAACAACATGCATCCTTAACTTAGAAAGTCTACTGAGAGTCATTATTGATACAGAGACAAAACATCAGACTTCCAGCTTTCCCTTCTCATCTGTGTGTGATACTTCACAAATCTAGGAACCTTAACAACACAGTAATTACATACACTTGCCCTCCTGTTCTCTGAGCAATCATTGTCATATCTTTTACTTCTACAAGTCTTATAAACCCCAGCTGACAGTTTCTATTGTTTATTTTTATCGTCATTTGTCTTTTAAGTAAATGACAGGAAGAAACACAGTCTTTTATGTTTACTCACTTACTTGCCATTTCCAAGGCTCTTCATACCTTCTTGTATATCCAGAAAAAATGATAATGCTATTTTGATTAACAAATTAATCACTGCGGTTAATTTTTAAAATCTCACCATTGGGGGTATGGGTCAAACAAAGACCCTACTTTGGAAGTTTTAACCCATCTCAGTTGAACTGTGAAAGGACCTGCTCTAAGTCAGAGCCCTCCAGAAACCACAGGGAAGAAAAAAACTATTTTGATTTTGCAATAGTTACTGTCTTAAAAATAATATACAGCTGTTAAGGGCTTCCCTGGTGGTCCAGTGGTTAAGAATCCACCTTGCAATACAAGGGACACTGGTTCGATCCCTGGTCCAGGAAGATCCCACATGTTTTGGAGCAATCAAGCCCACCTGCCACACCTACTAAAGCCTATGCACCTAGATCCCATGCTCCACAACAGAAGCCACTGTGATGAGAAGCTCTCACGCCACAACTAGAGAAAACCCCTGTGCAGCAACAAGGACCCAGTACAGCCAAAAATAAATATTAAAAAATAATTATAATATACAGCTGTTAAGAAGATTGGTGATAAAAGCTGTGTAACAATTATAGTAAGAATTGTCATTTATTGACTATCTACCTACCCCATGTTGTTGGAAATGGACACTCAGTGGGAACTGAACCTTGCTCAGATGCCAGGGGTAGGGAGGAAGTGGAGGTGAGCACATAAATTCAATTCTGACAGTAGATACATGTTGGTTTTCTCATGCAATAGCCTGGAAATGTGTATGACACACAAATGTTAGTGTTAGTTGCTCAGTTGTGTCCAACTCTTTGTGACCCTGTGGATTGTAGCCCACCTGGCTCCTCTGTCCATGGAATTCTCCAAACAAGAATACTAGAGTGGGCAGCCATTCTGCTCTCCAGGGGACCTTCCAGACCCAAAGATAAAATCTGAGTCTCCTGCATTGCAGGCAGATTCTTTACAGTCTGAGTCACCAGGGAAGGCACAAAGCTAAGCCCCAAAAAATGTCATGGTCATATATAAAGTGTGATTAAAATTAGGATAAAAAACACTATGCACTATGATTGTGTTTGGATAGACTTTTCTCTAACTTCCACATTTTTAAAAATCAGAGAGCATTAAAATCTATAGGAGCACAAACAGGTTTTCTTCTTGATGTAATCAGAAAGACTGAAAAATAATTGAAAAGAGGAAAAATCACAGAGCATTAGCTTTATTTAAAAAATTATTTTCTTCTTTCTCTGTTTTGGCTACAAAGCAAATAGTTTCATTTTTTTTCTGATTATATAATTTTATCATGCATGCTCAGCTGCTCAGTCATGTCTGACTCTTTGAGACCCCATGTACTGTAGCCCACCAGACTCCTTTGTCCATGGGATTCTCCAGGCAAGAATACTGGAGTGGGTTGCCATTTTCTCCTCCAGGGGATCTTCCCAACCCGGGGATTGGACCTGCATCTCCTGCATTGGCAGGCAGATTCTTTACCACTGAGCCACCTGGGAAGCCCCATAAGCATTCAGATATATGCATAAAAGTTCAAAAATCAAATAAACAACCTGATTAAAAATGGGCAAAGGACTTGAATAGACATTTCTCCGAAGAAGATGTACAAATAGCTAATCAACAGAGGAAAAGATGCTCGACATCACTAATCACAAGGAAAATGCAAATCAAAGCCACAATGCAATGCTATTCATACTTCAGACCTGTGAGAATGGCTGTTATCAAGAAAATAAACAATAACAAGGGTTGGTGAGGATGTGGAAAGTTTGCAACCCTTGTCCATTTTGGGTGAGAATATAAAATGGTGGAGTCATTGTGTAAAGCAGGATGGCAGTTCTTCCAAAAAAAAGTTAACAAAAGTATATGGTAAACATCAATTCCATTTCTGAATATATACCCAAAAGACTTGAAAGCAGACACAAGTGGGTATTTGTATACCCATGTGAATAGCAACCTTATTCACAATAGCCAAAAGGTAGAAGCAAACCCAAGTGTGTTATTTGCTAAGGGCTGCCATAACAAAATGCTACAGACTGGGTGACTTAAACCGCAGAAATTTCTTTTCTCAGTTTTGGAGGCTGGAAGTCTAAGATCCAGCTGTCAGTAGGGTTGGTTTCTCTTGAGACCTCTCTTGTTGGCTTATAGATGGCCACCTTCTTGCTGTGTCTTCACATAGGCCTTTTGCACTCGGTTTCTTGGACTAGGGTCTTATATCCATGACTTCATTAACTCCATTACCTCTTCAAAGTCCTATCTCAAATGCAGTCACATTAGGGATTATGAATTTTGAGGGGACACAATTCAGTCCATGACACCAAATGACCATCAGTGGATGAATGGATACACAAAAAGGCTATATATACATGCGATGGAATATTATTCAGCCTTAAAAAGGAAATTCTGACACATGCTCCGTGGATAAACCTTGCAGACATTATGGTAACAGACATTAGCCAGTCCCCAAAGGACAAACACAGTATGATTCCACTTACATGAGGAATCTAGAAGAGTTAAATTCCTAGAGACAGAAAGTAGAATGCTGGCTGCCAAGGGCTAGGGGAAGGAGAGACTGGGGAGTTATTGTTTAATGAGTACAGAGTTTCAGTTTGGGAAGATGAAAAAGTTCTGGAGATGGATGATGGTGATGGTTGCCCAACAGTGTGAACGTGCTTCACGCCACTGGATTCTACACTTACAAGTAGTTAACATGGTATGTTTTATGCTGTGATGTATACCACAATAAAAAATGTGCAAGAACTTCCCTGAGATAGTAATCATTAAAACTAGGGAACTGTTCTCTGGTGGACCAGTAGATTAGAATCTGCCTGCAAATGCAGGGGCCACGGGTTTGATCCCTGGTCTAAGAAGATCCCACAGGCCGTAGGACAACTAAGCCCACGTGCCACAACTACTGAGCCTGTGCTCTAGAGCCCAGGAGCCACAACTATTGAGCCCACAGACCACAACTGCTGGAGCCCATGCACCCTAGAGCCTGTGCCTTGCAACGAAGATTAGCTCCTGCTCGCTGCAACTAGAGAAAGCCTGCAAGCAGCAATGCAGACCCAGAACCTCCAATAATTAATTTAAAAACACACAAAAACTTGGGGAACTCATCTTTTCATGCATCTTTACACTTACATGTATATATATTATTTGTTTTTTGTCCTCATAGAAATCCTTTTAATTTCAAAATATTTTATTATTGTATGATATATCAAATGTATAGAGAATCATAATGCAGATGTCCATGTACCCACCACTCAAGTTTAGAAAATTTTTTTGTATTTTCCCATTCTGGCTTGAGACCTTTTATAAAAGTCTCTTATCATGTAATATTCAGTACCTACAATATTTTGTGTGTATAAAATTAAAATGCACACTTAAGAACCTACCACAACACCCAGTCTTGGAACTAGGCCCTGTGGATGCCTTTGAATCCACCCGTGTCCAACACCGTGTCATGTCATTCCTCTGCCTCTGCCTACTGGCACCCCGTCCCCTGCCACCAAGAAACGCTGTTCTGACTTTTGTGTTTATTCTTCTCTTGCTTGTCACATATGTATCTAGCTCTATTCTGGCCACTTCTTGCTGCCTAAAAACCTGTCTCAAAACAGTGATTTAAAGCATCAGGCATTTAATTATATCTCATGATTCTGTGTGTCAGGAATTCAAGCAGGGTTCTGGTAGGAGATTCTTCTATTACAAAGAGTGGATGGGCTGGGCTGGAAGGCCTACATGGGCTCAGCACAAGTCTGGAGGCTTGGTGGAGATGGATGGGTAGAAGGCTGGGTTCAGATGGGACTGTTTACTGGAGCCAAACCTCCTGAATAACTGACTCTGGGTAGTCAGACTTTTCCTAGGGTAGCTCAGGGCTTTCAGTGTCCCAAGAAAGCCAAATAAAGCTATAAGACTTCTTATGACTTAGTCTAGAAGTCTGGAATGTCACCCTGCTGGACTCTATTGCTCAAGCAAGTCTCTAAGGCCAGCCCAGATTCAGGAGGAGGGGAATTTTCTCCACCTCTTGACGGGAGGATTAGAGAAGAATTCTTGGCCATATTTAATCTATCACAACAGCCCCTAGACTATGTTTTCAGTATTTTTATTGCCAGATGGTGACAGGGGTCCTGTACATGCTGAGCATTCCACAGCAAATGTCACCTTCTCAATTAAGCTTATCCGGATATCTTGTTTTTCTTCCTTTCGTTAAAAAAAAAAAAAAAGTTTTATAATGGAAAATTTCAAATGTATAAAAACGTACAATAGATCCATCACCCTGCTTCAATGATCATCAGCTCATGGCCAATCTTGCTTTCACGCCCCCACTTATTATTTCCCCCAACTCCCATGTTATTTTGAAATAAATCCCAGACATCAAGACTTTTTTGTCTATAGATAATTGAATATTATTGTATTTCTAAAAGACAGATTATTTTTAAAAAATAACCACAGTATATTATTTCATATTCTAAAGTGAAGTTGCTCAGTCGTGTCCGACTCTTTGCAACCCCATGGACTGTAGCCCACCAGGCTCCTCTGTCCACGGGATTTTTCCAGGCAAGGGTACTGGAGGGGGTTTCCGTTTCCTTCTCCAGGGGATCCTCCCAACCCAGGGATCAAACCCGGGTCCCCCACATTGCAGGCAGACACTTTACCATCTGAGCCTTCTAAAAGCCACAACAATTCCTTGATATCAATGTACGTTCAAGTGTGTGCAAATTTCCAGTTGTCTCCTAAGTGTCATAAATGTGTATTTTTTTCTGCACCAACTCTCCCTTTTTTAAATATGCATGTATTTTAAAGTTTGTTTGAATTGGGATCCAAATGAGGTCCATATGTCACTATTGATTGATATTTCTTCTTCTTTTTTGGCCATGCCACATGCATGACATGTGGGATCTTAGTTCCCTGACCAGAAATCGAACCTGTGCCCCCTGCAGTGGAAGCCCAGGGTCCTAACCACTGAACCTTCAGAGAAGTTCCTAATGGATATTTCTTGAATCTCTTTTTCTATTGGTTTCTCCTTTATGTCTTTTTTCCTTGAAACTTATTTGTTAATGAAACCAGGTTGTTATCCATATAAAAACAATTGATAGCATCTTAGATTAGAAACACAGGGATATTTTTGCTTTATGAAACCCAGAAAGTTTTCCAGGTTCTCCAGTTTCTCACTTAACAAGCATAATGCAGTTTCTTGGCACTTTTTGCCTCCTCAGCACAAATTTCTCCCTTATTCTTTCTTCAGTGAATCCTGACCTTGTTCAACATGTTCCAAGGGAAATTAACTATAATCTTAGCTTTAAAAGTGGGCTTGACTTGGGAAAAGGCAATCCCATCCTCCATTTCCAGTGACTGATTAAGAAATGGGACATTTGAGCCCATTTTGGCTAGTGGGACTTGAGAGATTTGTCATTGCTGTTGAGAATTGACTCAAAAAGCCTTTCTCGAGGAAGCTTGCACTCACATGACTATTGTCAGCCTCTCTTCTGAATATTCACTGGAAGAACTGATGCTGAAGTTGAAGCTCCAATACTTTGGCCACCTGATGCGAAGAGTCGCCTCATTGGAAAAGACCCTGATGCTGGGAAAGATTGTGGGCAGGAGGAGACAGGGGCAACAGGGGATAAGATGGTTAGATAGCATCACCAACTTAATGGACATGAGTTTGAGCAAACTCTGGGAGATCATGAAGGACAGGGAAGCCTGGCGTGCTACAGTCCATGGGGTCGCAAAGAGTCGGACATGACTGAGCAACTGAACAACAATTCCTGACCGTAAGAAGGCACAGACTTAGGATGAAGTTGGCATTATGGACCGCAGAATAGAGCGATGGAAACCCTGTGAGTCCTTGGCATCATAGTGGAGCAGTGGATCAACTGGTCATGCCTGAGCTACCTCTGGATTTCCCAGTTACATAGTCAATAAATCTTCTTGTGTAAGCCAGTTTGATCTGGGCAATATGACTGGGAGCCTAGAACATCCTAACTGATACAAAGGCCATTCTGATGAGTCCAGTCCCCCTGTCTGGCTTCTTGTCTTGTCACTTCCCTCTACCTTCCCCTTTGCAACCAGAATAGGCTACTCACCATTTCCCACACTCCCCTGCGATTTTTTCCCTATGACTTTGCCCAAGCAGACCTTATGGCTGAAACATTTTCCCCAGCTTTGTTTCCTCTATATCTCCCTGTCAAAACCTTTCCCACTCTCCCAGGTCCCATTTCAATGATTGTTTCTCCCTGAAGCTTCTCCCCAAATGCCCCCCACCTCCACCTCCCTCTTCTGAGTTTCCTCTTTGAATTCCTGTTGCGTTAGGTGCGCCCCTTTTCTAGCACTGAAGGAAGAATTGCCTTGCTTTACAAATGCTTCTATACTTGATCCCTCTCCCCTACTAGACTCCCGTCAAGTGCAGGGATAATTTTCTTTCATCTCTATCCCTGAAGAACCTAGCACAGAACCTGAGACACAGAAAGGCGCCATAATAAGTCCCTCACATACCAAAAATTTCCATTTCGAGTGTGCCTTCGTAAGTCCAACAAAGTCAGCCTAGGTACCCAACTAACACAACTGACTATATGGTACTATACTGTAATAGTAATAAAAATAAAAACTCTACTGTAATAGTACTTACAATACTTTTCACACAAATAATACATTAAAAAACACAAAAAATAAAGAAAATACTTTTAGTCTTACAGTACAGTACCTTGAAAAGTACAGTAGTACAGTGCAACAGCTGGTGCGTCTTAGCAGTACCAGCCACATCACTGCTGCTTTTATGCTTGCTTCCAGACATGCTGGGCTTGACATAAAGATACTGTACTACTATACTCTATACAGTACTGCACAGTAAAGTACACTCAAGTACAATCACTTGTAGAGGATTCACACGTGTGACAATGTACGCCAGACACAGATGTTCGCATCTTTGAAAGTTCGCAACTTGAAGGTTCTTGTGGAGGGCGCTTGTACTGAGTTGAACAGCAACAATACCAAATGTGGTTGCTTCTTTAACTTATGTGACTCCAGACAGTTGTTTCCTATGAAGGCTCAGTGACTTTTTAAAGAAATGGTTATGTCTCCAAATTTACAAGTAACATATGTAAACACATTTTGAAAGTGCGGAAGTCAGATTCAACTGAAGGCAGTATCTTCCCCCAAGTTCCAACAAAAGGCCAGATGGCCCCTTGTGAAACTTGTTTAACCACACATGATCAACTAGAGCAAGTGTTGCAACTGTTAACAAAATGTCCTCAGAAAGGTGATTTTGGAAGTGCTGAGGTTCAGAAAGACCCAGACTGAAGAAAGACCAGATAACTTTCCCCCAAGTTCCAACAAAAGGCCAGATGGCCCCTTGTGAAACTTGTTTAACCACACATGATCAACTAGAGCAAGTGTTGCAACTGTTAACAAAATGTCGTCAGAAAGGTGATTTTGGAAGTGCTGAGGTTCAGAAAGACCCAGACTGAAGAAAGACCAGATAACTTTAAGAAAAGGGTGCTTTGAACACCATCCCTGGTGTCAGACAGATCCCGGTTTCAGTACTGGTTATGTTCCAGATATGTCACCTTGGACAAATTCCTTCCACTCTCTGGGAGCTCAGCTCCCTCATCTAAGAAAATGGGAAGAGGGAATAATAGTGCACACTCAAGAGGGTGTTGTGCATAGGAATGAAGCAGTGTGTGCCCAGTGTTCACACATGGTCAGTGGTCGGTAAAAATGTACCTGCCATTAACAATAAGGAGGGTGATCCTCAAGGGATGGGAGGGGAAAGCAGTGGAAAGTAGGGGTAATGGGGACAGGATAGTGTGGAATGGGGAGGGAAAATCTAAGTAGACCTTTTTGTATAGCTCTGACTCTAACGTTTTGCCATAATAAGTATTTACGACTGGGAGCTGGAGGGCCTACATGAAGTATGAAAGTGAAAGTGAAGTCGTTCAGTCATGTCCGACTCTTCGCAACCCCATGGACTGTAGCCTACCAGGCTCCTCCATCCATGGGATTTTCCAGGCAAGAGTACTGGAGTGGGTTGCCACTTCCTTCTCCAGGAGATCTTCCCAACCCAGGGATCAAACCCGGGTCTCCCACATTGCAGGCAGATGCTTTGCCGTCTGAGCCACCAGGGAAGCTGAGTTTATATATGATGTTTATACATGAAGTATAAACACTAACAAATGAATCAAATTCCATTATAGGTTATTAAAGTAATCATGGAGAACAGCATTTTGACTGAATACTATAAGTCTTATGACAAAAATCTGTCCACAAATACTGGACTCTAGTTAATAAATCTGTTACAGGCATATGTAACTACTTTATGACACTAGGGTCGAACAAACTACTGAATTGAGCCACATTCTCTCTGTCAAAGAAAAAAAAGTTTAAGAATAAAGAAAAGGGGAAGGTTAGAATGGATCTTGTGGTGTGGATGAGTGGAGACAACAGACATACGGAAATAAACATACTGACATCTCCACTCTCACTCAAACTACAGGATTCATTCTAGCCCAGATACAGAAGTAAACATAGATGTGTGTGTACATGGGTTAGTATGCGTGCTTGTATTTCCTAGTTCTGTCCACTGGGAGGACCTAGAAGCAAAAACACCCCAATAGTCATAAGCACATCTAGCTCTCGGATCTTGATTTCTAATACCATTGTCCAGTAAAGGAACCAGGGCTTCTTGAAGTAATGGTTGATTCCATACCAGGGCAGGGTAAACACAAGGCAAACCTGTAATATCCCATGGTGCCAGGAAATAGGAAAGTGCTTGGGAAAGGGTGGGATTAATGGGAAGATGCACAGCAAATGTTCCAGGGGAAAAAATGTGCAATAGAAATGAACCTGTGATTTATGTTCAAAACTCTCAAATACTGTCATAATGAAAGGAATAGGAGAAAAAATGTTAAGAAGAGAAGTTCTACTGAAAAGTTACCAAGTTTGAAAGTCACTTCAGTCATGAATCATAATGAGGAGGCTCATTATGATGCACACTCAGGCTGAATAAAGAGAAAACTTGAAACTTAATTTGGCAGTTTTTATTAGTAATGCTTGAAGTTACAAATAATAATGAAAAACCATTAAAAAATCATTACTCTTTCAAGTGGTTTGAAGTATCTATAAAATTCACATTTAAAAATGGCAAAGAGCACACACAATCCTTCATGCCAGAAAGTTATTTTGTCTGAAGCTGCCCACGGGATCATAAAATAAGCCAGCAGAAAAATTTGAAGATCACATTAGAAGAACTCTGTAATCATCTTTGAAAATGCTTCCCAGTGCCAGAGGAAGTCAGTTTGCATTCTTAAAGATCAGCCATGACCTCAAAAAAGCACTTTAATGTACAAGTCATTTGGAATTATTACCTTCAATGAGCTTAATATTTTCCTCTATGCTCTCAGTGTATTCATTTCCACTTAAGAGCTGAGTGCCAAAGGTTAAGTGGCAGTGAATGAAGAGCCAGGTTCTGGACTAAGATTGCCTGGGTTCAAATTCCTCATCTGCCACTTCTAGCTGTGTGATCCTGGGCAAATGATGCAGCCTCTCTGGGCTTGCATTTCTTTATATGCAAAACTGGGATAGTTAAAAAAACCAACCCACCATCATAGGGTTTATCATAAAGATTCAAAATGCTTAGTATGGTTCTATTGCCTATGGTGATCATTCAATAAAAGATTAATAATAAATAGGGTTTGGGGGTTTTGTGTGGGCCTTTTTTTGTTTGGGTTTTTTTGTTCAACCTGAACATGTTTTGCTTCTTATTCTAGGTAATTCAGATACAATTTAAAAATATTATATTTATCTTTTTACTTTCTATCATTTATTCAACAAATATTTATTGGGCACTACAATTTGGCAGGCACTGTTGTAGGGGTCTGGGATGAAGCAGTGAACCAGACAGTCCAGGTCCTGCCCTCATGGAGCTGATGGTGTACCACCGGAGACAGCCAATAAATAGAGAAATAAAGGAAAAGCTCCACTCGGCAGGTGCTTTTAAGGGAACAGCTCTGCCATAGGCCATGTGGACAAGGTCAACTGCAGTTGGACCCAGGTCTCAGATCAACACCCCGTGACCCTCCCAGGAACATGGTAAACAGCTTTGTGAGGCGCTGTCCTGAGGCTATTGGTTACCCACCTCCCAACCTTGAAGGGGCTGCCTCAGAAGGCAGTTTCTGGTCCTTCTCCTTGGTTCCCGAGAGGCATGGGGCTTCCAATCTTGCACCACTGAGGCTACAACTGAGGGCAATACAATCATTTAGTTGGAGTACGGAGCCAACCCCACCATGACAGGGCAACCCACCACTTGTCATCTGTCCTCTCTGGTTTGGTGCCATCCTGCAGGGACTGGGGATGCAGGAAGCTGACATCGTGCTGGGATCTCGCCTACCCTTCGAAGTAATAAACTCTGCAGCCACCTTGGGCTTTGTTTCCTCCCCACCCCAATCGATGGCAGAGTGGCAAGTCCCGAGTGGCAAGTCCCACCTAGCAGCTATGGCAGTAGTTGCCATTTAGGGACTGCCTGACCGCTTGACAGAGCTAAGTACCATGAGGAGATTAAAACAGAGGTAATGGAGAGAGACTTTGAGGCTATTAGGCAGACCAGGGACAGGTCCACCAAGGTGATGGGTGAGCTCATCTGGGGGAACAGAGTAATAGGCGGAAGGAACAGCAGTGTGAAGTGAAGTGAGACAGGAGGCAGAGGATAAATGAAGTTAGAGGAGCGGGCAGGGGCCGATTTACCTGGGTTGGGAAGATCCCCTGGAGAAGGAAGTGGCAACCCACCTCAGTATCCTTGCCTGGAAAATCTCATGGACAGAGGAGCCTGGTGGGCTGCAGTCCATGGGGTCGCAAAAAGTCAGGCACGACTGAGCGACTAATACTTACTTACTTTTGCAGGTCTGCGGATAGCTTGAGTTTTCAAGTGCTAAGAAGGCAAGCGATATACAGTTGACGCTTGAACACAGAGATTAGGGCCGCTGACCCTTCAAGTAGTCAGAAATCTGCATAGAAGGTGTCAGTTCCACGTGCACAGATTCAATGCACAGCAGTGTGTAGCCCTGTAGGTATTTTTGGTAACACATCGCTGTATAAGTGGTCCACACAGGTGAACATCGTTATTCAAGGGTCAACTGTAATCTGATCTGTAGTTTTCAAAAGATTATCATCCAAAAAAGAGAAAAAAAAACACGTAAGAATGAAAAAAGGGTGTCCAAAACTATGGCAACCCACTCCAGAATTCTTGCCTGGAGAATCCCATGGACAGAGGAGCCTGGTGGGCTACAGTCCATGGGGTTGCAAAGAGTTGGACACGACTGAAAGCAGGGGCCTAGCACTCTGGTGAAATATGCTCAGAGTACTAGGAGCCTGGTGCTGGGAGCAGCAAGGTGGGGAAGAGATAATCCACCCTTGTAGGAGTTTGGCTTGAACTCTGAAACCAAGAGCCACAGGAAGGATTTGAGCCCTGTACACACACATACACACACAGCCCTATCAATACTCACTCTAGAAAAGATTTAAATTAGGATCACTTAGGCATAAAGGACAGAAATGGTATGGACCTAACAGAAGCAAAAAATATTAAGAAGAGATGGCAAGAATACACAGAAGAACTGTACAAAAAAGATCTTCACGACCCAGATAATCACGATGGTGTGATCACTGACCTAGAGCCAGACATCCTGGAATGTGAAGTCAAGTAGGCCTTAGAAAGCATCA